>NW_027271810.1:0-372500 GCF_040938485.1 Diadema antillarum | reverse complement strand
GTTATCGTCTCTACTTTTAGAATAATCATCGTCATTGTTATTTTCATATTGTTCATCCTTATTCAATTCAATTTTATTTATTCCACATGCTAAAAAGTATAAAAAACACAAATACATGGACATAACATATCATCTCTATCATCCTCAAATGTTTTTTTTTTTATTTTAAGATCCAACAATCTTTTCAAAGTATCATTATTGTTTTGTCACTAAAAAAAAATTGTGTTTATTGCCTGTTGTCAATTTCATCATGATTTTTCAACAAAAATGTGAAGTTTCACATGTGCTATTAAAGTACAAATATATTTTCCTTCAAACCTACATTGTAATGATTGAATTCCATATTCTTAGTTTATGAGAACTTAGAGACCATGCGACCTGAACTCATAAAAGGATATACAATACTTTAATGGTGATATTGACCTTCCATTTTATATTGCTCATATTGATCATAATGCTTCTGATCCTATATTTTTAGGTTATGTTGATTTTAAGACAGTGCTACTTACTATGAAGTGATACACATTACCTTACTTGATATTGACCTTCCATTTCTTTTTTCTTTTTTTTTTAATGCTTTCATGGTATAACAGGAAACAGGAAAATTCCAGTAAAATATGCCCTAAAAAGACATAAAAGAGAGAGCACTAGAGAGAATAAAAAATTATAGGTGAATAGTTAGTGTGATGCTGTGAACTGTATTTGTACTCCTGTGTACTGTGCAGGTTCACCGACACGGTGTCTTTAGTGGCGGCAATCACGAACCATCCCGCCCCAGATGTCAGAGACGTCCTCAAGATAGGGGCAGTCACTGCCTGTGTGGACCCTCTCAACGCTTTCATGGAGCATAGGTCAGTAGGTCGTGTGACTTGCAGGCAGCACAAATACAGAGACTCCACTCACTCTCCCGCTTTCGACGGGAGATCTCCCGCCGAAAGCCACTTTTCGCAAAATCTCCTGTTCTCCCATTCTCCCGCTTGAGATTAAATTTCTCCCACCCTGTCTCTGAGGATATGTCTGCGCCCTAGGATGTATTTTCTCCTGCTTGAAACGATCTTTCTCCTATCCAAACACCTTTTTTTTTAAATATTAAATGAAGTTTTATCAAGCCCCAAATATATGGTTTTTAGTACCATCGTATGTTGAAAAATAAGCCTGAAATGGCACGAGAGAGCATCTAGAACCCTAGAGCTTCCAGGACCATGGACCCCGGCCGCATTAAGGGACTTTGCGCATCGCGCTCGTGATGTGCGCCTTGCGCATATCAATTTGGAATCTCCAGTTTGCTAGGGGTTTCAGGTGGGAGAATCTCCAGATCAGAAGGTGCTTTGGGTTGAAGTCTCTGCAAATATTACAAAGTAGTAAAGGTGTGCTGAGATATAACTGATGATTATGAAAAAAAAAGTTCCTTGAGATATATGTTGTAGTGTATTATTGAAGGTACTTGTATTTTGACTATGTATCTATCACTAGCGTTGATACATATATTCCCATCTATATGCATTGCAGGCAATTCCCATTATAACAAAGTCCTTCTGACCGGCAATTTTCTCTGTCAATATCAAAATTTCACTATAACTGAAGGAAATTTTTGCACCATAGACTTTAATGATAATAATTTTAGGACCTTGATTTTTATTTTATCGTGACAAATTTTTGTTGTAGCCATGTTCATTGTTATGGGAATGCCATGTTATAGAGGAATCTCAAATCATTACATGTGTATTTTCATGGACACTTAACCCTAAAAAGACTGGGCTATTTTGGTAGCTCGAAAGACTGGGGGGGGGGCCTAAAGGGCCCCCCCTTAAGATCTCGGCCGTGGATCGCGCGATCGCCGCGAAAATTTGCACAATGGTAGTGTGCGATGTAATCTACAAGATCGTATATTTAAATTTTCCAAAATAGTCTTCTTTTATTTTATTTTGATTAATTATGCTAATTTATGCGAGAAATCAGACTCTTTGATCTAAATCAGTAAATGAAGTTCCAAAAGTGCTAATTTTTGGTCTAATTATTCTTTGTGGCATTCTTAGCAAATGCACTTGAAAAAAATTCGGTATCAAAATCAATTTCTTATTTACTTTATTGTTTCATGAATTTCTTATGTATTTCCTTGTTTTTTCGACCTTTTGTTTTTGTTGTTTTTTAAACAAAATTTGTGGCAGACACTTTTTGAAGCATAATACTCCTAAAACAAATTAATTTTAGCCATTGAGAGTAAAAATAAGCATATTTATATGAACCATGTGAAAAAACTCAATTTGCATTGACTTTGTGCACAAAATCACATTCTTGAGCCATTTTCGGCCTCACATGCACGTACAAAATGTTATGTAACTTCAGAACCGTACCCCCCAGCGTCACAAATTTGGTGTCAAAATGTGCGGGAAACTTGAAAGAAAAAAGTCATAGAGCATCGCGGCGAGAGCATTGCGTGTTGCAGAGTAATCGCGCGAAATGTCGAGGGGGGGCCTTTTAGGCCCCCCCCCCAGTCTTTTTAGGGTTAAAATTGATAGGAATTGAACACACAATTTCAAATATTTAACTTGACATTGCCGTCATATGATTAATCACTTTGTCAATTTCTCTTCTGTAGGATGACCTTCCCCCTCCTTCTTGACCAGTGTGCTCAGGGATGGGTCAACAACATTCTATTGACCAGCTGTACAGAGGGACCCGTAAGTGCCAAATATATACACACAGACACAGGCAAACACACAAACACACATACACACACACACACACACACACACACACACACACACACACACACACACACACACACACACACACACACACACATATATATATATATATATATATGCACATATTGTGGCTTCCTTACCAGTGTCTTCAAGATGTTAACTCGCAAATGGAAAAACAATTCCATGAATGTACTAAAGGTCGTATAGAGTGTGCTACAATACACTGACTCAGTAATGAGTTTGCAAGTCTGTAAATTACATTTTATTCAAGAAAATATGTTAAAAGATGCAATTGTTACAAACTTAAGTTTTTGACATCATTTCTTTCATACAAGTTACAGGGTGTCTTCTTTCTTTTGATTCTTAACCCGTTGAGGACGGGCTGATTTTGCTACAACAGGCATTTCTCATAGACTCTTGCCAGAGCATACTCGGGACTTGTCCTCAACGGGTTAAAGAAGTCAAAAGTTCTGCACCTTTTTTTTTTCCTGCAGCATTTTCCCAAGTTTATGCCATTTTTGAAACATGTAGAATTTAAAGCATTTGTGACTGTAGTGTAGAAATCATGCTGTTAATTTTGTTTGTATACATTTATTTTGAGGATATATGAAAATATTTTGTTTCTTCCTTTTTTTCAGCATCCTGAGATTATTTTCATCCAGGACCTGCTGCGCAAAGTGAACTCAGACATGGCATTTATCCTGGCCAACTTTGGAGAGATCTCAAGGTAAAAATTCTAGGAATTCATTTAGGGCAGATTTTCCTCAGAGAAGATCAGTTGTAATCACAAAACTTACTTAATGCTGGCCCCTGATCATTTTGTTACATTCAACACTTCACTGTACTGTCATAACAAATATGACATTTGACTGTATACTCCTGGAGTGCATTTATTTCAATTAAAGCGAAGAGCAACAAAACTTTCTTTTCCCACCTGGAGTGGTGGTGCTTTACTTAAAACCATTCTAGAATCAGTCTTCCGTGGCATACACCACAAACATATTGAAACACACAAGATACACTTAAGGTTTTGTGATAGATGTGTCAACAACTGTTTTATCATTTGAGACATTGAAAGTATTACAAAGCACTTGTATTTTTTTTCCTTCCATTTTGATTGTAAATATAAATGAAAGATACTCCTTTTCAAAAGTTGCTCAAGTTGAAGATGTACTGAGAATCTCTACTGAGAGTATTTTTCTGTTAGAGTCTGTGGTTAAGCATCTTGCTTTGTTTTGATACCCAAAGGAGCACAGATGCTGAGCTGATTCTGTCAGAGATGGCCTTCTCTGAGCCAAGCAAAGTGAAAGCGAGGCATCTCATGGTTCCAAGATGGTACGTACATGTTGACTTGACACGACATGACATTAAAAAAAATCAGTTTTCTGATGGATTCTCATTCATGTATGCTTTTTTTCCCAGGTGATCCAACTAATGTGCAGTTCCTTCACTTGCTTCATAGCTTCTTTTACTTATTTTGTTAAAATGCGTATGTGATCCAAGTTGCATCCATCAAATTTCATTAGCAAGGACAAAGTCTGACAAGCTTCTTGGTTGTCAATTAAAATCTTGCTCTTTGATTTTTCCTGAAATATGAATACAAAATGAAACTCCCTATTGTAAGATGAAATAAGGCACAGCAAGTGATAAGATGTACACTCCAAATACTAACACATAGCAAAATAAAGAGGCAATATTATGTGATGTGTAACAAATTTGGATTCCTAGTCTCATACTCTTCTCAACATGGCCTCCTCGTGACAGGAATTTGCCAGACTTTGCGAGGCATCCCCCTTCCCCTTCCATGGCGGAGGTTGGCCTGAGGTTCAGCCAGCCACTGGACAAGAGCAGACTCCTGTCCAAGATCCGTACCCTCAAGTCAGCCCTGTTGCCCAGTCCTTTCCAGGGCAATATCTACCACATTGAGGCCAGGACCAGATTCACAGGTGGATTGGAATTTGTCATCTTTCCTCTTTATCAGTTTTGTTTGGGTTTTTTTTTTTTTTTTTTTTTTTTTGTGGGGAGGTGGGGGTTTGGGTTTAGTCCATGTATTTCTCCCATCTGATTTAGATTAGAACAAGACAAAACGAAACTGGGTAGTAAAGAGAATCCAGTATGTTACAACGTAATATCACACTACAAAAGAACAGTATGATTTACTTGCAAAATTCTTGTGCAATGCATAGTCACAATCACAATGTAGAATGTAAAATTGTATGCGTGTTTGTCTTTCTCTGTCTCTGTCTCTATGCATCAGAAGAAGGTTTGTATGATGACAACTAGTATTTGATACAATTATGATAGGATTTTCATTTCAAGGGTTGACTATGCTGAGGTTTTCCTCATTGACCATGCCGTCAATCCCTCGTTTGAGGCGAGTCCCCAACTGGGGCATACCCAAAGTGGGGTGCGTATATTTGTCGTTTGGGAGTTGGGAGTCGAAGTACTTGTCCATTGCAAATAAACTTTCTGCTCAGGCGTGACAAACCTGGAGGCCAAGCCAGGGTTTGATGACTCCAGCAGCTGTCGTATTACGTAAGAGCATGATAAGGATATCTGCCTGTGGCAGACCATTCAAAGTGAACTCAATTTTCTCTATCCTTTCTAAAGTTTTCAATTTTATATTCTATTGAGAAATTCTATGGTCATCCATTTTACATTTCGAACGAAAAAAATCGACCCGTAAATAACGAAAATACAGGAATAAGAAGGAGAGAATTGCCAGTTTGCCGGTGCTGACAATGTGCTATTTGGCAGTGAGTTACAACGGGGAGGTGAGACTACCTCCCTGGTTACAATCAGCCTGCTGACTGGATCATTGAGAAAGAGAGAGAGAGGGAGAGAGAGAGAGGGGGGGGGGGGGGAGAGAGCGAGGGGGAGAGAGGGAGGGAGAGGGGGGAGAGATGGGGGAGGGAGAAGGGGAGAGCAAAATGGAATGACAATAGTTCCGGTCACTACAGTACAGGCATGCTCTGTCTGCATACGCTGAATGTCTACACTCACACACACACACGTACACACACACACACGCACCATGGAGCTACATGGCCCATGCCAAAACCAAAACAATCTCCTCCTCTCGCGGTGCCCCCCCCCCCCCCCTCCTGTGGCGCTGTGACGATGACTGGTGCTTAGATTAGGCCAGGGTCAAGAAACAGGTGTTTTATATCTTTGACTTTAAGTCATTGATTGCCAAGATATGCACTGGCATTATTTACTGGGGTGTAGCCTCTTCAAACGAGAGATTTGCGTCATGCAGAACTTTGCGTGGCAAAGATTTTAGTGTTTGATGTAACACTACTTTGAACCTGTTTTGATGCCTAGTTTTGATAATATTCACAGTTCTGAAAGTACTTGCACAGACAGACACATGATTCTCTAAATGAATGAAGAGGCATTTTTGGCATTAACCTACACCATAAGAAGTGCACAATATACACTTCTCTCTCAGTATTGCTTGTAGGGACCTCTTCTGCTGGAAACAAAAGAGAAAGTTGTCAAACACTTTGTGTTTTGTAACCGCAGCCTCCAAAAAAGTAAGGAGTGTCCAGCCAAGTGTAGTGTCACAATTAAGTGGAATATAACCTCTACAAGGTCAAATCTGTACCTCAAAAATATTCTTGTGGTTAAAGTACAGACCTCTTCTGGTGTTCTGCAAATGGATGATAGAAGAGAGTTTAGTAATTTACATCACCATCTTCATAGGACGTTTTAGCGGCACATGATTAAAACATGCGTATTCTTATCTGCCCGATTTCTACTGTGCAGTACAAGAGCGTATTCAACGAAATGCATAGACCAAATGTATTAATTCTCCATGGGCTACCATTGTTAGTGGCCGTGCAATAATACACCATATTCTGTCTTGTCTCTTGCGTGAGCGCTTGCCGAGTGCTTGAACGTTTGCTATTGTACTAGGTGCATGAACCCTTGTTACAATTCACAAGCACACAAACGTCTTGCATCATAGGCAAGTGCGATCGAGTCACTCCTTTTTCAGCACAGTCAACTTCATCAAAGTCTAGTAGAAGTACGGAACTTTTTACACTTTATGCCTTTGCTATACACTGATTACAGATAATGATAATGATATTGAATGGCTTTAATTCATGAAATACCAGCGAATATTGCACTCGTTCAGGCCAATATTGCATTCATCTTTGACTCATGCAATTTTGGCCCTAACCCTAGCAATATTCCCTGGTATCCCATTCATTGCCATCCAATATTATACAAATGATGCACAGGATAGAGTGCGTTAGTGGATTATCTCAACTAATGCCACGAAATAATCCTGTGCATCATTTGTTTTATAAAATGGGTCGAAAACTAACAGCATTTTTCACATACCTTTTCCAGTTTGTGGGTCAAGATGTCCGAAGATGTTCGTCCCAAACATTTACGAACGTCGCACTCGGAAATCCCGCACATATAAGTACTGTACGTATAAGAGTATACGTACGCCACACATGTTATGCACACAAGAAAGGCCGGCCGGCAGCCCGAACTAGAAGTTGTTTACAGGATTGACAGCGCGTATAGTAGCGTGCGACGCACTTGTAACAACTGATTGAGTGCGCACTGCTAGTGCAAACATTGTGACGTCGGCCGTGTATGTTAGTGAGAAATTAATACAAGCACACTTGACTCATTTCAGCGCTTTCAATTGGCTACATTCTTGAACCCATTTTATAAAATGTAAATATTGCACTCCTTAGGGCCAATATTCCCTGGTATCCCATTCATTGCCATTCAATATAATATGTAACCGTCTTTCTTACCATGCTTGGTTCTCTCTCAGATTCTGAGCAGCTCATGGATCTGACTTTCACCACCCTCAGCGGTCACCTGACAGAGACCCCCGCCCCCGAGGTGCCCGTGGCCCGACCACCGGGGACCCCACGGGCACCCCTCCCTCCCGGGGCAGCCACCAACGGCCCCGCCTCCGGCGACAACAACGGCACAGACGCCCACCAGTATTGCTTTGTATTCACAGGGTGTGGGCTGGAGGAGAAAGTGCTGAAGGAGTGGCTGAGGGCATGTGCGAAACAGGTGATGAGGAGGGGAGGGGGAACTTTGTTGGTAGTGTCTTTTGTGTTGTAGCCGTCGGAGGATATCATGGTCAAATGATGCCCGAAATTATACCAGTCTATATGCACTTTGCTTGCTTCACATTTGTGTAAGTCCTCGGACTACACTTATTTAGTTAACTTTGCTCAATGCCTGGCAGCCCTGTCAGACACATCCAGTGTTTAAGCATTTTTGTGTTATGGTAATGATCAATTATTTTGAATTGTATAATTGATTTTATATTGTATGTTTTATGCCAAATAGAATAATAATAATAATATTTCTTTTCATTTATCATTAAGTTTTCCACAAAAAGTATATTTTGTAACATACATCAAGAGATTAGCGAAAGGTTGAAAAAAAAAAATTGATACTTCTGTCTTTACAGACTGAACTTAAGTTAAAAGTTAAGATACAGAATGCATTTAAATCAGCCTAGAGTATTTAAAAGTCATATTCATATCAATGAATCGAAATAAGGTGTGGGGGAACCTACAGGAAAGCAGCATATATACCAGTAGTGCAGCACAAAGTCGATATGCATTCATCCACTTATCATTAGTGGAGGTATTATTCTCAACTCAAGTTGTGTATTTTGACAAAAATACTTTGAATAAACCTGCCAACTGGTATGTTGTAGGATATTTAGCATTATTATCCTTCCTTCAAAATGAAAAAATCTGTTTATATAAAGAAAAATATATTTTCTCTGAAATTTGAGTTATCATGTTACTACATACATGATTTTTTTAAACCAAAATGCAATTTTAGCCTTCAAAATGGGTTTGTTTTTTTGATCTGCAGAGCACATAATATATATATCTATTGCTAGAAACACATCAACATCTGCATTTCCACATTAAAATCACTTGCAACTCAACATCAAGTTTGTTTCCATTACACTGATGAAAAGAATGACCAGAGAATGCATCTAGCGCCATGATTAATCAGTAAAGACATGAAACTGCATTGTGAATGATTCATATCTAGATCAATGGTTCTTTATATCACAGCCCAAAGAGAAATGTACCAGTTTTGATGTCCAGAGTAATGACATCATTGTCATACAGAAATGGGCAGACTCAATGAGTTGCCTATTTTTCTGATCACCACCAAACAAAGCTGTCAATCTTGCAATTTCAATCTATCGCAATGGATTTCTCCCATAGGTGATTCAAATATGCCTGGCACGTAAATGAGTATCGAGGAGAGGGCGGGGTATTCAAGCATCAACTATTGTTGGACATTTTGTAACCGATGAGGAGCTATACTTTTCCCATTGTGGAAGCATGTAGAGAATTTATTGACAAGTCAGGGAATATGCCTTTCCAGTTACATTTGTACTACTGTAAACACAGAAATTTTCATGGTACATTAATTTTCATGCATTTAGCTCTCCTTCAGGCTTGCGCGAATTCTAAAACCCACGAAAACATCTTCACAAATTTCTCTGGACATCTTGAATGGGTTAATAATTGCGCAGCGCGAATTCAAGAACCTGCAAATATGTGATTGAACCATTCAGCGCGCAAAATTAATCACATGAAAATATTGACGTTTACAGTATTTTGTCATGTCAGTGTTTGATATTTTGTCCCTCTCCATTTCTCCCTCTTTTGACTATAACAGAAGCCTGCACCAAAGGCCTTGAAGACCAAGATGAACCTGACCAGATCAGAGAAACAGCACGTACATGTAAGTTCAGTCCGTCATGTTTTATGCAGATAGCCATCATTCGTGTCATGTAGTATTCATTGCAACAACTAGCAGCTGCATCATAGTGATCTACATTTTGTATGTAATGTTTGATCTGTGCCACACCGTTGAGAATTAAAGGGAGACTTATCCTTGGCAGTGTAGAGACATGGCGTGCAGTTTGCTTCCGAGAGAGAAAAGCAGATACCCCATTGGTTTTAATGGGAGCACACTTTCCATCACACATTCTTGCTAAATAGAGACTCTGTGTCGTGAAATCCATCTTACTGAAATAAGTGAATTCAATAAACGTACGACACGATATGGCCACGAGTGCTGAAAAACCAAGAAATGTTTTAATACCATTTAGGAAAAGTCCATTCTTGGAGGCATACGGTTGTATTTAAGTTGATAACGTAACAAGATTTCACAATGCATTGCCAAATGATACTTCATGCTATAGTCCACCAGCATGCTGAGTCCAGCCAAACCCAAAATCGTTCTGCGAACAGTGTACATTTCTGATATCTTTTAGTCAGAAAGGTTGCCTAATTGCAGCAAAGGTTTTACTCCGAGGCCGTCAAATTTACTGTGTATGTCATATATTTTGCAAGTGTGATACCTAATGAATTAGGACTTGTAAGGCAGTTTCATGGGTGGTTGAATTCATGATCAAAAACCATTGTGATGAAACTAGAAAGGAGTATTTTCACCTTCCAGGAGGAAAGTTAGTGATTTTCCACTTTGGAGACGATATACAGCACGTTTGTGTTACAGGAGGTAATATTTTTCCCAAAATGTTAATTTTGTGAGTATCAGTTAATTGACACACAAAATTTGTGAAAAAGAAAAGCATCTCTAACATACTATGCATACAGTAAGTGGGATAGCGGTGGCTTAAACTGTTTGAAAGTGAATTTGCTGATGCTATTCAGATACAGGAAAGTAATGTCATAAAAAGATGAAAAAGAACAAGAAAAACAGAACATAATTATCATGTAATTGTTTTCACGTTGCCAGGAGACGCATCACCTTGATCCCCTGCCGGCCGGCTGGTTCTACAATGGCAGTCAGTATGTCAGCATGAGTGGTGAAAAAACCAACACTCACCCTGGTGAGTTTCATCCATGTTGGCTCTCAGTTTCACCTGACAGCAATATCCATTGTCATTCTCCTCCCCCTTCCCCCTCCCCCTCCCCCTCCCTTGCCAATTCGGCAGATTCATGACAATGGCCAAAAAAGCCAATGTTAAAATGATGCATTGCAGGAAAGAGTTGTCATCACAAAGTCAACAGTCAACTCTGCAGTCAAATCTTTCAGGATTGCATTGAAGAATAGGCTTTTACTGAAGCAGTATCGACTTTACATAATGTAATTACCACATTTTAAAAATATTTTACTGTAATTTGATGCAGATACAGGGCAACATCGTCATAACAAGGACCTAAAAATTACGACAATTACACCTTGGTATATCAAGTTACAAAAATAAAGAAATACATGTATAGAGAGTTGGGACGTGCAAAATCACCCTGTTATAAGAAGGTTTTGTTACATCCAACCTCTTCGTGTAATGGTGGTTTCACTGAAATACAGGTTCAGTTGCCAATTGTATCTTGTTCAGAGCATGGGATCATAGAAATGAAGAAGAATTAGAGTACATTTTTCACAAAATCAAATGTCACTCCTCAAGGAACAAAACTTGCAGTTGGCTGATTTCCACAGCCATGTACGAAAACATGTCATGAGCACCAATTTTCAAGTGCTTGTGACAATATGTTTTTTGCTCTGTATCACTGGTTCAAGTAATTCTCCTGTTGACGAAGAATTGATGCTTGAGTTTCAATCTTACATAGCAATTGTGAAAACCTACAGCATCATGCTCAAAGCAGATGTCACCTGTCTAGTGTTTTAAAGGATCGTTGTAATTCATGCTTTACGAATTGGTGTATTTCATCATTTTCAAGTCTGGATTCTTATAGATATTCATTAATTTTGTTACATCTGATGAGGTCATCACTACGTTTGTTTGTTTTCTCACTGCAGAAATAGAGAGATACATCAGTGACTTCATCGAGGAGAGTAATGTGAAGATCAAGGAGTATAACGACAAAATAGCAGCCGAGGACTATAGGGACCTCTTTGACTAGAAGAGAAATGAGAAGACACAGTGTCGCTCTTTGACTATGCAAGAAATGAGAAGACTAGTACGGATCTTTGACTAGGGGAGAGATGGGAAGACTGGTGAGGATTTTTGACTAGTCAGGAAATGAGCAAGACTGGTGAGGGTCTTCGACTGGATGAGAAGTGAGCAGCAGTGGCTTGGATCTTTGACTAGGGGAGAGAGAAGAAGACTGGTGTGGATCTTTGACTAGGCGAGAAATGAGCAAGACTGGTGTGGATCTTTGATGAGGCAAGAAATGAGAAAGCTGGTGTGCGCCGTGTGCAGAAGGCAGCAAAAAATAATTCCTTTCATGTAAAATTCCTTGAAGCTATCAGTTTGACGGAAGTTTTTCCTGGGGGGATGGCTGTAAATTATTCTTAATTAAAACAGCCGCAGAAGTTACAGTATGAGTGAGCCAACAGGGGATAAAAAAGATGTGGGGTTTTACGTTTTGTTTTGTTTTTTCTTTTCTTTTTCTTGAGAGGTAGAGAGGGCTGGGACAAGTAAAAGTTTTCTTAAAGAAATATCAGGTTTACTTTGCGTTTCTGACCTACAAAAAGCAACTATGACAACAGCAGTGACGGATCCCTCGTATGTTTTAATGTGGCGTGTTTGAGGCCAAGAAGTAGGATCTGCAGTTCTTCATATGCTCGCATTGAATGATGGCGTGTAAATCACCCACTGGGGATGTGATGAGGGTCTTCGGGTTGGCTCTTATACAACATTACCTCATCTTGTTATCAACAAGACATGGGAGTTTTTGTGGATGAATTCATGGTTACTAGCTCAGAATAAAAGACTATTATGGCAACTGGAATACAAGCTACAACAAAGAAGTATTTCATGCAAGCAGAATTGTATGTGCAGTCCTGTTGATGTTATTTCAAAACTGCTTGGTATGAGTCATTCCACTAAAGAATGCATTTGTGTGTACTGTTCAGTTTCTATTTAGACTTTGATGAATATTCTTGTTTACATTTTGTATTGGATGTTGCAATAATTCCAGTTTCACTACCTTCTTTCGATGCAAGAGACATAGTCATGTTTGGAGGGAAAAAAAAGAATCTAAAGAAAGTCAGTTTTGCTTGAGTAATATACGTAGATTAAGGTAAAAATGTACCGCCTTGTACAAGACTCGACTCTGGCACTCAGTACAATATTGATTTAGAGGAAGTGGTGAATTTCTGGAGTGTAAACAAGATCAGAGTACTTCTCATATGGAAGCTCCAGATATGGAAGGCTGATTCTATGTAGATTTGCACACTGGAAAATGATAATGCAGGACAGTGGGTTTTCTGTAAGGAGGTACTACAAGCTTGAACAAAAATTGGCAATATAAAAATTGCCAAATGGGTTAATGTAGACTTTTTAAGGCAAAGGATGTCCAGTCTTATGCTTATGGCCTATTTGACGTTTGACATTCTAATTCACTGCCGTTCAGGAGAGGTGATCTTTCTGAACAAAGCATATGTGTTGTTTTGTTGTTGAGAAAGAATGGCCATTCTCAGTTGTACAATTGGCATTTTCTGTCGGTGTTGATTTAATGCAGAGTGTCAAATGCAAAAGAATTTGCGAGATGGGGGGGAATGCTCATAGCTGGCATCATTTTCTAATGCCAGGCCGCATTGTTTCATTTCCTTCACCTGTCCATGTGCCTTGCTTTCTTCTGGGTAGGGAATGTCTGTCTAGGAGCTGACCTACACACACGGACATACAATGTACTAAGTAGTTGGTAGAAATAGGACCAATGTGTGCGAATTGTGTTAAATTTGATATTCTCTCTGATACTACATGTTCTTTTTGTATGCTGAAATTTAAAGTCTAAATCGTTTTCAATATGGGGCATGTTACGTGCAGTAACTGTGGTTCCATTGTGTTTGATCCACTGTTGACACTTAATACGTATCTCTTCATTCTAATGTGGCCGCTACTACCATTTGTAATTCAATGAATATCTTGATTTAAAAAAAAAAAAGAAGCATATTTCTTTCATTCTGTTTCTGCATAAGAAGCCTTGCAGAATAAAACCAGCTGATGGTATTTGTGTAGAGGCTGAGCCATGTTCGTTTAGTTATACCTACTGATTCTGGTGCAAGTGTGTAGATTTCCTGATTCAAAGCTAATGGTTGTATAAATTTTCTTTGAAACAATTGTACCCTGTTCATGTATATACATACATATTCTGTATTATCTTTACACCTTGGTGTCATGTAGATAACCAGTCGAGGCACCGACTGGAAAATGAGATTGTGAATTTTGTAATCACTGTTGTTCCGTCCAAATGGCATTTTCCAATATTCATCTTTCTTCTTTTCTTCCAAATCATACCATAGGCCTACTGTTGTCAATACATGTGCACTTTGTATTTCTACTACACAACACCATTTCTTGTTCTCTTGTTTACATGATCAGTCCCAAGGTCTGGTATGCTGTATTTCTTGGAAAAGGAAAACACAAGAAACTAACTTATTGTTCAGATGTTCATTCTTTGATGATGTTTGATGTGGTTTGCCAATAAATTGTGCTTCAAAGTTAAGCGTGTGTCAGAGTGGTTTACTATGCATTGTTTGACTCAGTCCTGAATGGAAACAACACACACACACACACATACTGATCCAACACACATTACTGCCCAAAAAATGTTGTGGTGCATTTATTGTGCATTTCTTTCTCTCTTTTTTTTCCTTCTGCCCTGTTTCTTATTATACCCCCACCCACACATAGCGTGTAGGGGGGTATATAGGAATTACTCTGAGGTCGGGTGGCCGCTCAGTCGCTCGGGTGGGCGGGCGGTCGGGCGGTCGGGCGGTCGGGCGGTCGGGCGGTCGGGCGGTCGGGCGGTCGGTCCGTTGCAAAATCTTGTGGATCGAACTCCTCTCTCATTTTTTGAGCAATTGACCCCAAATTTGGCATGTGTGACTGCTATCAAAGGTAGATGTGCAAGACACCATTTTCGTTAATATCGCATAATGCGTTGCCATGGCAACGGCAAATTTTCCTAAAATCTTGTGGATCAAACAACTTTCTCATTTTTTGAGCAATTAACTTCAAATTTGGCATGTGTGACTGCTACCACAGGCCGATGTGTAAGACACCTTTTTCATTAGTATTTCATACTGCGTTGCCATGGCAACGGCAGATTTTCATAAAAATCGTACAAAATGTTGTGGATCGAACTACTCTCTCAGTTTTGTAACAATTCAGTTTGAATTTGGGATATGTGATCAATGTAATGTATAGTTGTGCTAAAACATCTTTGGTATGTGCGTTGAAAAATCTGTTACCATGGCAACAGCAGTTTTTTTTTAACCAATCATACAAAAATGTGTGGATTAATCTCACTCCTTCAGTTTTTAAGCATATGGCTCGAAAATTGGCACATGTGACCACTATGGTACGTAGATGTGCGTACTTACTCTTTCATCATTGTTGATCAATGCGTTGCCACGGTAACAGCATAGTTTGAATGAAAATCGAACGAAAATATTGTGGATTCAGATAACTCCCTCAGTCTTTGAGCATTTGGCTTGAAATTTGGCACATGTGACCACTATAGTATATGGATGTGTAAACTTAATCTTTCGTCAATGATGAACAATGCTTTGCCATGGTAACAGTTCTTTGTTACCGAAAAGCATACAGAAATATTGTGGATTCGGCTAACTCCCTTAGTCTGTGAGCATTTAGCGTGAAATTTGGCACATATAACCACTGTGGTACGTAGATGTGTAAACTTAATCTTTCGTCAGTGGTGATCAGTGTGTTGCCATGGTAACGGCATATTTTGAATGAAAATCATACAAAAATATTGTGGATTTAGTTAACTCCCTGAGTCTTTAATCATTTGGCTTGAAATTTGGCACATGTGACCAATGTAGCGTATAGATGTGTAAACTTGATCTTTCGTCAGTGATGAACAATGCATTGCCATGGTAACAGCATCTTTTCACTAAAATGCATACAAAAATATTGTGGATTCAGGTAACTACCTCAGTCTTTGAGCATTTAGCTTGAAATTTGGCACATGTGACCACTATAGTACGTGGATGTGCAAACTTAACCATTTGTTAATGTTGATCAATGCGTTTCCATGGTAACAGCATATTTTGAATGAAAATCATTCAAAAATATTGTGAATTCAGGTTACTCCCTCAGTCTTTGAGCATTTGGCTTGAAATTTGGCACATGCAACCACTACAGTACAGAGATATGCAGACTTCATATTTCATCATCGTTGAACAATGTGTTGCCATGGTAACAGTGCATTTTGAATGAAAATCATACAAACATTTTGATTCTCCTAACTCTCTGTGTTAGAGCATTTTGGCTTCAAATTTGGCATATATGTTACCTCTACATTACGTAGATGTGCAAAAAATCTTTTGTCAGTGTTGAAAATGTGTTGCCATGGTAACAGTATATTTTGAATGAAAATGATACACTAATATTGTGAATTCAACGAAGCCCCTCAGCCTTTTATCATTTGGCTTGAAATTTGGCACATGTAATGGCTATTGTGCAAACTTCTTTTTTTCTTAATGCCCAACATTGTGTTGCCATGATAACACACAATTTTTAATGAAAACCATACAAATTGTCAGTTTATTTATCTTGCTCACTCAGTTTTTGAGCACTTGACTTGACATGTGGGACATATTAGTAACAGTGAGCAATACATTTATTCACTTTTGAACAGTGCATTGCCATGGTAACATTTTGTGCCATTAAAAAGTAAAAAAGAAATTAGTCCTGGTTGAGCTAATTCCCTCAGTTGTGGGTGGGGGTATATTAATCACAATGAGTGATAGTTCTAGTTTTTGCTGCCTGTCCTGAATCAATTCTACAAAGCGGTAATCATTTGAGGATACCAAATGCAAAGTGAAACCCCTTGTGCATTGTATGTGCATGTATATGTATTGCATTATCATACAGGTATCGACAGATGAGATACTGGCTGTCAGAGCTGCAGAGGATTGCTGGTGTAAAGGCCCCAGGGAAAATAGACCCCCCTAATTTTTTGGAAGTCTCTAGAATGGTATAAATAGGGAAATTTACCCTCATAAGTTTATTCCACCCACCCCTGAAATCAGAATGGAGCTCACCCGGTTTCTTCAAATTCTTGAAAACTGACTCCATCTCGATGGATGTGGTTTTGAGCCACACACATTCATTCCCGCATCCATTGTGACTGGACGTCATTTTCTTTTCCTTCAGGTAAGAAATTTAACTTTTATTCATGTTAAATCATTCTGTATACCATTCTTTTTGACTGGTAAATTTGGGTAAATTACATGATATTTAGTGTGTTGTAGTTGAATTGCAAGGTTCCTCCTTCAGAAAGAGAGGAATTCAGATTACAAATGGTGTTCTCAGTGAAGTTATTGAATAGTTATTCATTATTGTTAATACCGGATATGACTGCTTGATTATGATGTGCTAGTGATTACCTATATGGATATGAGTTCTTGTGTCATTATCATTTTTGTGTAGTGATTTAACCATTTTCATTATGGAAAAAGCATAATTGCTATTTAAGCTGATTTCGTTTCGGATTAAATACTGCTAGTGTGAGTGTGAACAAGCCATAGGCTGTGTTATCCAGTGTAGAAGGACGAGTAGAGCAGTCAGTGGTAAACACTTTCTTCAGTGGTGCGCCACACCAGAGTCCATTGACCTTTATAGGCTATCTTGGGACTGAATACAGGTTAGCTGATATTTATGTCATTTCTGAATGGGAAACATCCCTAATGCCTTAATAAGTGCACAAATTGTGAATGCAATAGACATGGATATTTGTACAAAGTTAAAAGAGTAGTATAGTAGCATTGTATAAGATAGAAACAATGGCAAGTGGCACAGTGTACATAGACTGAAGGTACAAACGAAGGTTCAGTATGAACACGCACTCTGTACGACTCACAGCAACCCCCGCATCTTATCGGCCAGAGCGCTAACCACTAGCTCTCTGGATGGTGTGTTTATAGTTGTGGTCAGTACTTCTCTCACTTTCCCAGCTCTTCAGTTCCTCACTTTTGGCCAATCCCTCACTTTTTGATAAAGAAACTAAAAGGAAATTATTCAGGGATCGTCCCCAAAGTTGGTTTTCAGAGCGACTGCTCTTGCATGTGTCTCGCATTCTTGAAATACTTTCGTTTTTGCCTGACGGCAGGGATCATCTCGAATGTCGAAAAAGTATATTGTAAAGGATTTTACCAAAGCGTTTTGTTTTATATCAGAGGAATAAAATACAGAAGCGAGCAGGAAAGAGAGAGAAAACCTGGCTTTTAGAGAAATAAAGGAAAACTAAAGAAGTTAGATTTGTTTTGCAGTGCATAAAGACTACCGGTTTTCCTTCTTGCTTTTAAAACAATTCTTGCCAAAGAAGTGAATACATTCCAGGTTAAGGTTTATTTAATCATTTGTATTTCAATTCATAGATATAAACAGAGATTAATCAAATGATATTTAGTTGTGTTTATTTGATTCAATCGTTAATATTTTAAATGACAGGTTAAGTTAAAGCTTGACTGTTTTATTAAAGGAGAAGCTTACAGTAAGGTATGCTTACTACAAAGGAATGTTAAGATAAATTGGTATGAGTAAGTGTTACAATTAATTTATGATTTCAGAGATTTTTTGAGATATAAATCAGGCATCATATCGAGGAAGGGATAAATTATCAGTTACACAGATGAAGAATTAGGTATTTGTATCAACAGACCGTATGTGTTATTCACACTGTATTGATGAGAAGAAGTGGTTGATAATTAACTTGATTATATACGATTAATATGATTATTGAAACTTGGTATAATTTATACCAGAATAAAGAAACACACATTCATTCCCGCATCCATTGTGACTGGACGTCATTTTCTTTTCCTTCAGTTTACCTATGTTCCGTCCACCCCCGCCGGAGTGGGGTAACACTACTTTTTATATGGTACATCAGTATATCAGTCTAGGTCTTCGCATTCAATTGCGTTCACATCAACAGCAAATCTGCAATCATGTTTGTTGTGGCACAGAGATCTTGAGCAAAGGCAATTCATATTTCAAATATCAAAACCTGCCTTTTCCTTGCAAGCAATTCAAAAGTTTTCCATTCACACCATAATGAGAAAAATTTCTCTACAAAGATTTTGACACTCATTCCTGAAAGGTCACCATCCCATCTAGACTCACTGAAGACAAAAGATAACAAAGGAAGTGATTTTCTTCTATAAATTTATTGTAATCTCATTTTTACACAAAACATTTTAAGTGCAACTGAGAATTCATGGATGAGGTATTAAAGTGGTGCTGTCAATGTTGAAGCTGGTCTCCCCCCAACACGGGGCAAGTGTGTGGTCTTCGATCCATGAAGTTTCCACAAGTTGTCGTAATTCAGTGGCCGTATTCAGTTTTGTGTGACTGAACCGCAGGCAAAGAAAGTTCTTGTCTTGGGCCTGAGAGAGTATCTCTCCACATGAATATCAAGTGGCAAATTTTTTTGCGAGAAAGTATGGGTAAGAGAGGGCGAGAGAAAAAGGTTGCACATCAGTCCACACATTACAAATTACAAAACACAGACAGCCACTGCACTGATGCCACCAAGCAGTAAAAGTTCCACAGGTTCCAAGGTCCACGTGATGACATCGCCTAATGAATAACGCAAATGAGGTCCGCCTCCTGGACAGCTCTCTGGGGAGGAAAATTCCTTGTTGGTGGTCTTGCTGAGGAGCTGATACTGCTTGATGGGGGAACCCTGTCTGCGCTTCAAAACATCTAGTTGAAAATGCTACCCTCTCCGCCTATCAAGAGATCAAAAGAAAGGGAGAGAACATGTTAGCATGGCTCTCACATTACAGATATAACTTTTGCATACAAAGCAGCACAAGACTTTAAACGAAAGATGTGTAGGCAAAATCACAACAAACATCAATAAAAATACAGCTGTATTCCTATTCATTCACACTCTTTTTTGGGATTTGCAGGGTTCGAAATTGGCGATGGTCCGCTGGCCATTGGCCACCCAAAATCATGTCGGACTAGCTAAAAATCATAAAATTCTGAAGTAACTAGTCCGTCTGGCTAGCCAAAATATTGCTTCAGTGTCAAAATTGATTCTAGGTAGTCCGCCTGGCTAGTTTAAAAAAAAGTTAAGTGCGACCCCTGTTTTGCAAATTTGCATGATTGGTGTATCATATCTCCTTTTAGCAGACCGAGTTATTACTAAATAATAATACATTGGTTATTCATATCAAACAGGTATGATGTTACTAAAAGTGAACATACCATAACCAAACTGATTTTATGTAGCAAGTACATAATTGTTTAATGAATGATAGCACCTGTACTACTATCATGTACCAAATCTAGGGCCCAATATAACAAAATTTGTAAGCTGTACAAAATGCAGTTGCCATGGCAGCAGACAGAAACAACCAATGAGTGGCAAGTATATAGGTTGCTGCCATGGTAACTAGGTTATTGCAAACTACACTGATTGCAAACTTCATCAAATGACCCTTGATAAACAATTTAATTTTACTTGAACACTTACTTTGAGATACAGCAAATTTACTGCATAACAGATTTTTCCCCCATATTAATGGAATTATGGAAATAACATGATGACCATGTCTTTGCTTTGTTTTTTTTTTTTTCCCTTTTTTATGGGGGGGGGGGAGTGTTTTTGTTTATTTGTTTGTTTTTAACATGCAGCTTTAGACGTTAATCGCCGGGAATGTCTCTTGATTTTCTGACAACCAAGAAATAAAAACAACAAAAGAGTGGCCAGTGCAGCGCAGGCTCTTTATGTTTGGTGATATTCATCCTCTCAAAGATACGTAATTCATCATCTTCAGCTTATTGCAAACTGAAATGTAAAGAAGATATCGCCTGCATCCCCCAAAAGAATTATTATGAAATACATTATAAACATTACAAATAAAGCTGTTCATCAATGTCACTGCCCGATATTCCACAAAAGGAACTGACACTTTCATTCAATGAGTGCTCTTGAGTTTGTCATTACTGAAAAATACTAAAAATGAAGATAGGGACCAGTGAACAGAACCTGTCACACTTTACCTGCTGCTGCAGCGGCGGCTTGAGCTGCCTTCTGCTCCTCAGCTGCCTTGGCTTTGGCCTTCATATCCAGAATTTGGCCCTCTTTCTTTTCTAATGATTCTAAACATCAAAAGGCAAAGGTGCAATCTTTATCATCAACATTTTCACTGCCACTTCTATGCCAAATCAACAAAAGCTCGGTGGGAGTACAGAAACACAAACATGTGCATGGTATTGGGGTAGGACTGCCCCATACTTGTGCTAACTCGATATCAACTGCATACAAGAGACCCGCGGGTCTAGCGCTCACCTGAGTATCGCAAGTTCACCTTTCACGCAGTCACTAATCTAAATTATTCACAGCTCTACCAAAATTTGACCAGGCATTCTCAAGTAGAAGATGAAACTGTACAATAAGGGCCCAAATTTCTTAAGTTTAATTCCTTAATTTGGGGGGGGGGGATTGGGGCCCCCTGAGGCCCTCTGGGTGGGGCATGGTGCCCATTTTTATAAATTGAGATCCTGACCCCCTAGGGATGCTACCTGCCAAGTTTGATGAAAATACATCATGAGGTTTTCAGGAAGAAGATGAAAATGTACAATTCAGGTCCCCATTTGGACCTTCCCAACCAACCCCCCCCCTGCCCCCAAGAGGGGCACCCCTTGATCTCCTATGAACAAACTTGAAAATACAGTCATTAATGTACTCACTCATTGTATTATCTTACCTCTATAACTTCTGATTCTAGAGAAGATTTTTAAAGATTCCTTCATTTTGGGGGTTTGGGGCCCCCCTGGGGGCCCCCTGGGTGGGGAATGGTGCCCATTTTAAGAAATTGAAATCCTAACTCCCTAGGGATGCTACCTGCCAAGTTTGGTGAAAATGGGTCATGGGGTTCTCAAGAAGAAGATAAAAATGTACAATTTAGGCCCCATTAGGACCCCTCCTCACCCCCTTCCCCTGGGTCCCAAGGGGGGCACCCCTTGATCTCCTATGAACAAACTTGAAAATACAGTCATTAATGTACTCACTCATTGTATTATCTTACCTCTATAACTTCTGATTCTAGAGAAGATTTTTAAAGATTCCTTCATTTTGGGGGTTTGGGGCCCCCCTGGGGGCCCCCTGGGTGGGGAATGGTGCCCATTTTAAGAAATTGAAATCCTAACTCCCTAGGGATGCTACCTGCCAAGTTTGGTGAAAATGGGTCATGGGGTTCTCAAGAAGAAGATAAAAATGTACAATTTAGGCCCCATTAGGACCCCTCCTCACCCCCTTCCCCTGGGTCCCAAGGGGGGCACCCCTGATTCTGCCATGAACAAACTTGAAACTACAGTCATCAATGTACAAACTCATAGTATTAACTTAGCTCTATCACTTCTGGTTCTGGAGAAGAAGATTTTTACAGATTCCTTAAGTTTGGGGCGTTTGGGCCCCCTGGGGGCCCCCTGGGTGGGGCATGGTGCCCATTTTAACAAATTGAGTTCCTAACCCACTAGGGATGCTACCTGCCAAGTTTGGTGAAAATGGGTAATGGGGTTCTCAAGAAGAAGATGAAAATGTACAATTTAGGCCCCATTAGAACCCCTCCCCACCCCCCTCCCCTGGGTCCCAAGGGGGGCACCCCTGATTTTGCCATGAACAAACTTGAAACTACAGTCATCAATGTACTAACTCATAGTATTAACTTAGCTCTATCACTTCTGGTTCTAGAGAAGATTTTTACAGATTCCTTATTTTTGGGGGGTTTGGGCCCCCCTGGGGGCCCCCTGGGTGGGGCATGGTGCCCATTTTAACAAATTGAGTTCCTTACCCCCTAGGGATGCTACCTGCCAAGTTTGATGAAAATCGGTCTTGGGGTTTTCAAGAAGAAGATGAAAATGTAAAAAGTTTACGCACGACGCACGACGCACGACGGACGACGGACGACGGACGACGGACGACGCACGACGCACGACGCACGACGGACGCCGGACGAAGGGCGATCGCAATAGCTCACTTGAGCCTTTGGCTCGGGTGAGCTAAAAAGCCTTGTAAAGCATGAGCTGTTGTTGTTGTTGTTGTTTTGTTTTGGTTTTTTTTTTCAGATAAAAATAAGGCACTATCAATTTCAAATATATAAAAAAAAAAACTGTAGTACCACACTCATTACTGATTCCTGCAAAAATACAGGGCTACCAACCTTTACCTAACTTAAAATTTAAATTTAATCAAAATTTAATGATGCTGTCATGTTCATGTGAAAGCATGACAGTCTCATCCATGGTTTATAAAAGTATTCTTTTGTTTTCCCAGACCTAAATGTTTTAAACTTTCAGGACAGTGTCAGTTTTCAAAATTTGGCAGCTTATCATTTTTCTCTTTGCATTTCACACATTTCCACAATCTTAGTTGGAAATAGTAAAAATAAACAGACAGCAAATGAGCAGATCATTTATACTTCTAAGGGGTTCTGGATCTATTCCTCACACTACCATTCAAGAAACAAAGAAACAAAATTGGAATTAAGTCATCCCTCTCGAAGAGAAAAGTTGGCAATTTCCCTCCTTGTAGATCGTGTATGGTATTTTGCCTTTCAAGAGTTACAAGAGGCAATATTTCTACAAGTTCTACAATGTCACAAATAACAGTCATCGTGTGAAACTCAAAAAAATGAAATTACATCACTTGGCAATGCAATAGGGCAACTACAGTATACTGTATGTATTCAAGCATGCATAGAAGTACATAAATGTATGTACATGAATGTACAAAATTTTGATGTCACCTTTTTCAACAAGCCCAGATCCATGGGGCTTTTAACTGAAAAAGAATGCTACTTTGAACTAAAGCTAAAAACAAAAAAAAAAACTAGAAATGTCGCTATGGCGACTGATGCCTCCGCCATAATGCATGATTCTCCCAATAGGCGTATAGTACAATGTCTTCACAATGTGTGATCCATGACAGTTTCACGTAACTGGCAAAATATTGAAATGACAGGTTTGTCAGAAATGTCTTGAACTGGGTTTGCTTTAATTTTCTAAGAGTGCAGGTACACATATTTGGAGAATTGAGAATTTTTACTTGAATTCTGACAGACCTTTTTATAAGTTTATACATTGAGTAATTTCCAAGGTATGAAGAAAGAGTGTAATGACGGTACAAAATGGATTTTTTTTTTTTTTTTTTTTGGGGGGGGGGGCAATGAAACCTGGCCTTTGACCCTTAACCTTTGACCTTTGACCTTCTAGCTGGAAATTTCCAAGAGAATCTCCATTAGGTAATGCATGTAATAAGTTTTGAAACTAATAATGCAAGCATTGCATATAAACTAGTATATGAGGGAAATAGTAAAATTTTGAGGAGTTGACCTTGACCTTTGACCCCTGACTATTGACCCATGACCCCTAAATTCCCTAGATAATCCCTGCCAGACAGTACATGCGTATGTACCAAGTTCCACGAAGATACATTGAACCATTTGCGAGAAAAGTGATATTGCAACATTTTCACCTAATCTTTGACCTTTTGACCTTTGACCTTATGACATGAAACTCTCTCTGGGGAATCTTTACGCAGTAGTACATGTCCACACCAAGTTTCAAGAAAATACCTTTGGGCATTGTATAGATATGGGGGAAATTGAAACATTTGTAGCATTTGACCTTGACCTTTTGACCTTTGACCTCTTGCCAATGTCACTAAAATCATATCAACTAATTGTCCCATCATACATCATCCTTGGACCAAGTTTGGTGAAAGCTGCTTCATCCAGTTTTGAGTTATCACGTAAACAGATAAATTTTAGGATTTGACCTTGATCTTTGACCTTTGACCTCTGTCCGATTTCACTGAAAAACTAATCAAGTAATTGTCCCATCATACATCATCCTCCAACAAAGTTTGGTAAAATTCACTCCATCCAGTCTCGAGTTATCGTGTAAACGGATACAATTTCATGATTTGACCTTGGCCTTTGACCTCTGACCTTTAGCCGATTTCACCCAAAATCTAATCAAATAATTGCCCCATCATACTTCATACTTGGACCAAGTTTGGTAAAATTCCAGAAAATATTACTCAAGTTATCGTGTAAACGAAAGCGGACGGACGGACGTACAGACGTACGGACGTACGGACGGACGTACGGACGGACGGACAACCCGAAAACATAATGCCTCCGGCACCACTTCGTGGCGGAGGCATAAAAACATCTAATATTACTGTAAAGTTTATTTCTGTAAAGTCCTGTAAAAACAGCAAGTCTGACAGAAAATTAGCTGAAATCATACAACACATAGAAAACTGTGAGCTTACTATTGTGTTTTGATCCATATGCGATGCCAATCAGCAGGGCTGAATACCTTGCAAACTGGAGGAAAGAGAAAATACTACAAAAAGTAAGACTTCATGAAAGCATGGCTGGGATCCAAAAGAGGCAAATTTCATCGAACACATCCCAAGTTTACTTGGCACAGATGCCCATGCTTAGCTGGCGGAATTGACGAAGGAAGCGAACTTGTCATACCTATGACGTGCAGAGACTCCAACTCTCCCATTTTCGACGGGAGATCGCCCGCCGAAAGCTCATTTTTGCTAAATCTCCCATTCTCCCGCTTGAGATTTAATTTCTCCCGCCCTGGCTCTGTGTCTCCCGCTTGAAATGATTTCTAACTTAGTGTCAACGTATGTTGAAAACTAAAGCCTTAGATAGCAGTATAGCACGGAAAGAGGATCTAGAATCCTAAAACTTCGCACTTCGCACACATCAAGTTAAAGTCTCCCGCTCGCTAGGGATTTCAGGCGGAAAATCTCCAGATCAGAAGGTGCTTGGGGTTGGAGTCTCTGAAAGTGATTAGTTTGCTAACAACTGGAGTACCCACTTACTCTATCATTGTGGAATAGTAATTTGGAATTGATATATGCACGAGATCAGGTTAGTACTGATTTTATTTTTCTCGTTACGAATTTTTGTAAAAAGATGTCAGACTTCAGCTTCATGAGGCTGATTCGCGCGCGGAGAGGTGAGAGCCGCAGAAAAAAGAAAAAAAAATATTTAGTCGGATCAGGCCGCTACGCTAGGTGCGGTAGTCTTGCATTGTGCGAACATGCTGGCGCCCGTGTTTTGATGGGTCGCTCTGCATCGGTTTATTAAAACTTGATTTTTTTTTTTTTTTTTAAAACCTGACAGAATTTTTTATTTTCATCATGGATAGTGGACATGTGTGTGCAACAAAAAATCACCGTGCAAAGTTGCAACAATATATATGTCAGATGTGAGATGAATAAAAAGTGAGTCTCGCGAGGCGGGGCAGTGCTCGTACGCAGGAGCAGTCCTCGTGAGCGGGTTTCCCGGACTGACATAGCGCATTGGCGATATCAATAATATGCATGAACGGCACAATGTTTTTCACCTTTGGACAAGGCCCTTTCGCTCTCATGCTGTGCACTCGCCTGGTATCGCTTCCTCATTAACTCATTCACCCAGAAAGGAACGCAATACAGCGAGAAGGCCTTGCCCTTGTGAAAAGGCAACATTGCACTCCGGTTAGCGCATGCGCACAGGCTTCACATCCATCGAACGGAGCAGTTGTCATTCTTACAGATTCCTCTTGACCAGATCATTTAAAGTCTCCAATATTTACAGAAATGGACCACTGGAGCCGGAGGAGAAAAATGTACCAAGGCAAGTATCCTCAACAATTGCACCAAATCTGAAAGTATTCAAATTAAAGAACTTTTAAGCACTTACGTTGGAATTTACCCGCGAATCTACCCTCTAACGTGTTAGAGTCTATTTTAGGGCTCTACCGTTGACTGTGACTCGATATCCTTCCCTACATAACACGGCCTGAACACTTCGCGTTCGGCGTTCGGGCTGTGTTTCGCAGTTACAGTAACTTACACTGTCACTGACCACACTGCACGCTGCTGGTGCAGGGCCCAGGGCACGGAGGTGGGAAATTTCCCACCTCCCTCCCTGGCCCTGGCTGGTGCGGTGCTAACCCTGGGACGCTCCATGTACACAGTTATACTGTGGGAGCATCCTGAGTCAATAGAGTGCTATATCGGTAAGCTTGAAAAACATACACAGTCTGTCACAGATTTTCGCGCCTCCGTAAATTTCAAATTTCACTAGAAAAAAAATTACTTTTAAAGTATACATACGATTCTTATCTAATTCGTACCATCCGTTCACCTTGTTCTTGTTCACACTGGTCCAATGATCTTGAAAAAACGTTTTTTTTACAGGTCCATCTCCTAGCTCCCCATCCCATTCACAATTTTCGAAATCAGTATGCAGTACACTGCGCACGTAAATATTCATGTGCTGGCTGGCGGAGTCGCAATGCTTTTAGCCTTCTGTCAAGGCCTGCGCGCGCGCACCCACCCAGAAAGCAACGCAATATATAGACAGAAAGATCCGTCTGTCCGGAGGACTCTTTTGTATTTTGCCATTAACGCCGTCCTCCGTAGACAGACGGAAGGTTGTAGTACCCATTGCTGTGTGGATGTTCTTAACCACTGTCTCTATGGAAAATTGGGTGAGGTACCTCACCCTTCTCGATTGCGTCTAATTCACGGCCCTAGGTCAGCAAATTTAAGCTTGAATAGTTAAATCAACTATTCAAGAATAGACTACACTCACCAGATTAATGAATAATCCAATATTTCGGTCGAATTTTCAACACAAAACACACATCAACCAGCCCGTCGCGTCGTCGCATTCAAACTGCAGAAACATACAGTATGAATCTATTAGCCAATCACATGCGAGATAGTTTCTACGTGTTTTTTTCACTTAATAAAGTACCTCGCGTGTGATTGGTTTACAGATTCAAAATGGCGACCGTCAGCTAGCGAACGGCGATGTTGCAATATGGATAAAATTTCTGCATTATAACCGCGTTACTGTGAGTATTTCGATTGCAAAATGTGAAAAATTAACCCCAAATATTGCTGCATAATGTGTCATGTCATGTCAAACTTGTTTGAATGTAAAAAAGCTGTCTGAAATTTGGTTTATCGTAACGTTTGATCTGTGCGCTACTGCCACACAGGAGCTGGCATCATTGACTTCGGTCTGTATACGGAGGGGATCCGTGAAGCCAGACGCAGTCTCCGCGGAACATTCCCCGACGGACAGATACAGACCGATCTTTCGGTCAACGCAATATACAGCGAGAGGGTTTGCCGCAACAGTATGATACGGCCTTGCCATAAAGCTACAGCTGTACAGATGAATTGACGGCCAGCGCATGCGCACAAATTTCAAATCCATTGACTGTATAAGATGTCGTTCTCCCAAGTTCCTTTCGACCGAGTCGTATTTAACTCATTGTAGTGGGATTTGGTTTGGGGGGATGGTTGGTTTTAACTTCCCCTCTTATCTACTGTACCTCACGACCTTAACCAGACCCGGACTGTGACTTTAACCTGACTAGGGGGTCACCTGACTGACATATCCAACTCTGTATCAGGTGACAATTGACCCCCATGACCTTGACTTGATGCTGAATGGACTCACGGTTTGGGAAAGGAAAGTACTACAAGGCATACACCTGTATTAATCCACCTGAATCAAGCCCATCGTCAGCCTGGCGTAGTCAGTAAGTATTTTACGCTGTGAAGTGGACACTACTCCCACTTTATCATCAATTCGAGCAGAAATGGAATATTGACAGAACCAAAAGTTGAACGCAGTCAGTCTTCAACATTATAACTTCACCTGTAAGTCTTCATATTACAGAATTTTTGCGATTTCATATTCATATTTAGGCGCTACACTTCGCCTGTCATGATCATGTCTGCTACAATGGTCGCAGTTAGTGCGGTGCCAGTGCTGCGCTGCAACATGCAGCGCCAGTGGGCTGTAAACCCACCCCATGTAGAAACGCATGTAGATCTACCGGTACCATGAATCACCGACTGAGACCAAGTGCCATTTTTCACATGGATTACACAAACGTATAAACCCATATGACACATCAAGAACAAACAACTGAAGAAACAATAGTATCAACTATACAATTTCATCGTGTGTGAGAAACAATAATACATAAAAAGCACTGCTAGGGAGTATTTCACCTTGATGAGCGGCGACACGGCTACCGGTGCGGGGGCCATTTTTACTGCAGTGTAATTGAACGTTGAGGGCTCACCTCCAAAAAAGATACTGAACTGAATAAAACAAGCCCTCGCATATCGCTCATAACCAGCAAAGGTCTAATGTTGACACGAGTGAACCATGGAAATTCAAGAGCTGGGGGTGTTTCATCAACGTTTGTCGGCGCTGACAACTTGAATCACCATAGTAACAGTCAGTGACCAGAGCATCTCAGCCAATCAAAACCAAGGATTTTGCTGAAATTGGTCAGTGGCGACAGTTGTCGGCGCTGACAAGCGTTGATGAAACACCCCCCAGGAGTTCGAATTGGCTATTTTTATTTTCCAAACAGCTGGCAGTTTTCTATACGGAATTTCTAATTCCACAGGTGCATTTGTGCCTTTGATGATCGGGATTTGAAGCCGTCGTTTTCCGAGCAATCTTGAAGATTTATTTCGAACTTTTTATAAACGTCGAGCATATATTTTTTTTTTTACTCATGAACGTTAAATGAAATAAAATTTAACTCAATGCGAAATATAAAACAAAAGTCAATTTCCGTAGGAATAATTTATGCAAAGGTGTAAATAAGAGCTGTTTGCTGCGAAAATCTTTGAAACTATATCCCGGCCTGAAAAGCCGATTTTATCTCTTTTCCGACTAATTCCGACATGTAAACTGATATGGTAATTATAATAATCTTCAAGCAATGGTATTTCATATTGAAATTATAGTATGTCATTTCTCAGTTAACTTTTATTTTAATTTGATGTTTTCATTTTTCAACAAAGAGTGTCAGTGTACATAATCCTATAGCACGGAGAAAAAAAAATAAAATAAAATACATATTTTGCGTACATCAAAATATAATGTAAAAACAATAAGTTGAGAAATAAATAAATATGTGCTGCTATCTATTGCATGATGTTGAAAATGTTAAAAATGGATGCGAAGCTAAAAAGCACAGCTTGCATGCAATATGTTTTTCCCCTCAAACCATTATTAATAAAGTACGATATGAACATTTAATTTTACGGACAGACAGACATAGGACTTAAACATAAAGTGATTAAAACCCTTGAACACTCTTAACGACTCCAGAACTAAAACCCTTAAAGCCCTTTACAAGGTCGCCTTCTTGCAGCAAAGGATAGGGGTGAGAAGGAGTCATGAGTTGAATTCGAAACGGATTATTTGGGACTGGGAAGGGAAATCGTGGATGAAAAGTGAAATCTCACAAGTAAAAAACCTTCAAAATTCGGAGAGAGAAGAATAAGCGCACTGCATGGCATCAGAATTGCATTGGACAAAAATAAAATGTATAAAATAGATTAATTACAAGAAACAAGTTAGATAACTGATACTTTTAAGGCTGATAATGGTTTTCTGAAGACCCGGTGTAGGAACTATACCAGAAACGAATCCAGTCTAACAAATCAACATTATAATCAAAATCATTTTTAATGGAAAGCGTCCCTATATCGGGGACTTCAAAGAGCTTGTCCAGATGTTGAGGAGAAAAAGTAATAGGGCCTATGATCAGCCATTTAGGATTTTTTTTTTTTATATCAAAAGTGGAATAGTGATGTACTTTCGCTGCGCTATCAGAAGAAGCATTAGAGAGATCACTACGGGCCTGGAACCAACATCAGTATAGGTTCAACTAGGTTGAGCGTGGGGAGTTAAACAATAGTGAATGAAGACAGGTACTGCAAAATCGGCGACGAAAGAAAAGAGAATGACACCAACACGGAGATACATGACACAAACTAATGAAAAAAAAAGAAAAACGAGGCAAACAACAACAAAAAACGACAAAACAAGCAACCTTTGCGCAATTTCTATTCGTGCATCCCCGTGTCTTATAATCATTGATTCATTTTGAAGTACGTGCCAAACTGGATCTGTTGCAGTTAATAGGCCTACAGCAAGATAACTTATGTCTCATTGCATAGGTGACCAGCCACTCTAAAGGAAGATATGTCTTTATGATATAGTATAAGTATAACTATTTTTCGCAATCCCATGGACATAAAGATGAACGGTGCATGGTATATAGGCCTAAAATAAAGACACGGGAATGCGGGCAAAGAAATTGCGCAATTTGCTGAAACTAAAAATCAACATTACTCGACTGTGACAATCGTCTGTGGACACAAATCTGACACAGGAAGATTGTACTTGAAGATTGTATATCAGTTTCATTTGTCGGTATATTCAAATCGGAAACATGGTTAAATCGCCTTTCGTACAGGAGGGTACCATTTTAAACTCCTTCACGAACATAAATTATACATCTGAGATTACATGTTTACACATATTTTGGGACGGGATTTTTTTTGGTCTTATCTTTTTTTAAGACTAGGTGAATACATAAACAAGCAAAATACCCCGACTGTTAGCGTTAAAATTGCTGTAAAAAAGTGTTATTTTTATATTTCCTACAGTTGCTTATCTTTCCTAATCCATATTAATTTTTCATATGAGTATCTTTCTCTCTCTTGTTTTTTCTTACACCTGGCAGAAGCGTGTCCCAAAAGAAGAAGAAGAAAAAAAAAGGGAAAAACATGTAGGAGAAGAGACTTTGGATATACCAAGTACTGTAGAAGTAGAGGATTATTTTACAACCCTTTTCTCATTGAGAAATCAATATCTGTTAAAACAAAGGTCATTGGATTTTACACATAAAATCTTGTCGAGATGACATCCTTCTGTAGACTCCAGACTGGAGTTTGATCTTACCTGACGAAACGTAAACTTTGCGGTCGGATGAGCTGATAACAACTCGGCTAATAATGTCTTTTTAATGAAGGTCAACAGTATACCATATTAATGAATCTGCTTCGTATCTATAAAGAATCCTTCACAGGTTTTGATGTGCAGTGAGTCAAATTAAACCGTGACACAGCGAAACTATGCAATTCATGTTCAAGTTGATTTTGAAATTGCCGCTAAGTTGATATTTATTATAACAGAAAAATCAGAAAAAAATGACGGGATATTAAGAATTCACAGAAACCAATCAAGGAGAAATCGAAATCACAATATGCACGCACATGATAAATGTTTTTATTTCAACCTTTTAAGTTAGCACAGCATGAAGATGGACATTTCCTATAAAGATCTTTATAGCTTGAGGGAAGATATGTCCGGAAAAATTTATAGCCTCGAATTACCGATGTGATATTTTATTTCGTTTTCAAAACGTACATGCAGCTAAAGTATACATTTCATGAACTCCATGACTAAAAATATAACACCATAACTGACAATGACAGAGATTTGCATAGATGGATAATAGAACAGAAATAAGGCAATTATGGATTTTAAAGGCTGCAAAAATTAGGAAAGACGATATGCTGAATTATTGCCCAAAAGACATCAAAAATATATGCATAGATATCATAAATGTCAATGCACTAACACGACATGATTATAGGAGAGTTATCATGTAATAAAATCACTGCCTCATCTTATACTTCGTTGCGTGATTGCGACCGTTATACAGTGAAAACACTGTTAATTATCAAAATCATATATACACAACTATATGATTTTGTCCGAATTTGTAAAAACTTCACTGTTTGCGCTTGGTTGACTCGGAAATTTTATTTGATTTACCTGAGCGTGCATGCACGAAGGACTTTTCCTTCGAGACAAAGTCTTGAGTTCATTAGCTTCGAGTTTTTACTTAATCTGATAGACAAATTGCCCTTAAAGGGTGTGTACAGTAATCTGGTCGAGTCGAGGATTTAGCTTTTAACGTTTTGCGAGATATTCAGAAACCACTCCATGAGATGTCAAAGAGCATGCATGCAGTTCTAAGGGGTATCAAAAGTTTATTCGATGAAAATCGGTTTTGAAATGGCGGAGATATCCCAAAACAAGGTGAAACAAAGAGATCCTAATAAAGTTGTGGCATGTCGCCTTTTAGGGCTAGGGTGTGTGACCGTAGATACTCCGGGAGTCCGTTCATGATATGCCTGTTGGGAGTCTGTTTTGGATTGCCTTTTTATGTGCTTTAACATGCTCGAAGTCAGAGCAAATCCTATTTTTCTACGTTATTTTGGATATATTTTCCTTCATGAATATGTTTCGATCAATTTTCACTTCTCAATGCATTTCCCGTATACCAACCAACAACTACCGTTTTACTCTGTGTCTCATTTGTTTCTGCTCGCTATTACAAAAAAGCCGCATGTCTGTACATGTATGCAACAAAATGCAAGTAGTCTTGATTTATAAGCTATTTGATAACGCCTTCTGGTATAGTCTGGCATTTGAAATTCTCCAATTTAATACTGTTTTTAGGACAAGCTTCATATCCTTACTCATTCATGCAACGTGTAGAAAATTCCATGAACCTGCTGTTCCAGTTACTTGTTACGTAACGTTGATACTCGATCAACTCACGCCTAGATACGGCTGTCAAGGACCTCACTTTGTCATAGTGAAACAAACTGTCTATAGAGGTTCCTCATTATTTGGTTCTTTCTTGAAATTTTCCACTACCTGTATACCAACCAACTCAGCCCTTGAAATTATATACCTGTCCTTAGTGCGTACTTATACAATTTGCAATGCACACCTGTCACTATCACCTCTTCGGATGTTATCCCACGTAAACGCCTGCACTTCTGTCATTGCTTATCATTGGAATGTTGTTTTTGAAAATTGTCTCAAAGTGACAGATGGAAATCGAATCTACGAACATGCATTCCTGGTAAACAACCCATCATGTAACTTGTGTTTGTTTGCCACCAAATATGGCTGAAGAAATTAATGCAAATGTACTTCCTGTTATGAACAACGAAGTATGTGATTATCAGTCACCTGTACCAAACTCTCCCTTAACGTGTTCTGATTGTGAAGAAGGCAACAGCACCGATTTTATCACATCTTTAAATGCAGAAACCCAGGAATTAAATCTGGATTTTGATTTAAATGATATTTCACTGAAAAATGTATCTTCTAATTATCTTTTGGAAAATGATATAGTTACATTGTCTCATTCTAACCCGAAAGATCTCTTTGTTTCGCATATCAACATCAGAAGTTTGAATAAAAATTTTGATCAATTTCTTTCATTTGTTAACGAGTTACAATTTAGTCACATGATCATTGGCCTCAGTGAAACTTGGCTAAAGGAAACGTCGCCTTCTTCTCAATACTCCATCAATCGTTTTAAATTGCTTACCAATAACAGAACCGGGAAAAGAGGTGGCGGAGTAGGTTTTTATGTTTCACAAACTCTGAATTGTCAATTGTTACATGAATACAGCATTACCTCAGAATGTATAGAGTGTATTTTTGTGGAGGTTATAACTCCGAACAAAGGTAACATCATACTGGGGGAAATTTATAGACCCCCGCATTCTAACCCTACTGAGTTTGTTGGGTTGCTTCATGATCTCCTCTCTGATAAATATTTTGATAACAAGACATGCATTATCATGGGAGACTTTAATATAAATCTCCTTAGTTATAATGATACTACAGTCTGTCAAGATTTCCTCAACCTTATGTTGTCCAAATCCTTCATTCCTTTTATAAGAAAACCTACTCGAATTTCCGATGTCACTTCAACTCTTATCGATAATATATTTGTTAATAATTTATCTCTTGATGTCACATCTGGCATTGTAGTCTCTGACATTTCTGATCACTTCCCGATTTATACCCTTGTACCTCATTACAGCAAGAAAAACTCCAACATCTAACCATGGTATTCGTGACATGTCTGAACGCAATCTAGATAGGCTCAGGGAGGGATTTGGGTCCGTTGACTGGTCTCCTGTCTACAACGCAGGAAATGTAAACTCATCCTTTGAGGTTTTTATGAAAATGTTGATAGAAACTTGTGATAATCATATACCTTTGTTAAAACGATCTAAATCTAATTATAAAAGAATACCAAGACAGCCTTGGATCACGAAATCTCTTCTTAGGTCTATTAATAAGAAAAACAGATTATTTTGTAGATACCGTAAATCCCCAAATGTTTCAACTAAATCTCGTTATTGTTTGTTATCGAAATACCCTGACCTCTACGTTACGCTTAGCTAAGCAACAGTATTTTTACCGACAGTTCGATAGATGCAAATCTGATATACAGAGTACGTGGAAGGTGATTAACACAGCTTTAAAATCCAGCACTAAGGCGAATTCTCCAAATCGTATTCTGAAAGAGGGTCGCCTGATAGACAATCCAGAGGAGATGGCAGATGCATTCAATGACTTCTTCGTTAACCTTGGGCCAGATCTTGCCAAGAAAATACCTCGCTCCGGGACACCTTTTCATTCGTTTCTAAGGGATAGGAATGCACACACTTTGTTTTTTGTTCCCATTGTTGAGGAAGAAATTAAAGAAATTGTTCGCAAACTAAATAACAAGAAAAGTACAGGTGATGACGGAATTTCAGTTTTTCTGTTAAAAAACATAATAACTGAAATAATTACTCCCCTTACTTATATTTTTAATCAATCTTTGTCGACTGGAAAGGTCCCTGAAAAGATGAAAATTGCTAGAGTCGTTCCCATATTCAAAAAGGGTGCTGAAGAATCGGTTAGCAATTATCGTCCAATATCTCTTTTAACTTCAATTTCAAAAATCTTAGAAAAGCTTGTTCACAAACGAACTCTTAGATTCCTTATCAACTGCAATATTCTTTCGAATTTTCAGTTTGGTTTCAGAAAACAGCATAGCACAACCCACGCTTTGTTAGCTTTCATTGATAAAGTAGCACATGCTTTAGACGACGCTTCCCATACTATAGGTGTTTTTCTCGACTTCTCGAAAGCGTTTGATACGATAGACCATGATATTTTGCTTTATAAGTTAAGCCATTACGGCATTCGTGGGACAGCTCAAGATTGGTTTAAAGACTACCTTACTAATAGAAAGCAATATGTTTATGTAAATGGATATGAGTCTCTATTGAAAACAACTTCTTGTGGTGTCCCTCAGGGTTCCCTACTTGGCCCGTTATTATTTATCCTGTACATAAACGACCTCCAAAATTCGTCCCAGATTCTTTCTTTCATATGCTTTGCTGACGACACAAATTTATTTCTTTCACATCGTAACTCAAACACGCTTATACATATGTTAAACAATGAACTGAAACTTGTTCAGTCCTGGATCCACGCAAATAAGTTGTCACTAAATATTGATAAGACGCATTATATGCTTTTCAGCAATTCTCTGAACTCTGTTTCTGATTATGTTAAGATCAATGGTATCTATTTAAACCAGGTAGATAGTATCAAGTTTCTGGGACTTTACATTGATAGTGATCTATCCTGGAAAACCCATGTTTAAACTATTTAAGTAAAATTTTGTCCAGAAACATTGGAATTTTAAACAAGCTGAAATATAATTTCCCCATACGTATACTACAAATTATATATTCAACAATGATTTCCCCTTACCTCAACTATGGAATTCTAGCATGGGGTAATTCGTCCAAATTTTTACTTGATTCGCTATTCCTTCTTCAAAAACGCGCCATCAGAATTATCAATAACGCCGGATATTTATCTCATACAAATGAATTTTTTCACAAGAATAAAATTCTGAAATTGATTGATTTGTTTGATTACAATCTAGGTATTTTTATGTATAAGTACTCAACGAATGATCTTCCTGATGTTTTTCTTCACATGTTCAAAAGAAACTACTCAGTTCACAATTATCCCACCCGCCAACGGGACGCTTATCACCTTCCACGTACTCGCACAATTTTCGCGATGAAAACAATTATGTATGCGGGACCGAAAAACTGGAATGACCTCCCCCCTGAACTCAAAGGTTGTTTATCACTATCATCCTTCAAATGCAAATTAAGACAGTATTTATTGAATAATTACGTTACATCAGCTCATTGAAATGCTGTTTTGTGCTGTCCAGGACTATCCCGTTATACTGTACTCCAGGGTTGTTGTCATGTAAACCAGACTTTAAGAGCCCAGCTGTTTGCGCCCTTAAATTCTATCACTGTGTTTATGTATATTTTTCCTTCTTTAAAGATAGCTGGGACGAGAAAACAGCTGGTATTTCACATTCTCACTGCACTGCAACTGGTTGTTCGATGTCTTTTTTAATGGATTTGCAGGTGCATGTGTTCCCTTCTTAATACACGCAATGTACACATTTCTAATACTGTCTGAACGGTATCATTGTTATTATAACTATATTAAGTCATATTGTATTGCCAGAACGACAATGGTTCATCCGCCTATATACAGCATGTGGCTTTTCCGATCCCTAACCTGCACTAGAGAAGAATTTTGTTATATAACTGTATATTTGTACTTTTTTATTTTTTTTTTTGTTTTTCTCTTATGTTCCGGTCATTGTTGTACCCGTGCTCCCCTTCTCAATCTTAAACTCGTTTTTAACCGGGACCTACGCTCAACAAGCTCGCTTTTTAAGTAGGTTCCTTCATATTTCTTTAGCATTCATTCACAGATTCCAAACTGAACAGATCGACCACTATTATGTTTTACATATTTGCAATATTCTATGTATGTCATGTATTTCATTTAATTTTGTTATATTTGATGTAATTTTTCATCGAGAAATATGAAAATAAATTGAAATTGAAATTATTAGCAGTTTTTTTTTTGATATCTCAGCCATTTGAAAACCAATTTTCATCAAATAAACGTTGAATCCTTTTTAAAATTACATGCTCTTTCATATTTCATAAGAGGCTTGTCATTATCTCACTTATATAGGAATGTTCAAAACATGAATCCCCACCTCAACCAGTACTGTACAGTCCCTTTAATCGATGTAAGAACACTCCGATTATCAGTTCAGTGTTTTGAGGACAGTCATTAAAACGATCATGGGAATAATCATATAGAATTAATGAGAAGGGCAATATTTTGTCAATAATGAGTAACGGATTGATTGCAATAAAAAAAAAAAACTTGCAATAAAATTAATTAATTAAAAAAAAAATATGCATGTATTATGATTATACCCACAGTTAAACGGGATCAAAACCATCACTTCATAGTCTCAAAGCTCGGTCTATATCCACGATAATGATCAAGGATGTCCAAGAAATGGAGTTCCAACCTGTTAATCAGTTGATTGTATTTTTTTTTTATAGGATGCACCAAAGAATTCCACATGTGCATTTGTGGCTTTGACGATAGAGGTTTGATGCCGCCATCTTTCTGAGAAATTAGCTAAATAATCATTTTAAACTCTATAGCATAAAGTCGGGTATATTTTGCTTGTTTATTCATTAAATGAAATGAAATTTCCCGTATAATGCTATAAAATATAGGCCTATATATATGAAACAAAAGTCAATCCCACGCCAGAAAAATATGAAAAGTGTAAATAGGAGCTGCATGTTGTGAAAGTGTTTGAAAGTATAAAGGGCCTATACCCTTGGCCTGCATGGGAGCCGACAGATCACTTTTCCGAATAATTCCGACAAATAAAACTGATATTGTGTAATCTTCATGTGTATAGTTCTAAGCCAATATGACTGTCATATTAGTGTGGGACGAGTTAATTTTGATTTTGATTTCATTTTCGCGACTCTGTTCGCCCCGTGTCCATGACCACTATGCCGCTCATCTTTTATAGCATATTATTATAGGACTGGCGAAAATATACAATTGTCAGGGAAAGCAATCACATATAAGGACTACACACAACTAAGAACAGTCAGGGAGGGCTATAAAGGGACACAGAACAAGTTAAGAAAACAGAAAGGGAAGGGTTGTTGTTATTATTATCATTATTATTATTATTATTATTATTATTATTATTATTATTATCATTTTCATTATTTATTATCATTATTGTTATCATTATCCTTATCATCGTTTTATTATTACTATTATTATTAGTAGTAGTAGTAGTATAGTAGTAGTAGCAGTATAGTAGTATCATTATTATTATTTGATTTTATAAATCAGTGACTTTGATGTGTTTGGTAACTTGCATTTGTTGGTTAACTCTCACTTTCATTTTGTTGCCTCTTCTTGGTACACCAGCTTAGGGCTCGCTGCTTGTTCAGTCCCCCCCCCCCCTCCCCCCATGCTGTTGATATTTCACTCTTTTCTTATTCTTTATCGTTGTTCCTTATCTTGTTTGATGTTGCCTCCCTATTCATCCTTATCCTTCACAGGGTTGCCCCCTATATGATCCTTGGGATCATCACTGACCCTCCTCTGCCTTTTGTCTGCCCACCCTCCTGCGTTAATTCCCTCCCTTACTTGTTGGGCTCCTTACCCATGACTTCCAACCCATCCCTTCTGTTTTCTTTGTTCTGTGCCCCTAGCCCTCCCCCGACTGTTCTTGTTGGGTCCTTTGTGATTGCTTTCCCTCCCCGTTTCTCATTTTGCCTCTGACGACGATTCTACTAGGATCGAAAGCTCACTATCCTTTTGACTCCAACAATAAAGTCACTTACAATAAACTGATAAAAGGCAGAAAATAGTAAGTAAGAGAGCAAAAGATGTCATTAATCTTTCAAATCTAGTATCTGTACATGGTATCATAAGTTCGCGTGAAACGTAAATTGCATGAACGTCGCAGCCGACCAACCCGAAAATTACTAACACTCTTTGCTCATTAAGACCACCATAGATTACCAAAACCACTCATTTGTTACTCGAGAAATCGTCTCGCATTCACACGCATGTAGCCAAATGTGCAGCGCCTACTAACTAGCTGTACTGTCAGGTTACATACTTTACTAGACAGGGTCTACCTGTATGTTGTACTCGGTATATCCTGCGCCGGGAGCGTAAAAAGACGCACTTTCTGCTCGAGTGTATCTGCTATTTCAGGTTGACATGGACGATATAAGGTAAGTGTGAATGTGTGGTACTATTAAGGTGACGAAAGTCGCTACTTGAAATCTTAGAATGTCTGTGATAGCAAAATCTTGACGACTTTCCTTCGAAGAGAGCAAGTGGTGCGATCGACATGGATACCTGCCGGGGCCTATCATAGCGCCGCGCGTAGCGGGCCTGGTGCTGCGGTTCAGTGCTTACGTGCTTATGCCTCGCGCGGAAGTGGTTTGACTTTGAGTTGAGCATTTGACATTCTTGACGGACATACGACTTTATTCCAGAGGCACGAATTTATGAATATTATTTGTTTGACCGAGAGATTGGTCTGTATCTTGTCGTCGGGGATATGTTTTGCGGAGACTATCTAGGTCTAGAAAGTCTACTAACGGCACGCTACGACAGTAGACACTACGTCTGCTGGCTTCAAATCTTTAAAAAATCATTGAAAAAAAAAAACCAAAAAAAAAAAAAAACCTCCTCCAGACAGACGGATTTTCTGTCTTGTTGGGCCCTGCCGTCCCTGGGGCAAGCCCAAGCCAAGTCATCAGAATAGAATCCCCTCAGAAGGCAAGATTTCATCTTTGCTCAATATTGTTATGTTTGGTATTATTTTGAAGCTTATCGTGAGTTTGACCGAAAGATCGGTCTGTATGCTGTATCTGTCCGTCGGGGAATGTTCCGCGGAGACTGCGTCTGGCTTCACGGATCCCCTCCGTATACAGACCGAAGTCAATGATTGCGGCTCCTGTGTGGAGCAGTAGCGCACAGATCAAACGTTACGATAAACCACATTTCAGATGCAGCTTTTTTACATTCAAACAAGTTTGACATGACATGACACATTATGCAGCAATATATGGGGTTAATTTCTCACATTGTGCTGTCGAAATACTCACAGTAACTCGGTTATAACGCAGAAATTTTATCCATATCGCAACATTGCCGTTCGCTAGCCGTAAGTCGCCATTTTGAATCTGTAAGCCAATCATATGCGAGGTACGTGTTTTAGTAAAAAAAAACACGTAGAAACTACCTCGTGTGATTGGCTTAGATTCATACTGTATGTTTCTGCAGTTTGAACATGACGTCGCGATGGGCTGGTTGATGTGTGTTTTACGTTGAAAATTCTACCAAAATGTTGGATTATTCATTAATCTGGTGAGTGAAGTGAATTGTTAAATAGTTGCTTTCACTAATATATTACAAGCTTAAATTTGCCGACCTAGGGCCGTGAATTAGACGCAATCGAGAAGGGTGTGGTACCTCACCCAATTTTCCATAGAGACAGTGGTTAAGAATATCCACACAGCAATGGGTACTGGTACCTTCCGTCTGTCTATGGAGGACAGTGTTAATGGCAAAGTATAAAAGAGTCCTCCGGACAGACGGATCTTTCTGTCTAATCATGAGTCGAAGTTTCAAATTCCGTTTTTAAGGAAAAATTGTATTCAAATTTATGCAAATTAATTATAGGGCTTCATTCACATAAATCAACATGATCAATGTGATCGTACTTATACTATAGCCAGGCTAGCATTAGTTATCTGGACATTATAAAATCATATACATTCAAAGGAAAACAAGTAATAAACTTATTTGATCAATATGTGGAGATAAGAAGTTCATAGCCTTTATGCCCTTATCATAGGCCCTATTTTGCTTTGGTATGAAAATTTAGGGATTATGCAATATGCAATCATGGAGCTACAAAATGTAGATGTACACATAGCTCCATGATACAATTGTTAGGTCGTGTCCGATGTCATGTCCTATCATGAGATGTCCCATAAGGCCATACAGCTGTAAAGGTGATTACCGTACCACTAATCTCCACTACCTAAAGTCGCCGGACATTCACATCGCATGTAACGCGCGCCACGATCGGAGATCAGCTGGGGCGACAGATTTTCATCGCTCTCAAAAGACATTCCTAATTCACCTTTTTCCTCCATAAAAACACAAATAATTTGTAATCCAAATGTATTTTTCCATATGTAACAGGTGACAAAACCATTTTTAATGCGAGAATGTTTTTTATTTTGAATGGATTTCAGGTGGCAGATTAACAAAGTTTTTCAAACGCGATGATGCACAATGCATCTTATATTGAGGTGTGTATATACATAGAAACACGCGCTATGGGCGGCGAACTAATTCAGTGCCTATCGTTAGTTTGCCAACCCGGGAGTGCATTGGAAATACACGCAAGTGGCGACTATACGGTAATTGACGTGAGACACCCCCCCCCCCCCCCCCACCCATGTAACAAATTGAGGACTTTCTGAAAGGTTTTTTCTGAAGTTGCCATACTCATGTACATTGTGTACTTTGTACAATACGACATCATACACAACCACCTACAGAACCACTAATTTTATGTTCATGGTTCATTCAATCGGTGCTGTAAACCCTATTCATTGCTCTCTAGGTCTGGCCAGAATAATCACATACAAATTGATGTTACCAAATATCTCTTACCCTGGGTAAATTGTAGACTTAAAGGACAAGTTCACCTTCGTAGACATGTGGGTTGAGTGATTGCAGCAATATTAGTAGAACACATCAATGAGAGTTTGAGGAAAATCGGACAATCCGTTCAAAAGTTATGAATTTTTGAAGTTTCTGCTCAGTCACGGCTGTATGAGAAGACTACTATAGCTTGTGATGTCATATGTCATGAGTACAACTATATAAAGAAAGGATAAAGAAAATTCAAGATATTCTCACTTTTCTCACATAATAAAAGAACACTCTACTTCTCTCTTTCAGAAGTCAGGGGGAATAATATTACCCCTAACATAAGTCAGTAACAAGTCGAAGAAATGTGCACTTTATTCAAAAAGTAAAGTTTTGTGAAATTCTCTTTTGATTTTCCTTATATCGTTGTATGCATGTGACATCATACACTGTAGTAGTCTTCTCCTCCAGCAGTGATTGCACAGATATTTCAAAAATTCATAACTTTTGAACAGATTGTCAGATTTTCAACAAACTTTCACTGATCAATGTGTTCTACTAATATTGTTGCCTTCACTCAATCCACATGTATATGAAGGTGAACCTGTCCTTTAATATTGTGACACACTCTGTGTCATTAACCAAAGAAATCCTGTGGCTGTGTGCTATTACCTGTAGGATTGTATGAGTCCTGATGCAAAACATCTAATCCCTACTAAGTTATTGCCTACGGTTAGGCCAATTAAATATAGCATGACTTTGCTATTAATGCTGTGTTAAACTTGCATTACCGTGATTGATATCTTATTTAAACTGTTCGAGATTCTAGAGCTGATTTAAGGATTGGTCATAGAATTACAACCCCCCCCCCCCAAAAAAAAAAAACAACAACACAACAACACACACAAAAACAAAAAACACCCAAAAACAACAACAATAACAATAACAACTTAAAGAGAGTGGCCTCCGTTGTAAAATATTTTTGGGTCTTGAATTTAAAACTGTTCTAAAATACACTCTTATTGTGCCAGTGCTCTTTTTCAAAGTCAATTGCAATATATGTACTGCAAAAGTGGAAATTTTCGCAGTGTTGAAATTTTTGTGTATTTCGCGAAAATAAAAGCACGTGAATATTTTTGCTTGCCATATGTTCCTGTGCGTGATGTCTTGATTCCGCAGAATTAAAAACACGCGAAACTCTTTTTACCCGGCCATGCGCGAAAAATTAGTCGCGCGAAAATATCCACTTTTACAGTAATATGCAGCATATTATACAAGGTAAAAGGAAGAAACCAGCTTGCAATTTGAATGCATTACCTACTAGTACTAGTTTCTCTTCTTTTTACCTGGTAAACCTGGTGAATCTTTTATCAAACTTGTGGGGAGCAGTATGAGCAGCAGCAAAGAATGAGAAGAAAAAGAATTTTAAAACAACAACAACGTCAACAAACTTATTTATGATGGCAGGCTTCCTTTGCATATAATGTGTAATTCATTCTCTCTATATCCAAAGAACTGGGATACAATTGTAGTTCCCGTTGATATGACAACAGATTGATACAATGACATGTTGCCAACGTACATGTACATATGACAAATATGTGATAAGAAAAACAGTCATGGATACAAAATGCACATTCTCTTAAAGAACACCAGAAATCATTGTAGTGACAGCAAAAATAAGAGAGGAAATACGAGAAATTGCCTCATTTCTAATTTTTTTGAAGATGTTGGTTGTTTGCATTGTGACATTTGATGTATCACCAACTATATTCTAAACATGTATGATACACCTGTGTGGCATAAAGTAACATCTAGTTTCCCAAGTGGTTCAACATAAATTTACAACATTAATTTACATGTAGGCCTACTGTTAAAGGACAATCCAGATTTTTATTTTCATTTTTTATGATTCTTTTCCTGATGCTGCTCCATTGCCAATATTTTGCATTCAACTTTCTGTTATAAATTATAGACAAAAATATTTTGTTTTCTTTGTCCACAACGGTATACAGAAAATGTGTTTCCCATAATATAGAGAACATATTAAAGTGAAGATAACAACAAAATGAAATGGTGAATAAGTATTTTTCTAAGAGCTTTCAGGAGTATTTTTCCCTTCGTGTGACAAGGGTTCCTTAAGGGTGCACTGCACTTTGTAGCTACTGTAGGAATGTACATAATAATGAAGGAATCTTTTGTTTTTCTTGTATTTTGAAGGTTGGAGGTTTTCTGCTTTTCAACATTATGTTTTTTTCGCTGAATGCATTCCTTAGAGAAGATCATGTGTAACAACCAGAGGTGATTTAAAAGTAGATAGCGCTACAAACTGTTTTTCACAGTACCGGTGCTCTTCTGTGGCAGCATTTTGCAAGTAGGGTGATCGATTTGCATGCATTATTTTGTTCATGTTTGTCTTTGTAATTTTCATAAATGCTATGTGTCACACGCTACTGGATAACATTGTTAGAAGAAAATACATTGTACTGTCAAGAGAATAAGCTCACAGAAAAACAATACTGCCAGTTAACTGTAACCTCTCCTTGCAGGAGACAATGTACCGGTACACAGCTTTTAGAGACTGCATCTATTGAAAAAAAAGTATTATAGTTGTGGTGGATGAACAATATCTTGTATGCACAATCAGCTATAATACAGTCTTCTGCATTGTGTTCAACCTATCTCCCACACGAATAAAGAGAGGGAAGTTAGGCCTACATTGTATGATACTGTATTTTAATGAGTTAGTCCATCTCTGAGTACTAAGTATTTTGCAGCCAGTGTGCAGGCAAGCCACAGTGGTTGAAGTGTTGTAAAATGGTCTAGCAGGTTACACATGAGATTTCAACCAGAAGGTCCATGGTTCCAGAACCTGCTGTGGGACCAGCGTCCTCGAGCAAGACTTTTTATACAGCTAGAAGTTTCGCTATGGCGACTGGTATGCCTCATTCAGTCAGTTCCAGGGTAGGGAGAAAATAGTGTAAGTCTGCAGAAAATAGTTTACAGCTGTAATTCTGGCATAAAATAGTGTCATGAAACAGCTACAATATGCATCTACACAGTTGCATTTATTTACATGTTTTAGGGCTTTATGTACAATTGTACATAACCTCTGCAATGTATTATATATGGATGTATTGTAATGAAGTGCCATTGAGTTCTCGGCTGTTGGTGAATGATGCGTATAATGTGGTCAAAGTCCTCAAGGTTGTTTTACCACTTTGGCTTTAGAACCCAAATTTGCTCTAACAGCTGTAAATAAACTGCAGGCATGATTTGAGTGTGTGTCAGGGAGTGAACATGAAGGCTGATCACTGACATGTTCATATTGTACACTTGTTTAATGATTCCATAATGATAATACACGTATGTCATTCATTCAATCGATGATGAACTTTCTGGCTACGTGTTATTGCAGTGGAGACTTACGTTCTAATCTTGTGCATTTTTATGATTTAAGCTTAATCCTTGTTTTAATGCCCTCTTTTACTTTGGAATCTTAAATCCATGCAGCTTGAATTAGATTTTGTTTTTGATAAGAGGATTTTGCGGGTGGTATAGTCAATGTCAAATTGAATCATGGTTTTAATACATGTAGCTACACATTGTATGTACATGTACAGCTGTACTTGAAGGCAATTGTCCTGATAAATCCATGATTGAAATAAAAGTCCTCATCCTTCCCTTCTTGTGCTAACATACCATGGTATATCATTACTTTTATTTGTAATTATTATTATTATTTTTTTTTTTTGGGGGGGGGGGGAGGAGGGGGGACTTACATTGTACATGTAGAACTGAATAAGCTAGGTTTTAAGTTGTTGGAACGGGAAAGAGATCAGTACAGGATACAAGTTCTCTTCTTTCTATAAAAGCCAGTTGGTGTCCTTTTGTTGCCCTTGGAATCATTACAGAAAAAAAAAGTGAATGCAATCTTAGTAATATACTTTGGAAAGTGCACAGACCCAGCAAAGAAATATTGAGTTGATTGAGAGAGAGAGATAGAAAGAGAGAGAGAGAGGGGGGGGGGGGCGAGATAGAGTGAGGGAGGGCTGAGAAGAGACAGACAGACAGATGGACAGACTGACTGGGAGAGAGGGACAGCTAAATACAAATTGCCTGATAGTGTGAGCCATGAATGCATACAAAACATCTGTTCAGAATGTGTATAAAGTGTATGTGTGTGTATACTTGTTTCGTTTTAGGCTAGAATGAATTAAGGCTCTATATTTATTCAGCATGAGCCCGAGGGTTATGCTAGATTTAACCCTGTTGCATTTTAGAGCATGGCACACCCAGCTTGTACTGGTAGAACTAGAGTTTGAACCACAGAGATCTCTGAAATCAGAGTGAATGATGAAATTCATTCTGCCATTACAATGATGTAGGGGGATGTGATGTGATATGCTCTTGACTATGGTACAGATTTCCTTGCTTCATGTTGTATGCATTTTGCACACAAATTTGAAATATGTACAAATACTTAAAGGAGAAGGCTAGTAACTGATCAGTGGGAATCAGTGGAAATGCTGGGAGATGGTTGTTCCAATCCTTATGGGATTCATTCAAGAGTTCATTGTATATCTATTGTTGTGTGAAAATGATTTGCTTCAGAATGGTCTCATATTCAAGTAATGTGCAGTTTAATGCTTCCAGGTTAGCGTCCCTGGTCAGTGACGGAGCATTAATCTGCACATTACTTGAATATGAGACCGTTCTGAAGCAAATCATTTTTACACAACAATAGATATACAATGAACTCTTGAATGAATCCCATAAGGATTGGAACAATCATCTCCCAGCATTTCCACTGATTCCCACTGATCAGTTACTATCCCTCCCCTTTAAGTCTTAAATGCATGAAATTAACTTGAATTAAAAGGGAATATCTCCACACATTAATGTACTTTGAAATTCTGCCCCTATAAAAATTGACTTCTGCTCATTTTTGCTATTGAACAGGGACAGGAGGTGATAGATGTGGATAGTGCAGTCCCTCATGGAGGTCGCCCACCACAGGCCTCGGCCTGTTGGCCCGCCAGCCGCTGGGGGAGATGCATCTTGGGAGGGTGGTGCCCCTACCCTCATGCCTCCCAGCTCCGCCCTGTCCCCATGGATCCAGCTGCGGGGGTCACAGGGGATGATGCCACCTGGGGTGGGTCAGAAGAGACGGTCACTGGTCAGCGGTCAGCTTCACTCGACAATGTCCCAATTCAGGTGAGACCAATCTGCAAAAATCCCAACCCAGAAAAAAAACCAACAACAACAAAAACCCAGACAGACAAATAGTGCCAAATGCAGGATTTCTGCTGAAAAGGTCATTTAGAAGCTCACATATCCTGAAAAATAAATATTGTTACTTATTTCTGAAAGCTGAACAAAGCAGTGGGTATTAAAAAAAAAAAGATATCACAAATACCACTTCCAGTTTATTTCAAAATGCCACAAAGTTTACAAATATTTTGTACAAAATGTTGTATGTATATGGAATCATTGTCCTTTCACCATTTACAAGGAGGTATTAATTTGCCTTCCACTCCATTGACCAGATTTGCTAACATGTTGAAATTTTATGTACTTTTTTTAATGACTTAGGCTTTTCCAAAGTAATAAGGAAGCTTGCCCGAGGGCTTCTCAAGGCTTGCCTGACTTAACAACAACAAATGTATGCAAAGTGAGTTTCAAGCATTGAAAAGTATCAAGTGTGTACCTTCAATCACACACTGTACAACACATGGATATGACTGTTGTGTACCCAGGTACGTAATTGAAGCTCAGTCACACCGCCATGGTGCCCCCATCAGCACTGTGTAAAATGCCTTGTACTACACATCTGTATGCACAATATGTGCTACAGTCAATTTCATTCCTACTCTCATGATCAGGGAAAGTTAGAACTACTCATTAACACAGTTTATTGCTGCAGAAGACAGCATCTTTATATTTCAATGACAGACTTTGAAAATGCAAGAAAACATACATGTGATTGACGATATTGATGTACATACAGTTCTACACTCAATGTACTTCTTGGGAGTACTGGAGAAACATGCAATTTGCGTTCATAATAAAAAATAGAAGGCAATCTTATACGTAAGCACTTGTTACATGATCAGAAGTATGTACAGGTGAGTGGAAAAGCTTGATTCATGGCCTTTGGAATACACTTACTAAACTGGCCTTCTGATTTTAAGTCTTAAAATGTCTCTGACACTTTAACTGTTATTGCAAGCCAACATTGTACAAGAATTCTATCTGCTAGTCTTCAGTTTTAGATGACATAATTGTATTGAGAACATGTGATACACATGATCACTTATCGTGAGTCCGCAACGGAAACCCTAGTGAAATTCTTCAGAATATCGTCCTGTAATGATCCGTGTATGATTGATACCAGCAGACTATTAGACAGGTCATATCAGTTTCCCATGCAGTAAATCATCCAGTGTGATGAAGATACTCTGAACAAAGCTAAGAATTGTACCTTCTCAGTACTGTTGTGTCCGTATAACGAGGTACTGCTTTATTGGGTACTCTGCTTAATTGATGCACAGGCTGGACAAACAGTTTCAATGCATTTTGGTAGGCATTGTGGTTGATTGCGTAGAAATTTTCTCGACAAGCCTGATCTATAATTTGTTGTTTCTCATTAAAAATTCTTCAAAATGGGCATGAATATAAATTCAGAAGGAACTTTTAGGTGCTGAGATGCAATAGAGTACTTACCGGTACTTTCATGTTTTAATACAAAGTAATATGTTGAATGTGCAGTGTACGATACACTTTTAATGAATGGTTAATGTTTGAATGTAAAGTTGAATGTGCAGTGTACGATCGATTTGTTGTATCACTACCAACGAATCCTTGTTCCAGTATTACACACTACCCAAGCTACACACACAGTGACACACTAATCACTCCATGTGTCTACGTGAGAAAAATGAAGGAAAAGTTGGACTTGGACTCCACTGAGACTGTTAAACTTTTTTCAGGACTTTTGTGGAAAAATAAATCTACAGTTGCCATAAAACAGGTCTACAAAATCTTTATTTGTATGGGGACATTGCTCATAATCTGCTGCAACACTTGGTTGCATGCCCAGTATAGGAGTCTACATTGTAGGTGCAGAGCAACCCAGGGATCAGTAGCAAAGAATGAGTTATAAATGTACATCATTTTCCTTGAAAGCATTTCATGAAAGGTTGGAGTTTCTGCAAAGGATGTTGTGTGACTTTAGTGTTTGAATACAGAAACTGTCAGAAGATGAGCTGTGGCTGTAGAGATGCAACTTTATCATGCTTTGTTTGTGATAAGTGACAGCCGAGGGTTTCGATAGTGTGTGATATCTTACATGAATGAAATATACAGTACCTCTCCAGTACCGGTATATCAGGTTCATCGCTTAATTAGATGAGTAATGCTCTGCCTGACACTTTACAACTATGTAGAGACTGTACTGGTATACTTGTAGGTCAAATGAAGACAGAGCGTGTATGGAACTGATTGACAAATTGCCCTACATCGACGATATAAAGGAGTCCATCAGGCCCGGGAGACTTAATGATTTACGTCGATGTAGTGCAATTTGTCAATCAGTTGCAATTAAGACATCTGGACAGAAGAATTGCACAAATTTGAATAAAGCGTGTATGATCGTCCCTTGTGCCTGTATGTTCAAGTTACGATCTCTCTATCTCCGATGTCCTATGGTGTACGGTTCTGGAGTGTCTGGTACTGATTCAAATTGTTCAGGCCTTAGAAACAGAGAGAGATACTCACAACTAATTGACTGTTTCGATTCCTCCTAAACATTGATGTCATATCCTTATTAATAAAATTTATGTCATTGGGTATGATACAGGTTTTGATTTGTGTTTGAGTATCAAATTGCTAAACTTGAGTGAATGGCTGGTAAAAAAACACACAAACAAAAACAAAACTGTTTGATAGGAGTATCGCAATCGTTTGTACAAAAGTCCAAGGGCTATAAAGGTTCCCTGTCTTGGAAATTCTTCTCCTTGGTCCTCATGAGGCGGAGAATTCAATTAACTCTTCTCTCAGAGTGATGTGAGGCTGGCGTTGCATGAAGTTGTGCTCACATGACATGACGAAATGTCTCCCAGGCCTGATGGACTTCTCGCTCAGTCGGGCTCAGTGATTCAAGGGGAAAGAACCATCTGGTTTCCATTCTCCAGAAACTTTAATACGTGGTACATCCGACATTTCCGAACAAATCAGCTGTGAAGGTGAAGGTCCCTCCTCGTAAGTGTTCATGGTAGGAGCAAAGCAGCTGGATGTTAATAAAAAATTTAAAAAGAACAAAACGCCCGATGGATTTTTTGCCGTTCGTTTTGCTGTCACACAATGATAAGTGGCATTGAGGGCGTGCTTTCTGTCTGTATGTATGATGAATTTGGCTTGACACTTGATTTATTTCGTGTAGATTGATGATGACTGGACTAGTTCTAGATTCTTTCTGGCTGTGAAGGGTGAATTTAGAAACAGGATGCACATCTTGTGAGTATCATATTTGCAGAAACTTTCATTGTAGTATTTCAAATATTTTTTGTCCCGAAACCACACTTATTCTCAACAGTAATTGTTATTTTGTTTGTTTGTTGTTGTTTTTTTTTTTCAAATAGAGATAGGCCTATAGGTCAAATTCAAGGAAATTTATCCTAGTAGTACTCTAACTACAAACTGTATTTGTGTTAATGATATTCCTCTCACTTCGAGCTAGTGTAGGAGTTTCTAATGCAGCACAGTATGAAAGTTCTACTTTGATGTACATTGTAGTATAAGACATAATTTGTCTACAAGAAGGTACAATGTATGAGGAAAAATTATGAGAGTTGATCCAAACTAATATTTGTCCATGTCTGTATTCCTATTGTATTGTACCTTGAATGATATATTCACAATTAAATCCTTGCTAGTGAAGGAGAACATCGGATTGGCATTACCTTTTTTTCTCAAGTTGGGAGTTCTGACCCTTTACCTGATTGATTTTATGCTTTCTGAAGTAATAATAATGATAATGATAAAGCTCATATTGCACATTTTATGGAAATAGTAACTTTGCTCATGGAAATCTCCAGAAATAGAGAAAGAAGGGGGCAGTGATAGAACAAAGGATGAGACAAAAATAAAATGCAAGTTCAGGGTGGAACTGCCAGAGCTATGAAGTTATTAGCATGATATCAAGTGAGTTGTCAGAAGACTTTGGAATTGTTCATTTTTTTAGGAGAGTCGGAGTATGAGCTTGCCGCGACAGGCACGGTGACACAAGTCTTGCAACACGAGTCACATGAGTCATTTATGATCATTCTGGACAAACGTTGACCCACTTTTTTGTGTGTGTACATAGTATAACCCTGGCTCATGGTACTTTTATGGATCATGGAATAACTGCAAACAGGTTATGGACAAAGGTGCAGTGCAGTACTGCAGTTGTGCAAAATTTTGTTTTTATTTAGTAACAATATATTTTTATCAGAATAGAAATAAGTAATGAGAGCAAAAAAGTATTCATCTGAGTAGTCAAACTCCTGTTGGCACCATCAACATTATCAGGTGGTGCCATTTCAGACCATTGCAAATGTACACTGTTTTTGTACTGTATTTTCCAGACAAGGTATTCATATTAGTACAATTTGGGATTTTTCTTTTTGTTCCCCTTTGTTCATCTTTTTATGTTTTCATTTTTCTGGTTTGCTTGCTATTTTGAGGTACATTTCCAGGATCATGCAGAGCTTTTTGGAGTAAGAATGTTTGATGCAATCTTTGATTATAGTATCAATGATTGTTAAGTTCACGATGAAATATTTTGTAGCTCATCTTTTGATACCATTTAATAGGTAGAACACAATTTTCAGATGTGTCATGTTTCTTTATTGAGTTCAAGTTTTAATTAATTTAATTTTAATCCTTGAGTATTAATTTTTTGTCATGTCTTTATGATGATAAACAGCCAGGTTTATCAAGGAAACTGTCTCAAACAAGAATAGTGCAGAAGTTTGTTCTCTTGTCATGAATAATGTATGTTTACAACTGTAGGAAGATACAAGCTTGTACCATGAAATGCATGCACAGTAAAGTGGAAATAAAATTCTCAGACTTTAATAGACCAGCAGTTACTGTCACTTAGGGCCTACTCAATTTATCCCTTAAAGGACAAGTTCACCTTCATTAACATAAGGATTGAGAGAATGTAGCAATATTAGTAGAACACATCAGTGAAAGTTTGAGGAAAATCGGACAATCCGTTCAAAAGTAATGAATTTTTGAAGTTTTTGTGCAGTCACCCCTGGATGAGAAGACTACTGCAGTGTATGATGTCACATGCGTACAACAATAAAGGAAAATGTAAAGAGAATTTCACAAAATTCCATCTTTTGAAAAAAGTACACACTCCCTTGACTCGTTACTGACATATGTAATGGGTAATATTATTCCCATTGCCTTTAGAAAGAGGCAAGTAAAGTGCTCCTTTATTATACGAAAAAAGTGAAAATATGTTGAATTTTCTTTACATTTTCTTTATACTGTTGTACTCATATGACATCACGAGCCCTAGTAGTCTCCTCATCCAGCAGTTCCAACGCAAAAATGTTAAAAATTTTACATCGATTGTCCAATTTTCCTCAAACTTTCACTGATGTGTTCTACTAATATTGCTGCATTCTCTCAATCGTTATGTTTATGAAGGTGGACTTGTCCTTTAAATGTTTTGGGCATTATATTTCCATATTTTCCCAACAGTTTTCACTTATGTACGTAGCCAAATTTTTTTGAGTATTTTGGTTGTCCACAGGGTCAGTCCTGTTGTTGCCTAATTTTCTTAGCCTTATGCAAAGACTGTACCATTCCAAGAGATTCCCTTTACTTGGATACTCTTCATCTACATTTGTACAGTGAAGCTTACAATGTAGAAAACTAAGGATCTCCATTTAACAGTATCATTGCAGAAAGTTAGTCTTACCCATTGAGGACGAGTCCTGAGTAATACTCGTGCAAAGGGTCTGTGGGAAATGCGTATTACATTGTAGCAAAATCAGCTCATCCTCAATGGGTTAAGTATTAAAAAGTAGATGTGCAGTGTAGGATTATTGCCTGTAGTAAGAACATAGTACATTGTACATCAATAGGAAAGAAACAAGAAGACCAATAAAATGGAAAGTGCTGCATGCAGTCTGATAGCCAGACTAGCTATGAACCCACACCAGTTAGTACCAGGACCAGGCCAATGTGTTTGTCATTGTTCCTCAATGTCGGTACGGCTGGTCTGTGTACAGTATGACTAAGTACTTTAGTGAATAATTTACATTACCTCCAAATTTAGACCAAGGAGGTACGTACTAGGAGACTATCCATTGCAAAAACATGTGAGAGTCTGTTCCTATATGGTACAGAAGATGTACACGTGCATTTCTATGTTAATACTAATTTTCTTTAAAGGGAACCCAAACCCGAGAACAATGTGGATAGAGTGAAAGCAGCAACATCAGTAGAACACATAAGTGAAAGTTTGAGGAAAATCGGACAATCGATGCAAAAGTTATGGATTTTTAAAGTTTTGGTGTTGGAACAGCTGGATGAGGAGACTACTAGAGGTTATGATGTATGTGTAGACAACAATATAAAGAAAATATAAAGAAAATTCCACAAAAATTAACTTTTCTAGCATTATCAAAGAGCACTTAACTAACCACTTTCAGAAAGCAGGGGGAATAATTGCTACATGTACCCTTAACATGTATGTCAGTATCAAGTTGATGGAATGTGAATTTTCATAAAAAATGAATTTTTGTGGAATTCCCTTTATATTTTATTTATATTGTTGACCACATACATGTAGATGTCATAACCTCAAGTAGTCTCCTCATCCAGCGGTTCCAACACCAAAATTTTTACAATTCATAAAGTTTGCATCGATTGTCCGATTTTCCTCAAATTTTCACTGGTGTGTTTACAGATACTAATGTTGCTGCTTTCACTCAATCCACATTGCTCTTTGGGTTTGGGTTCCCTTTAAGCAAGTTGAAATCTATGGTGGCCACGTAAAGTTTTGAGGTAGAAACCATCATCAAATTTCAGTTTTGATTATGAATGTTATTGCTTGTTTAAAAACAGAAAGAAACATAGATTTAAGAGGGAAATAATCTGTCTACATCTGTCAAATAGCATGTGGACCAGAATGTATCATGAAAGAAAAAATTAAATAAGCAGAGCTTGGTAAGGGCCTATATTTTTACAATTTCTTGAAATGTTGCAATTTTCTGGTGAAACTTGCCCCTCACAAACATTAGCTGGTGCATACAAGAATAATTAATGTTCGTCAGTAAATCAGCAACTACAATGTTGTCACCTTCCGGTAGAAGGGCCCTACAAGTAGCATGTAATTTTGACTCAAAATCAAATTTTGGATTGTGACATAATTCAGTGGTTTTGAAAAGTCTTTTATATGATTCAATCACCATTTTTTTTTTTTTTTGATAAATTGTTTTTTTTCTTTGAAAGCACAAGCCTTTAGGCTGCCTCAAGCAGTGGCATGTTCCCATGATATCTTGTATTCAGAGAAATGAAATGCCAAAAACTGCAACAAATAAAGTAGAATGCTGAAACCCCAAAATTGCAGTGGGCTCCCCATTGCCTCCTTGCTTTCTTATTCTGCCAGACACCGTACATTCTTAGACCAGTAAATTTCCTACTTGCCCAATGTCTCATCAGATTTACAGTGTACAGGTGTATTTGCGCAAGAAAGAAACCATGTGTGCACATTGTAAAGAGCCAGTGAAAGCTGTTTGGAGTAGTACTTTCACTATGAATGAGTTGAGATCTGTTGTATGTGCCATGGGGGGGGGGGGGGGGGGGGTAAGAAGCATTATACTCTGTGGACAGATACACTGGAACTTTGCCTATCCACATGCCAAACTTGAAGTTGGCACTATAGAGAGTAGAATCAAACAAACTATTCAACAATGGAAGTTTCATGATCAAAATCAAACCTGGTATAAAAAATGGCAGAATTTCAATTGATGTTTCTTTGAAATTCTGCAATTAGCAATTCTGCTGTAGCAGCCACATCTGCATATTGATACAAATATATTTAAAAGATGAGATTGTGTTTGGCCTCACATGTTTCCGTTTTGACCAACGAAAGAAGTCATGAGAATGTTTTTTTCTGTTGACATTGAATCAGAGGAAAAAATTCCAGATGTTTTGCATAAAAAAGCATTAAACTGTTGAAGTGTTGCAGTATAACTTGGCAATTTTTATCATCCTTTTCTCTTTTTTTTTTGGGGGGGGGGGATTGTGCTCGTTGAATTATTCACCGTTTGAAATGTGAGGGTTTTTTTTCAAAATACATATTATTTTATTCACAAACTGAGGAGAGAATTGTGAGTTGATGACATCATCACCTTATTAAAGGACAAGTTCACCTTCATAGACATGTGGGTTGAGTGAATGCAGCAATATTAGTAGAACACATCAGTGAGAGTTTGAGGAAAATCGGACAATCCGTTCAAAAGTTATGAATTTTTGAAGTTTCTGATCAGTCACGGCTGGATGGAAAGACTAAGTAAGCTTGTGATGTCACATGAGTACAACGATATAAAGAAAGAACAAAGAAAATTCAACATATTTCCATTTTTCTCGCATAACAAAAGAACATTCGACTTCTCTCTTTCAGAAGGCAGGGGGAATAATATTACCCTTAACATACTTCAGTAGCAAGTCGAAGAAATGTGCACTTTATTCAAAAAGTAAAGTTTTGTGAAATTATCTTTTTATTTTCCTTATATAGTTGTACGCATGTGACATCATACACTGTAGTAGTCTTGTCATCCAGCAGTGACTGCACAGATGCTTAAAATATTCATAACTTTTGAACGGATAGTCCGACTTTCCTCAAACTTTCACTGATGTGTTCTACTAATATTGCTGCATTCTCTCAATCCTAATGTATATGAAGGTGGACTTGTCCTATAATTTGCATGCGTTTGACCAATATCACCATTACACTGTGCCTTTAAAGTTGTGGAACTTTACTTATAAAATTTCATATGTTGTAACTGTCTTTGACAGAACTTCTTTTATTTTGTTTTCCTTCCTGTCTAAATCAGCAGGAATATCATGCAGAATTGTACTTATGGTCTACACAGAACAGCAATAATGTGCCATATCATTGGATGTATGTTCGTTTGTCGATTTTTGTTTTTTGTTGTTGGTGAACATTGTTGTTTTAAGAGGGAAAAGTTGTAAGACTTGACAGGAGGCATGTCAGGCCCAGTAATTAGATGAGTTACTTGTCCTATTTGCCAATGATAATCCTTCAAAAAAGAAAACAGATTTTTTTTTTTTTGAAATTCCTGGATTCAAATGGTGGGCCAGACCAATACTGGAATTTGATCATCTGTTCTTTGTGTCATTGTAAACTTTTCCTGTAAGTTTCGTCCAAGTCCCTTCCCAACTTTATGATGTACATGTATTTTGCAAACAGACAAACCAACACTGACAAAAACATAAACCTACTTGGTGGAGGTAATAAAGAGAAATGTTTGTGTACATTGTACCATAGTTTGATGTTGCACACAATCCAGGCAGGGTACGAATACACATGGTTGTCAAAATATCAGTGAGCTTCTCGCATAAAATTGATGGTTATGTTTAGTTACCTGTACTTGTGTGCATGAAGCTGGTACATAATATGTCTCCATAGTAATTATGTGTATGTATCACTGCATGGCATGTGGTGCTTTGAGATTTAAAAGGTGACCTCTGCATTCTGCATCATCAGAAAATCTTCACCAGGACTTTGTAATTATTTGCCATGGCATGGACTAATCGAAGTTTGATGAGCGGTTCGTGAAGCGCCCTCTTTACCTGCCAAATGGGCAACTTTAAAAACAAACAAATGAGTTGTCAATTTGCACTGCATCAACAGCTTTAAACGCAGTCAGAGCTGTTTAATTGCAAAGTTACTGATTTCTGGTGAAGCCTTGGAGAGCCATATCAGGTGCAGATGGCATTGGTTGCAAGAGGATTCCACCCTGCCCATCCAGAGCCATGATAGCCGTTCTGTTTGAACAGTACTTAGGGCATTGTATGGGCCCCAACCTGCATTGGTATATAATGTCTTGAACATAAAAGAGATCAAGAGATTATCCCAGAGATTAGAATACAAGTCTGAGGGCGTAGACTGAATGAATAGGGAGGGAGCAAAAAGGATCGGTATTTTTCCTTTTTGGCTCCCATTGTGCGAGGGATTATATCTTCCGTTCACCCCATTCCTTATTATTATTTTAGAGGAGGGATAGAGGGGCAGGTTGGTGTCTTCAGTAAACACTTTACTACATGTATGCCCCCGTCATACCATTCCTTAACACCAAGCCTTCCAACCACTTATTTGGAAGGTGTATTGAGATATCGGTGACAGCTAGCTGGACACACTCCACACCCTCCGTGGCTCCAGGCTCTCAACCGTTATGGCGTCTGATTATTATTATTACGCATCATAAATTGTCATAGAGTGAATCTTTGAGGCACGCCTTGGTCCTCTGACAGCAATTACCGCTTTCCCCACAAATAATTCCAGCAGAAAATGACCAGATGATTCTTGTTCATGTGAGTCTGCATAAAGTGCGGTGATACAAGCTTGAATTGACGCGGGGACCAAAGTGGGCGGGATGGCAGAAGAGCAAGTTCCGTTTTCTGCATTTGACCCACAGATATTCCTCATTGGTTTCTCGAGGTAAGATGAATTTGTCTTCTTGTGAACCGATGGTCATTCCAAATTTGAGTTTCCATTTTCTTTGCAGTTTGCACAAGGCACCAGAGTAGGAGAGCTGACAAGTGATAGGGCTCCATGATTTTGCAGGAGCCTCCCTGAAAACTACAGTTTTCTTGTCTGTCCTTGTGATAGCATAAATGCCCGTCTCCCTGATTGGGATGCATGTATTGTAGAATAACTTTGGCCTATAAAAATGCATGCAATGTGCACAAACAACATGTAACTCCATAACTGCCTATTGGAATCTACTTGATTTTTATGTTAAAATTTTGGCAGCCCAAGAATAGCACATGCTTCCTCCCTTACAATTTTACCCTGTCAAACCTTCTTTACACCATGGTTACCACTTTTAGTTGTTCAAAATTCAAACTTTTGAATGGATTGTCCGATTCTCCTCAAACGTCACTGATGTGTTCTACTAATATTGCTGCATTAGCTCATTCCACATACTGGATATCATCCCCCTTCAAAATAAAGAAAGTTATGAACAAGTGGATGTCAGCAAGTCATTTCATGTGGCAGCAAAGCCTTTGAGGACCATCTACCCAATGCCATGAATACTGTGTACATATGCAGAAGCTGGTGATGGTAAGATTAGGGTTAATCCATAGGCACCTTGAATTGACCGTCCTGTTCACTGAGTTTAAAGGGATTGTATAGTTTTGGTTGAGACCTAATTTTAGGTTTCTAACATTTTTTGGTGAGATAATGAGAAACCTAAATGAAATATGAAAGAGCATGTAATTCTATGAGGAATTCAATGAAAATTCGATGAAAATTGGTTTTGAAATGGCTGAGATATCCAAAAAAGAGTGATTCTGGTAAAGTGTGGGACCCACACTTTATTACGATCGATTTGTTTTACTTTGTTTTTGGATGTTTCATTCATTCCAAACCCGATTTTCATCAAATAAACTTTTAATTCCTCTTGAAATAGTATGCTCTGTACTATATCATAAATGTTTTCTTGGTATCTTGCAAAAAATTAAAAACTCAATTCTCATCTCCACCAATACTGTACTATCCCTTTAATGATGTCATGTGCATACTGAAACTCATTTGCTTTTAGTTGAGATGTCACTATTTCCACTTATCGACTTATGAAGCATTTTGTTTAAAGCTCTCTCACTGCTGCTCAAGAAATACAACTCGCTTATTTTCTCTCTGACCTTCAAATGGAAAGATTCAAAGGCACGTTGCTGCAAAGAATCAATGTTAGAGAAGCTTGATGAATGTACATACTATTGGCATTTGAAACCATCATTAAGCCATTGCATACAGGAATGAGCTTGCCGTAGTGTATGAGATCCATGAGAATAGATTTTTCTCTGTAGTAACATGACAGTGTTAAAGCGGAATAAGCTGCAGAAATGTGAGTATTGATAAGTTTATGGAGCAAATTTGAATTACCAATACTGCTATTAAAGATAATATAAAGTTTTGGTACCTCAAAAGTTTCCCTGAATATCCTTGTCTTAGTTTGTGTTTCAAGTAAAAGTACCTTTCATATAACTACACTGTGAGACTTACTCGCCCCAAGGTGCTCTCATGTCTTAGTAATCATGCAATTAACTGCGACCAGCAGCCCCATACGCATAGCATAATGGGGCTGCGCATTGTAGCATGCAGGATCACGACAGACGTAGTATCGCGGGTAAATATCAACTTAAAATCCAAAAATTTCTTCAATTTGGAGACTCACCAGTTAAGTTGAAGTATTGAAAACAGGCTTCGGGCAATGTTTAGTTCTGCCAATAGTCCCTTTCTGTTCGAATTGATGACTGAATGTGACTCGGTCGAGAGGACCTTGGGAGAGCTACACTGAATTGACGGTCAGCGCAAATTTCAAATCCATGAACGGATAAGATGTCTGTGTGCGCATGCGCTGGCTGTCGATTCAGTGTAGCTCTCCCAAGGTCCTCTCGACCGAGTCACATTCAGTCATCAATTCGAACAGAAAGGGACTATTGGCAGAACCAAACGTTGCCCGAAGCCTGTTTTCAATACTTCAACTTAACTGGTGAGTCTTCAAGTTCAAGAAATTTTTGGATTTTAAGTTGATATTTACTCGCGATACTACGTCTGTCGTGATCCTGGATGCTACAATGCGCAGCCCCATTTAGCTATGCGTATGGGGCTGCTGGTTGCAGTTATCATGCATGCAGTAATGGTTTCGTACAATACGTGTACTGTATATTGATTCTCGCGGTACCACGGTACCGCGACGGCTCTGGTACGAAACCATTATTGCATGATTACTAAGACATGAGAGCACTTTGGGGCGAGTAAGTCTCACAGTGTTAGTTATATGAAAGGTACTTTAACCTGAAACACAAACTAAGACAAGGAAATTCAGGGAAACTTTTGAGGTACCAAAACTTTATATTATCTTTAAGTAGACCACTTTACTTACAAATTCTTGAAAGGTAATAATGTTGTTTGAATAACAAAGGTTGTTTCTAACACTTGTAAAGCTTGCTTTTGTGACATTACAACAATTGGCAGGCAAGCAGGATTCCAAGTAGTGGAATGCAGGCTAAGAGTCATTACAGATGACTCAAAGGTCTGTGGTTGCAAGGTCCATGGAGAAAAAATATAGGTTTGAATTATGATTCTGAGATATTTTGGTGCAAGACCTTTTCTGACTTGTTGAGTACAAGATTCCCAACCAACCCAATTTCTTTAAAATCCTTGTCCTGACATGTACAAGTTTGTACTAACTCAGAAAGTGAAAACATGTTTAGAATTTGTAAACAGTAATATCAAAGTCACACAATAAACCTTGTGCATGCAGTGCCATTTTAGTATGAAATTTGTTTGTTTAATCTTTCCTTTTGTGCTCTTTTATATGATTAAATCAGCCACCCACTTCTAGTTGTTTGTATTTTTGTTACTTTTTAAGGCTCCAAAGTACATCATACTTTAACACTCTGCAGTTTTGCTTGACAGCAATCGGTGTGTGGTATTTACCTGGTCAAAGGTAATTTCTTTATCTCAAGTCTTGTGATTAGGTTGATATTGGCCTAGGGGATCTTACATTTATGTGCAACAAAATGATGACATTTCGAAATTGTTCGTGGACTGGGAACCCATTTTGGCACCTTGGCGAGGAGGCCTCCCTTCTTTCCTATTAATCGTTTGTCTCATGTCTGGACGGTCAACATCGATTACATAACAGGGGGGCAATTTCGCTCTAGCCATTGCTGATTATTTTTCTTCTTCATCTTCCTTGGGCATCATACTGTCACGCTCGTTGCAACGTGAGGATCCATGTTGGAATGGGTGCGAGGTGTCGTTTTCCAGACATTTTGTGGTTGCACCTCGTGTGTCAGATGACGTTGCTTGACGTTTAGGCTTGCGTCGAACTCTGAGTGTGCGTATAGTCGTAGAATCAAGCAACACCTGCCATTTTAGCGCTCCTCCTGCAGCTGTGGTTCCATTAGTGAAGTGCCATCAAACTCTGGAACACATTCATTGTGGGACCACTGATATCGCAAGCATCTTTTTGGGAAGAGCTCATCTTTGCATTTGCTTGCCTGTTTGTTTGTTTGTTTCTGTGAGAGAAATTGTTGGACTGATATTGGGAAAGGGAAGACTTTTTTGTCCAACTTTCACCATGACTGCGAGATTCTTTTCCGTTCGTTCCCGGCTGACTGCCTTTCCCAGGTGGCTTATATTCCTGGGAGACTCCGTCTCAGGATAGCTTTTCGTTGCCTCTTAATACCTATCTCCGCACGACTGCTTCTTTTACTCAAACACCGGAATCCGATTCCCTACCCATCACAAGGAGATTATAGGGGAGTAAGAGTGCAACGTAAATCTTGCAGGCATGGAAGATATTAACAACAACCAGCCAGTCTTGTAAGTACTTGGTGATAATCACACATCCTTTGCAGTATGCAGAATAGTGGTTGAAAAGCTATCTGATATGCACAAAACTTGAACCATTTTGTAATTGTTTGATAGAGTACTGTCGATTTGACAATCATGATTTCTCCCATCTATTGAGGATTTCACGTATGTTCCATCGGGAAGATGGGTTCAAAATAGATAGTGCATCTTGCTTTCCTTAGAGGCATTATTTACAATTTGCTGATGAAAGAAAGACCCAGCTTTAGTGCTTCAAAATAGTTCTAAAATGTGAGTTAGGGATAGAAACAACCAATGCAAAAGTTTGAATCAGTATAATCAATGGTAAATATCATTAAATATACAAAATGTGAACACTACAGTAAATATGATAAGAATGTTCCTAGACTAAACCGTCTATAGTTATGGTTTATTGAGAAAATAGTTATATCTTGTTATATTTTAGGCTTTATTGCAAATTTTTTATGTGGTAGGATATTGTGTTCACTTCCAACCAAACTTCACATGTAGGAAGCATCGCCTATGGATACCAAGATAACCCTACTCATGCCTTCATGGGTCTCAGCTGATGATATCATACTACAGCTTGTGATGGCAGTGGGAAGTACATTAAGAATATTACATTCCCCTTTTGATTACCGAGGAAATTTTTTATTACTTTTTTTTTTTTTTTGGGGGGGGGGGTTGTGGAAGGAGAGTGGGATGGGAGGGTGAATAACAGGAAGACATGGGGTGCTCATGTGTCTACCAAGCCGAACAATATGTACGATGGGACCTAATTTTCATCATGCATTAATAGTGAGGAATATTTCACAGTGTTTCCATCCATCGGGTTCCTTCTTTGTATACTCTGTTTAAATCATAAAATGGACAAAAATATTTTTTGTACTTAAAAGTATTTCATACTGTCTGTATTACAACCTTTCACAAATGAATATTATGATAGAATTTCAGCTTTATAGATTAATGAATAATGCCTGATATATTGCTTTATTTCATTAAGAAATTACTCTTTTGAAGCTCACTCGTGAATGCTCTGTAAATAAAGATTATTATTACGTTTGCCCTTTTCCATTATATATTTGTGGGATAATTAATGACTCAGTGGAATTCACATAAAACTTGACAAGGTAAGTGACTAATTCATATTCCAAACCAAAGAGGGAAAGAGAAAATATTTAAAACAGAATTATGGTTATGAATTTGAAATTCACAAAGAAATAAAAATGCTGTCATGGATTAAATGCATTGCTTTCCAGTTTGAAAATACCATATCTTTCTAAGCCCAAAGTTTGTTAACCTCTTATGCAATTTGTTCTCTTTTTTATGGTTTTGATGGGCTTCCCCCACTCTGCCCTGATCTTACAAGACATGGGCTTGTTACATAATGTTTGTTATGCCTTATGGGCAAACAAAGGAGCACTGTTTTGAGTTTGAGTTAGAGCTCATCCCATTGATCATAACCCTCAAGACTACCACTGAATATCATACATTTAATGCCCACTGGAGTCTGAGAGAAATAATGTAGAATATCAACAAATATCTAAAGAGGGGATGGCATCTAATTTTCTGTGTCAATTTACCTGCTAACGATGCAGTTAGTAAGAGATTACTGTGTGTGCAGTAGTGTAAATTCCTGCTTAATCATTGGTCATGAGTCTTTGATAGCTTGGAACAGAACTAGAGAAGCAAACATGCTGTGGAAACGCTCTCAGAGCTGTACACAAATGCTTGACAACGTCTGTGTAGACAGGGTTCATGGAAGATTTTACGACACGTAGTATATGGAGGACAGCATTGGTTTTTATCTTGAAGCATTTGTTTTTCTTGAAGCATAGTTAGCATGCGTGATGTTTGATATGGTTGAGAAAACTATTCACACATCAACAGAGAGTAATGGTGATTCATAAATCATAATTATTACAAGCCATGTGTCCAGAATAGGACCATGGACTTGGAATATGTCAACATGTCCTTTGTTTTGTTTTGTTTTGTTTATCCATAAAGATGTGATTACAAAAACAAATGATGAACATTTTGTGCATACAGCACATACTACTGTCATGAACAAATCCTCAATAGGCGCGGTCAGACTGGCAAAAGTTCAAGAAGGTTAAGTTTGCAATCTTTAAGATCTCAAATTTTTGCCAGTGTGACCACAAACTTCCTGCAAAACTTCTCACAAAACTTCTCATGGAACTTTCCACTCTAAGTAGGGATATTTCCCTCACCCCCACCAAACATCTCGATCTGTTTGCGGGCAATGTCTCCGAAGCGCGAGGCCATTGTCACGTACAGATGCAGGGGTGTATCCAGGATTTTTTCGGGGGGGTCGTAATCAAAATTTTGTTGACCTTTAGGTAACCTACCTTTGCGAGGGAGCGGAGCGACCGAGCGGGGGAAAGGTGTGGGAGGGGTGTGTCCCCCCTCCCACGGTAGGGAGTTTTTAATTTTATATCTTAAAATGGGGCCATTTGGTGCATACAAAAGTGACTTTTTCGGCATGGCAGTGCGGCTTAGAAATAAGGTATGGCATAATAAAACTAAGTTATGAAATTTAAGAGGTTTTTGACAATTTACTGGAACACCACCTTTTTTTCCTGTTGTAAATATATGGTAAAAAGCCGTCAAAAAACAAAAATGTCTTTTACAAAAAGTGGACCTTTTGAAAATTTGGGGGGGTCGTACGACCCCCCCGACCCCCCTGCTTACACCCATGAGATGTGCATTGTTACATCACAATCACAAGCCATCAGACGGCACACTCTTTCATCTTTCTTGCATGTGTGTACCAATGACCCAAACTTCTTATCCAAGTTTGGCTGCCAGTGTGACTGCACAACAAAAGATCGCAAACTTCTTGATCTTTTGCCAGTCTGACAGCGCCTAATGTGTTTCAAATAGTGAGAGTGAGAGAGAAATTTTGTCAAAAATGAAGGGTGTCAGTTACATCAATTAGCTAAAAAGATAACAGGTTGATTGCCTCAACTGTTTTGCAAGACAACATCAAGAGACGGTCACTATTTTAAGAAAAGCTGATGCAAGAAACACTTGAAATTGTCATGAGAGAGACTGTGTTGCTGTACCAGGGGAGATTTTGAATATCTCCATTGTACACTGCATAGATAGGAACTCTACATCAATTCGTGTATAAATGTCAGTAAACAGTAAACAATATCAAGAAAATGCCGTAAAATTTTACACAAATTCATTTTTCTATGACATTGAAAGAATGCTAGACCTTGCCCCTTCTAGAAGAACGGAGAAAGGTATTTGCCCTATCCTTGTCATATCTCACAAATTTGAGGAATATTTGCATTCCATTAGATATCAAAATTTGTGATTTAAAAAAAAAGAATAATTATGTATCTTTTGTAGCATTTCCCCTTCAAGTCAGGAAATGTTGAACTTTAATCAGGGTTGTCTTAATCATGCAAAAAAGAATGCTGTCCTTATTGGCGATGAGTGGAAGCCTTAAAAGATATTGTCACCGCAGAAACCTTAGAAAGGATTAATTTGAATAGTTTGCTTTCAGCAAATTCCTCAACATGTTTTTCAAAGCAAGTGTCATCTTTTACTGTTTTGTCTACAATCCCATGTGCTATTTATCTTTTTGGCTACCTAACATATTTGTTAAAAGAGGTGTGTGGGCATGTGTGTGTGTGTGTGTGTGTGTGCTGTGTGTACAAGTGAATGTGTGCATGCACTCATGTATGCACTGGGGGGGGGGGGGCTTTTGTTTTGGCTCATTGCTTGTGCTTCCTAACTCTGGTGTAATACAGTATAGTGGGACCATTCACACTGGCAGTGAAAAATTGTGACAAGCGGTTAAAAATTTAGTGGCAACTGAGCCAAACACCATCTGAAACATACATGTGTATATAAGATAGGGCCTATATTTTTTTAAAATTACCAACCATGCCACATATGTGTGCAGTTTGTTGTGACATCTGGTAATGAGAATGCTCATTGCAATCACGTCACATATCTTCCATTTGATGTCTGGATTCCTTCCTCTGTGACCACACTTAAAATGTGAAGTTCCCAGCCCAGGAGGCTGTCATGTCATAACCAGGGTTTTGTGGAGCAGACTGTTACTGTGTGAGCTGATTTTTCACATAGAAATATGTGCAAAAAGTTTTAGCAAGACCCTGCAATATTTCTATGTAAAAACTTCGTGATATTTTGTTGCAGTGTGAAAGGGAGAGCTCAAACATTGTGATTTTTTTGTTAAGGTTGCGATGTTTACTCATGAGAACGCCCGACGCCAAAGATGAGAATGGCTCTACTCCATTTAGAGGTATGATATCCCAGGGAAATCCCAGCTAGATGTTGAATTGACACCAGCAATCTGGGGGAATTTTGCAACACAGGAATAACCTAACATTTGTTGTATGTACATGAATGACTCCTCCAGAGTTTTCATCCTAGAGAATGGCCAAAGACTGATGGTGTCATATTTTATTTGACATGCTCTCTTTTTCTTCCCTTTTTGTACTAAAAAGAGGACACTGGCACTATTTTTGTTGCTTGATATTTTGTGGCTTGATATGTGTCCTTTTATAACTTGTTACTATTCTGAATTGCAAATTACTTCCTATCTTCTTTCTTCCTATTTCTCTTCTCTGTCTTTCGGGGGGGGGGGGGGGGGGGTGGAGAGGGATAAGGAGGAGAAGAAGGGAGGAGAAAGAAAAATGGTACCGGCTTCTCCCCGCCCCTTTCATCCTGTCTCTTATCTTTCTTTCTTTTCTTTTTTTTTCTTCTTTTTTTTTTTTTGGGGGGGGGGGTAGTTGGATGTGGGGCCAAGAAGGGAGGAGTTAGTGGAAATATGTAAAAAGATATGGGCTCAAACTTTTCAAGTTCAAATTTTCTCTGTACAATTTTCAATTTTTGATTTCCAAATTTATTCAGATACCGGTACTAGTCTCTATAGCCGTTTTCACATCAGCGCGATAAAAATCCAAGCTCTAGATATTTTTCACAGAAAATAGTCAGCAAAATAGTGCACTATTTCGAAACATCGGGCTGATGTGAAAACGCCTACTGAGTCTTCTATTCACACAACCTAGAGATTTCAGGCATGTTGGGGGAGAAACACGGACATAGTGGTGTCAAATATAGCATGAGACTTTGAAAGGGGGCCATCTAAAAGTCCCTGTTTTCTTGTGATTCAGTAATGCGCATAGGGTCAAATAGGGTCATGTCTTGTTTAATACACAGACACTACTTCAGTAGAATGAGGTGGTAAGACTCCTGCTGACTGACTTGAAACAAATTCCGTCAAGTTCTGCAATGTCTACTTTTCTAATACATCTGTCACTATATCTTTTTTCTCCTTTTTGTGGATGATTTGTGACATAACTGTGGTATTCCTCAGTTTATATCTCTCTTAACCCATTGAGGACGGTTTGATTTTGCTACAACATGCATTTCCCATAGACACCTGCCCGAGTATACTCGGGACTCGTCCTCAACAGGTTAAAGTATAAAGAGAGGGACCTGCCATGGATTGGGAAACTGAAAGTGGGAATAACATCACATTACACAAGAAAGTTGATGTAGTTTCCCTTTGCATGCATTTATTGCCATAGAGCTATTTGATCCTGTGCATTGATGAATTGCTTAATTGCCTTCTTTTGACTCATAAAAAAAAGGGGTGGAAAATGTGATTCATGGGCATTGTGTCATCATCATTTTTCAAAAACTTGAATTCTGACTGTGGTATGGTAAGAATTTTACAAAGTGATTATCAAGTTATGGGCCCCTGTTCAAAGCCAAGCAAATATTGTTCACAGGTGTCGATTTTGGTTTCAAAAATAAAAGAAAAGTGAAGTGGCAGGATGTAGGAGTGAGAGTAAGTGGTTGGGTGGAAGGAGGATGTTGTGCCGAATTTCTTTTAATTTATATCGTCTGCTGCTTCCTATGTGGGACTCACAATTTTGCCCTCGTTTCCCGAATATTTGGAATACGGATATGACGGCTGTGTCAGAGTGGAAGTACACCTAGTAGTCTGTTAGAGGTCAAGTTAAGTTTCCTTTGTATCCAGATGACCCCACAGTCCAGAGATGGGATCCGAGATGGATCCATAGGAGTCAGCATTGCAGGATGTTGGACTCCAAGCGCAGACACTGCTCCTTGCTTCTATAAAGTATCTTCGTCAGGATCATTGCAGATTGTTCTCGCGTTACTCAAGTTTAAGTTTGCCGTAGGATTTCTAGATTTTTGTTTGGCTAGGGAGCAAATAGTTTGTTTGGTGCATTTGAATTTGTCCCATCGTAGTAGCCCCCGCCCCCATGCTAATGTCCACAGAGTCTGCCAGAGACAAACATCAGTTGGTTTAAAGATAAACTAGGTGGGTTAGTCCCACTGGTATGCTGCACTTATGAGCTGGTACCGACTGGTCCAGGAGGAAGCAGATGGGAGCAGATCAAACTCCCACATCAGGCCAAACTGGGATGAGACCCTCGGAAAGACGTAGGTGGAATGGACTCGATGCCCTGTCCATTTATTCTTTTATTTCTCTTTAACAGGAGGTGAGATCCTCCAAATGCAGGAGGCTCACAAAATGCTTTCTTGACATGAATGAAGGAACATTGTTTAATGATTCCCCTCCCCTTTTGTTTTGTCAGTGGTTATAAGTTTGGATTACTAAATATATTATAAAGTCTTGTTCTGTTTGTGTTCCACCAGGGCTGTTGGAACTGTGGAGAAGATTGACTCATATTTCCAGAAATATCAGTGAGTATGACAAGTTTTATTTGACTATTTGTTTGTTTATTCCTCTTTCTGGTTGCACTATCCAGAGCATTACATATTTTGAATTATCATTCCTTTGCTTTTTACTGAATTATGGTCCAAAATTATTACTTTTTAATTATCATTTTTTGAATGGCTATCTCTCCCAGCATTAGGTTAGTGCTGGTACTTTATTGAAACATCTTTGTCAGTGTCTTTATGTGCTCTGCGGTATTCTTTAGGTTTTGTATTTACATGTTGTATGTTGAATGGGATATACCCTGCACATTTACATCTCACTGAATGCTGCATATCCAGCAGAGTTGTGTTCTTTGTTCTGTAGATGCATAGTAGTCTAAACGGGACAGAATGGCTCTGGCAAGTTGTACTAGGCATTTACTGTAGTTGTGTGTCTTCATAGCCTTATTACAGAAAAATATAACAGTATTTTGAGGGCATCAACGTAGTCTTTAGTTATTTATTCCTCATGATACAATTTTTTTTTTGTCAGCATGATCAGAACTTTGAATATTTTCCTACAAAAAAAAAGGAATAGATATAATCGAATGAATACATTAAGTGTAAAGTGAATAATTCCAACATGCGTCGTCTAGTTAAGATATAATCTGACAAAAATGATATTCTTTAACAAATCAGTCTAAAACAAGTTTAAATTGTATGATGTTTTATGTTTTATCGTATTTATTTCTGTTATGTATATTTTATATTCTATTTTTGTCATTTATTAGTATTAGTAATGATGACAATGATGATAAATATTGATATTTAAAAGTGTTTATTGATGTTTAATATCTAATTCCTGAAGGTAATTCATCCACAATTTGAGGCAGTGCAATTAATTGTTTAGGATAGGCACTAATGACAATTTATCATTAGAAAGTGTATACAATCTTAATATCATTGAAAAATGTGTTGTTGTTTTTTAAACAAAAGTATTGAAACTCTTAACTCTCATCCCAGGACCGGGCACTACCAGCCAAACCAAGTGATGCCTCACCACACCCCACCCCCGGGTTCCACCATTCCCGTCGTACGGACCGACGCCCAGGACTCTGGCATAGAAGACACTGTGGATAGCGTGCCGGGGCCTAGGAATGCAGCACAGCAGTACGTCAGGAATGTCCTCTCAGACCAGGTATTTAAACCTTTTATATCCCCAAAGATGCCCTTGTGAAGACTTTCCCCACCCCTTTGATTTGGGCTGAAATTTCCACCTTTTCCACCACCATGATTTTCCCCTCTAATTATCCACCTTTAACAGCTAGCAATCTTTCTGAAAGCCTTATTCCAGTGCTAGTGTTTATGAAGCATGCTGCTTTCTATATTCCTAGCAGTTTGTCATTGTATTCATGAAACGATAGCCACTGCCATGATGTGCATCCTTTTTGCTGTTAAGTGTTCAATCATTCCGCAAGGGATTCACTAAAAAATCCTCATTCCCCCTTTAAATGAGTGAAAGACATTGACAAAGGTAAATTGATGTGATGCTGTTGACAGCCTTGATATAGAAAGACCTCTCAAAAGAATAGGGATTAGTCTAGGATTACTTAATCCGCATTCATCGACAACGAGTAATGGGACATTTGTTTTGATCAGTGACCCAAGCACACCAACTGAGTACAATAATCATTAAAGGCCCCAAACTAAATGATGGGTAGGGCTCAACACTGTTAGTTTGGGAGTGTTGTTGTTGGTTGATTCTTTTTTAGGGAGTGTGGAGGGTATTGGATGAAATGTGTAGTTTGAATGATAATAAAATAAAGTGTTTGTATATTTTTTGTACCAAAAAGAAAAAAAAATGTGTCTTCACAGATATGTTTGCAAGACATTTTAATGTTTGTGCATATGCGTATGTGTCTAAGAGTGTTTTAAGAAGGAAAATGGTGATCAATACACAGGTTTATAGGGCCAGTTATATTTTTATGTGAGAAAGAGAGAAAGGGGTGGGTCTTTTTTGTGTCCTTGATTGGTGGAAAGAATATTGCTGATGAATAGTAATGTTCCCATAGTGACCACATGTCATTCAATTTAGAAATATCTATTTAGTATGCATAATGTATATATAGAGAATATGTGTGTATGTGTGTGTATGTGTGTGTGTGTGTGTGTGTGTGTGTTTGCTATGGATTTCCTGCATCAACTCTGATTAAGTGTGATTACCTTGATTGTTCCTGTCTCGTGATCACTTTTGATACATTTTATTGCAGTATACCAGTATGGTCAGCATTTAAAGGACAAGTTAGCCTTTAGAGGACAAGTTTATCTTTTAAAAGGACAAGTCCACCTATATATGTGTGGATTGAGTGAATGCAGTAATATTGGTAGAACACATATAAGTAAAAGTTATCAGACAGTCCGTTCAAAAGTTATGAATTTTTAAAGTTTCAGTGCCATCATTGCTGTATGCAAAGACTACTACAGTTGTGATGTCACACGCGTAAAACAAAATAAAGAGAATTCCACGAAATGTCCTGTTTTTTAAAGCACACATTCCCTTGACTTGTTACAGTAGTATGTTAAGGGTACTACTTCCCCTGCCTTCTGAAAAAGGCATGTCAAGTGCTCTTTTATTATGTTAGAAAAGTAAAAATATGTTTGATTTTCTGTATAATTTCTTTATTCTCCATACCTGACATCACAAACTGTAGTCTTCTCATCCATTGATGGCAGCACAGAAACTTTAGAAATTCATAACTTTAGAACGGATTGTCTGATTTTCCTCAAACTTTCAACAATATGTTCTACCAATGTTGCTTCATTCACTCAATCCACATGTATGTATGAAGGTGAACTTGTCCTTTACATGTGTGGTATGTGTGGATTAAGTAAATATAGCAATATTGGTCTAACTAATCAGTGAAAGTGTCAGGAAAAATCAGACAATCTGTTCTATAGTTGTGCATTGTTTAAGTTTCATTGCTGCTATCGCTGGATGAGAAGACTCCTACAGTTTCATGTGTAGAACAATAAAAAAGAAAATATCAAGAAAATTCAACATATTTTCACTTTTCACTTGACTTGCCCCTTTCAGAAGGCAGGGGGAATATTACCCTTAACATACATCATTAACGAGTCGAGGGTATGTGTACAGTGTACGTACTTTAAAAAAATTGCAATTTTGTGGAATTCTCTTTATATTTTCTGTATACATGTCGTTCTATGCTTGTGACATCACACACGGTAGTTGTCCTTTCATTCAGCAATAGTGGCACTGAAACTTTAAAATTTCATAACTTTTGAATGGAGTGTCCGACTTTCCTCAAGCTTTCACGATGTGTTGTACTAAATATTGTTGCATTCACTCAATCCATGCATATATGATTCAAGTGAACTTGTCCTTCAACCCTTAATACTGTGATTTGTTTACCATGGCCTTCCTGTTGGCCTGAGTGAGACACGTTGCCACACCTGAGTTGGTTTGCTAATAAACTTTACAACTAGCTTCAGTTTCGAAGGTTTACGGAATGCTGATGAATGAGCTTGGAACTTGCATGTGAATCGTAGATCATCAATAATTGGTATGGTTTTGTTTATGTATTAGAGATATACATGTATAGCCTTCAAAGACCACATTTATTTAAAGCTTTTGTAGCTTCTTGTGTAATAATCACCAGGTTTTTTTTCTATCTATCAAAATTGGGATTTACAGGGGGTTTTTTATCTGTATTTGGCACAAAGCAATTATCAAGATAGTCTATTAGTGGATGAATTAAAACCGTTAATTGTGGATATCGATCTATCTCTTAGATTAACTGCAAAATAGCATAAATGCTGATGTCAGTCAATTGAGAAATCTACATGGTCGTTAGTCACATTTGACACCAATCATTCAAGGTTCAATTTGAGCATGCTCCTCTTAAAGTAAAATACCAGATAATACAATGTAAAAAAGCCTTCAAATCACACCCAATATTGATAGACTTTTCTGCAATATGTTTTTAGTCAGGTGGTCAGTATGATACTATCTGCCTTGACCTGCCAGTTTTGCTCTATTGTTGAACTGAATATACAACTTCCTGACAGAGCTCATAAAAGTCCATGATATTCTCATAGGTAAGCTTTTGGAATTTCCTGCGATTTTACGAGCATTTGCTGCTATCGAGTACCGCAGAAATTTTGACAATCAATGAACTGGAGCGTAAAACACCATTGTGATTGATGTGTTTTAGCTGCAGATGCATTCATAGATGGTTGTCTACTTTCTGGCTGTACTAAAATAACAGTGCCCCTATTCATGAAATATATGTAAACCATTTATATCAAAAACACAACCAACTGACATGAGTGGTTTAAATTTCATTCAGGTTTGTAGAATGTTGGTTCCAATATGATTTTGAGTGAATCTACTGTCTTGTTGCAGCAAAAATTACTAAATAAATAGTGAATGTAATGTTAAGTAATCCTGTGATATTCCTGTGCTAAACATGTTGTTACCTCATGTAACCAAATGCCCTGTTTGAGGCTGTCAGTTTCAGCTCTATCATACAACCTTTAAAACTTTTTTTAATGGTTGGTAACTTACTTTTTATGACCAATTACACTGTATGTTTGGGTTTCAATAATTGCAATGTGCCTGCTCAGTTGGATAAACTAATCCAATGATCAATTTTGTCAAGAATGAATGATTATTGGAGTGTATTTTTGTATTTATGTGAACTTATGATCATGGGAAGTTCATAATGGCATTCAGAAAACTTGCTGCAATAAAGTACGACTGTATTAATATGTTTAAAAGAAGCAGAATAGAAATTGATGAATTGTAGTAGTGCAGGTATTTCTGTACCAGCAAAATATGATAGCAATGTGAATCTCAGAATTTTGCTTGTTGATGAAGTTTGTGAAGTATGCCTTTAATATGTGTACTGGCCTATGGCATCCTCTTCTGTACATTCTTGAAGAACAAGTCAAGATTTTGATATTTTTCTCACAGTCTTGTGAAAACTTCTTTTAAACTTGTGCTTCTCGTTTATACAGTATGTATGGTCATTGATGTCATTATACAGGCAACTCCCATTATGACAAAGTCCTCGAAACCGATATCATATTCATTATATTGAAATTCCATTTTAGCTGAACAATTGAAGTATATAAAGATATATAGATGATGAGTTTGGGACCTGAATTTTTACATTGTTGAGACAAAATTTTGCTATAACTGTGTGTGTTATAGCGGGAGGGTACTGTATGGCGATGTCTCATAACACATCATCACTCATACACATGTATGACCTCTTTTTATCTTGGATCCATGCAGGAGCTAATGGTGTACAGGCACGCCCTGCTGTGTGCCCAGTTTCCCGTGCTGGGCAGCCGGCTGCCCGGCCTGGGTCGGCGGACCCGCCAGAGTCCCCCCACACCCGCCCACCCCAGGGGCGCAACTGCCGGCCCCTCTTCCTCCTCCTCCTCCCTCCTGGCAACCCCGCCCCCGTCTCCGGGTTCCCTGAGCGGGGATGGGGAGGACGACGACTCGATGGTGCAGGAGGAGACGCTCTGCGTGCTGGTCAAGGAGGCCTTCCAGCTCAGTGAAGAGCGCCATCTCTTCTACGACGACCACATTGCAAAAGGCCTGGGCAACAAGCCACCCGCTAAGGTAGGCTGTCAGATTGTGTGGGCATGTTCCGTGTCCCCTTTTTATGCCAGTCTTCACTGTGTATCAATTTTAGTATATGTATGCAAATATACTTTTGCTTCCTGACACTCCTTATTTCTTTTGATTACAGTTTTAAGGGTTGTTTCTTATGTTTTGATGTACATTGTGATCAGAAATTCACTCACTTCATAATACTCCTTTTTGTCAGTGGTGTATGCTTAAACAATTTTACATGAGAAAAACATCAAGCAGTAATGCAAAATGCTGTTGAAAATTTATGCTTTCTGGATTGTCCATGCATGCAATTTTTCCAGAATGCCTTATTCTGGCAAACCCAAAATTTTAGTATCATTATGAGGTGGGCTGAAGGATAGACCAGAGCCTGAGTAGGCCATTTGTGGACGTCCTTTGGGATTTTACACTATAGTGTGGTCAAGGGTATTCTCAGATGAGAGAAATTTGCTGGCATCAAGAATAGAGGTGATTGCATTCTGAGATGATGACATGACTTTTTTAGGTTTGAGAAGGAATGCACGTGTCGGACGTAGATAGTGGGTGTGTATTTGTGCAGTGCAAACACAGGTCAGTGACGCAAGGGCTATGTTAGCCGAGAAGTGAGATTTCTTTGTCTCTAAACCCTCTCAGTAGGTATCCCTTTTTGCTCCATAGACTGTGGCGGTTTTTACTTTGTGTGTGTGTGTGTGTGTGTGTGTGTGTGTGCGTGTGCGTGTGCGTGTGTGTAAGTAGAAGTTTTCATTGTTACTGTGTATGTTTCGGACATATACTGGAAATTGGAGGTAGGGGTGAGAAAGAGAAAAAAAATTGCGGGAGTACGCTCACCTGCTTGGTAGAGTTCTTAATCTTAGGCTGTGCAAGATAAGAACTCTATGAGAACTTTGCTTTTTATATCAATTACGTACAACTCATGTTCGGAGCACTTTTTGCATCCAAGAATTCTGTCGACAGATGGTCTCAAGTGCGTCACAGAGTCTAGTGACGGAAGAAAGAAGCAAGAATGTATGAGGATCGAGGTAGCTTGCAAGCTACCCCCCACCCCTACAGAATCTGGGGTACTAAAGAGGAGAACAATGATAGAAATGTGATCAACTTTATGTGGGGAAAGTGATTTTAATTAATGACATATTTACTTCACTCCAGGGTGTTTAAGTACAAAGGGTATGTGAAATTTGTATGTATCGTAAAGATACTGGCACCCCGTGTGCATGCATATTTAGAAAAATTGACAGCTAGAATTGTTCAGGATGCACTCTGGTGCCTTGAATGTTTAGGTGTAATTAGATAAGTTTTTGTTTTGTTTTGACACTCAAACCACAAAAAAGTTTGACAAGTGCCTTAGCTGGAATGCATGGTTGTTGCCATGGCGATGACAGTGATCTTGTCTCCGCAGTTTCCTACTTCCTAATACTGCATGCCTGTCTGTCTATATCTGTATATTATATCTCTCTTTGTAGCTCTTAGTGGAGGAACTGATGGGCCGCCTGTCACTCTTGCAAGCAAACAGTCTTCCGTACTACCAACCACAAGCCTTCGAGGTGAGATGTCACATGGCTGGTGTAGTTTTTCGGGGCGGGGTTGTGTGTGTGTGTGTGTGTGTGTGTGTGTGTGTGTGTGTGTGTGTGTGTGTGTGTTTGTGGCCCTCAGCTTTATATGTCATATCATATGTCAGACATGTTTGTAGCTTTGTAGGATGAGTGCACTGTTGAGGGAAGTTTCATAACTCCTTTTTTTTGTTGTTGCCATAAAATGAAAAAACATCACGATTGTGTTGTAATTTTGCACCCAGACATGTTTTATGATATTTATTCATATTTTTTGAAGTGCAGATTTTTTTGATCTGCATTTCCTGTACATCATTATTGTGAATAGGTTGCAACTCACCCCATGTGATTCCTAATTACAGAAGAAGCATTGTGGGTTCACTCTTTTGATAATTCCTCTAGTCAAGCTTGACAATTCAAATTTCATTAGCCAGATACACCTATAGTACTACAATGTGCCATACTCTGTACTTCAAGCAACGCTTTTGTCACGGGTGAATAAAGGCACAGTGTGGTATGAGCTAAATGCTTGTCGGTGTGTCAATGGGGTCTGATAAGTTTTGCCGCCTAAAGATTGAAGGGTAGAAGAGTAATTTGTGCCTCAGTGCTTGCAAGTAGGAGGTACTGTAGGTAGGTAATTGTTTGGTTGTCTTATCAAACAAGGCAGTTCTGCCACTGTCTTTGTCTATATCAAGTAGGTATATACCCTGGATGAAGTTATCACACGAATTAAAACTTATCTATGACTCAATAGAGGCCAAGTGGTAGACATTCACCTCATTCTACAATAGGTAAATACTCTATTTGTTTGCACTCCTTTGTTGCAACATGCACAGTAATGTTTAAAATCCCACGCTGATGTTCAAAGGGGATTTCTAATCCATTTAAGGTGATGGAAAAAGAAGAATTTTCACATAGCTTTCTCAGAGATTTCCTGGATTGTCCAGTAGTGATACTTAAATCATCTGTTGAGAATGGGAAGGGCGTGAAGCTGCCTCGAACACTATGGGTTTAGTGACATCGATCTTAACGCCCCTTATCATTCTCAACCGGCGAAATGCTGCTATGTACTGCCTCATCTGTCCAAGCTATTGTACACCCCCCCCCCCTTGCCCATATCATCTTCACCAAAAATAGATAGTTATATCTTATGTAGTTCACATTGTGATTGTCTTCATTGTGTTACACTGCAGTGTGAACATTTAAGCAAAAATTTGTTGAATACTTTTTATTCAATCTTTGGATATTCAATAAAGTCAGCCTTTCTTCATATTCTTCCCTTTTTTGGCAACTTTCTTGGAAAGTAAGAGCTGTAAAAATTTGCAACTCATGATAATCGATTCTGTTTCCATGACCATCACTACTTTAAAGGCACTTTTCAACAATGCTTTCAGTTTGAAAACATTGAGCTGCTTGGCCCTACACACTTCCAGTATTTCCAAAGTTGTGTAAATATAACAATAAAATTGAAGTTGAAAATCAGCTCTTAATGTTTCAAGTGATCAAGATTCACCATTCTCAATCAGTATTCCCATAGACAGTAATGTTAGAATAAGTAGATTATTAGCTTCATAGTATTGTTCATAAATTTCTCAATAGTGACAACATAAATTGTAATGCATAAAACTTTGTATTGTTGAAGGCTATTTTTCTTGCCTTTGAGCATTGATAGTCAGCAAAGTTCTGTAATTTCTAAAGTGCAGCTGCCACAACATCAAACAGTGTCATTAAAACCTGATCAGGTGCAAGAATTTTAAGCAGTGCTGTGGTTGCTGCAAATAATGTACCTAAAAAAAAAATGGAAAAAAATGCATAAGGGCCATACATGGTTCAAGTGAGTTCAAATACAGGCAATGCTGTACCCTTTGTCGCTTAGTACATTGTTTGTGATAAATCATACAATATGCTATTTTCATTCCTATAGAAATGTCATCGATACTCTGAATCCATCTCAAGTTGAACAAAATGAACGATGACGGTGTTTTGCTGATCATCAGAAATGCATGATTTTTTAAAAATAGTTTTAACACATGTGAAAGAGAGAAGGAAAATGCAGAACCAGGCATAGAAACTAAATGAGGCACGTAATTTGATAACATAATTGACTTCCATAAATGGACGAGATGAAACTATGCAATGCATCATTTCGCAGTCCTCAAAAATTGTCCCATTATTTGGCAAGAAGAAAAAAAAAAGTACTTAGAATAGACACACTCACAACACATTACATTTTGTTGTGATTTACAGTATCCTTCCCCAACCAATGAAAGTTTTCTGTGTCAATCATTTTGTGTGTTCATATCACACTAAAGAAACATGAATCTTATTTCTTCAAACAAACTTGGAAGGAGTTAGACTCTCATTTACAAGCAAATTGCATCATCTCTTGTGTTTTTGGTTTTGTTTTCTGTCGTGTAGACTCGGAATGCCTATGACCTTTGGCAGCAACAAGAGGTGCAGCTGATTAGCGCCCTCATCCACCAGTTTTGGAGAGGGCCGCTGCCCAACTTGGACCCACTGGTGTGCAAGGCATCGTACTGGGCCAGTGTGCATGACATGTATCGAGACTTGTTGGTCCTTCTCTTCAAGTACGTACTATATCTACCTGTATGTCTTTTATCAGTGTGCTTGAGTATGTCGGATCACGCATTTGCTCTGTTTTGTGTTGTGAAGTCCAGATTTATATAGCGGAGCTTGTGCTTTTTTCATCTTTTTTTTTTTCTTTTCAAAGCAGATTGATTTTTTCCTTTATCTTGTTCATCAACATTTGCCATTCTCCAATTTTCACATCGACAAATTTAGATCACAATTGTTTTTAATAGATTACCAATGTTTTGTTGAAATTAGTACAGATCTTTTATTTGCTGGTATGGATGGATGTTTAGTTCTGTCAGTCTGTCCGTCTGTCTTTATGTTTGTGTGTCTCTTTTGTCTCTCTGTCTCTCATTGCATCGAGTGTACTTCATGTGCCAATACTATGAAAACGATTCCAATTTGTTATCTTTTTCTCAGCATTTTTTATTCTAAATTTTGAACCCCCTACTCCCTACCCCCTCCCCAATTTTCAAATAAGAATATCACTCATGGACAGCAGAAAACTCAAACAGTTTGGCCATCCTTGCAAAGGGCTCTAAAGTCTTTATTGTGTACTTTGTACTGTAGGAGTGGAAATTTTCGCGGTGTTGAAATTTGCACAAAAATGAAAAGCACACAAATATTTTGGCTTGCCATGTGCTTCAGTAGTTGATGTCTTGATTCCATGGAATCATTGGTTTCGCAAAAATATCCACTTGTACAGTATTGGATTTACTTTTTTTGCTGGAAGATGGACAGTCAGCCTGTCCGAAACATTGAGACCTCTCTCTGTTCGCTTCCTTTCCTCTCCTACAGTCCTTTTTGGAATCCTTATGAAAGAATTCCCTCCAGTCTGTGCTGACTACTTCTACTTCTACCTTTTCTGCTCTTCGCTTCTCACCCTTCCTACTCTTTAACCCATTGAGGACAGGCTGATTTTTGCTACAACATGCATTTCCCATTGACACTTGCCCAAGTGTACCCAGGTACTCGGGACTCGTCCTCAACAGGTTAAAGGACTGTCTGAGAAAGACAGTATTTCCTTCATTTCTTCCTCCTCACTCTCTCTCTCCTCTTTGTACTCCTTCTTCGTCTTTATCTTTCTTGTTCTCTTTTTGATACCTTCTTACTCCTCTTCTCACCCAAACAGACCTTCTTTCAGGTCGACACCTACACAGGATGAACCATACAAATCTGCATCGTTTGGATTTATTTGACCAGAGAATGTTTTTCTACTAAACTTTGCCTCCCTTCCTCACGTGATCCAGTTTCACGTTTGGTACGTGGGAGAACGTCGCAAATGTTCAAAGATTAATTCACTCGCATGTCACAAAGTTTGCTCGTATTTGTTCTCATGACATACATGTACATGTACATGTAGGTTTCACTGTAAATGTACCTTTGCTTTGTGTAATCTTGTGTGTTTGTGTCATGTTTTCATGTGTTTTCATGGAATTCGATATTGCGCAAGTTAAACTTTCTTTAAAGAAAAAAAGACCAAATTAGAGTGTGTTATCATGCTTTTTGCTTGACTCGATTGTAAAGTAAATATGCACACATACTCCTCTAATATGAGAACATTGACTTGTTTTACATCTTTGGAACCTATTAATGGCTACAATATGTCAACACAGAAGACAAAGTGCAACTTTTAATCATCCCCTATCTATGTCTTCACACCAAAGTGATCATCGTAACAAACTCTATTGAATGTTTTCCCTTGCGTGATAGCAGAATGTTTAAAGGGATGGTATAGTTTTTGGTTTAGGTGGGGGATTCAGATTTTAACTTTTTGTGAGATCTACGATTAGAAACCACTTATGAAATATTAAAGAGCATACAATTCTAAGAGGAATTAAAAATTTATTTGACGAAAATCAGTTTTGAAATAACCGAGATATCAAAAAACAGAGTGAAACAAAGTGGTCTCAATAAAAAGTGGGTCCCACCTTTCATTAGGATTTCCTTGTTTGTGGATATCTCGGCCCTTTCAAAACTGATTTTCATCAAATAAACTTGGAATTCCTTGTAGAATGTATGCTCTGTAAGATTTCAGAAGAGGTTTCTCTTGATCTCGCAAAAAAAAATTAGAAACCTGAAATTCCATCTCAACCAAACTATACCATCCCCTTATTAAGATCAACTATGACATCTTGTCATGTGATTTGATTCTGTTTGTGTGTGTAGACATGACAAGGCTCTCAAAGCGGGTCCTGCAACAGGCTGCCCTCTATTGTCCAGTTCTAGAAGACTTCTCCGAGAATTCAGCCTTCACTATGGTGTGGTATGTATCATTGTTTTGTGTGTGTGGTTTTTATATTTGTGTTCCACTCTCCCATTGGGTAGTTGCACATTAAAGAGAAAAGCATTGAACCATATCTCTCTTCAGAATTCATTTCCAAAGGGGAAATTCTCTTGCCATAGATAGCCATCTTTTGTTTAAAAAAAAAGAGAGAAAAGGTTGTCCAGTCATTCAAATCTTCTTGTTCTTTGAATATTTACTACAAGTATATACAAATGTAGTTGTACATGTACACGTAAGTATCTCTATGCAGCAGATCAACATAGAAAATGACCAAAAAAACCTATGCAAAACAAGATTATTACTATTTCTACAGTGCACTTATAATTACATTAATAGATTTTAAGATTATTTTATTGATAATTACATGCAGATTTGAGATTTGTAGATACCAGTAATGATTTTATAGAGACAGGTGCTCTGGTTGCATAAGACAAACTATGTACGCAGATGTGGTCCTGGGACTATGGCAATTGTTGCTCAATGTGCATATATAGATATTTACAATTCATTATCAAACATACCAGGTACATAAGCGTAGCGTTGTCCAGTGTAGTTCTTTTTGAATTTCTAGTGTGTTGTTTTCATGTATTCATTGCTTGACCATTAAAACAGTTAGTTTGAGTATTGGAAGAGTGATAAAGCCAAACGGTTTTCATTGTGGTCATTTTATCCAAGTGCCATATGGGACTGAGACATTTGTGGGTTCTTGAGTCTCTGTAGAGGACTCCTATTTCCAATGGATGGTATTATGGCGTATGTATCGACATCCGAGGGTAAAGTATAACCTGAAACACCGGACAGCCATACTGACCATATATGTACCCACCCATACAGTTGATTGTTGAACATGCAGGTTGCAATTCCTTGTAACTCTTTCTTTGTCTCATTCTTCTTCTCTTTTTTTACAGGGTGAAATCTATCGGAGAATCACATATTTGGAATACCTAGTGAGCACGGAGTGAGTATCCCCTCTTTATTTGGTGTTTGGCTTACGCACATGTCCATTTCATTGTGGCAAGGCCATGACAGTTGTGTGTTTTTACTTTGCCTGGAGGAACAGAAATGCAAACTACCCCTTCTTTAGAAGCTAATGCTTGGAGTCGTATCAAACCGTGCTTAATATCAGCCTTTTGGAGCTAGAAGATGGCAGGTTCTCCCATAGGTGTGTAAACAGAACTGATTCGATTCGTAGTCCAAAGTAACAAGGCTCAATAATGTTCCCTGCGATCAGTAGATGTGATATGTTATCGGTTTGCTTTGATATGCAACAGCCTTGCACCTAATTGCACATGTATATCTGTCGCCAAGTAGCCAGACTTGTACAAGATATGAGATATGCCCAGTAATATCTTTGAGATGAATATCAGATGGCATGTTCTCGCTTCATACCAAGCATCAACCCCTATAAATGATTAATCATCCATTTGGAGGGCCCATTCACACTGACATTGAGAAGTTGTTGCATTAAGGGAAAAGTTGCAAGGCGAAAGCCACAGAAATATTAACACAACATTTACATACTGGATTGTGATTTTTTTTTTTTTAAAGGACAAGTTCACCTTCATAGACATGTGGGTTGAGTGAATGCAGCAATATTAGTAGAACACATCAGTGAGAGTTTGAGCAAAATCGGACAATCCGTTAAAAAGTTACGAATTTTTGAAGTTTCTGCTCAGTCATGGCTGGATGAAAAGACTGTAATAGCTTGTGATGTCACATGAGTACAACGATATAAAGAAAGAATAAAGAAAATTCAACATATTTCCATTTTTCTCGCATAACAAAAGAACACTCGACTTCTCTCTTTCAGAAGGCAGGGGGAATAATATTACCCTTAACATACGTCAGTAGCAAGTCGAAGAAATGTGCACTTTATTCAAAAAGTAAAGTTTTGTGAAATTCTCTTTTTATTTTCCTTATATAGTTGTACGCATGTGACATCATACACTGTAGTAGTCTTCTCTTCCAGCAGTGACTGCGCAGATACTTAAAATATTCGTAACTTTTGAACGGATTGTCCAATTTTGCTCAAACTTTCACTGATGTGTTCTACTAATATTGCTGCATTCTCTCAATCCTAATGTGTATGAAGGTAGACTTGTCCTTTAATCTTTTCAGTTACCAAAAATGCAAACCCACACATCACTGGAATCTTTTACGATGTTTTGAGCACTCCCCGCCACCACATGCAAAACATGCAGCTAGCTACACTTAGGCAGGCTATTGTTACATTAGGTACAAGCAGCAGACAACCAAGCCAATCAGGCATGCATATTACTGTGGCCCCAAGTCCTGATTTCTTGTCCTGTGCCATAATTTCGTGATTTTTTATTGGAGTGTGAACGCAAAGGTCATGATATTTTTCCCAATGAGAAATGGTCATACCGTCAGTATTCCTTTGGGGCATTTCGTGAAGCATCTTGTCCGACAAATTTGTCCAACAAATTTGCTCTCAGCCAATCAGGTGCGAAGATTTCCGTAGCTTATAACAGTTTGTCAGAAAAAAAAAAATAGCTTACAAAATGCTTCATGAAATGCCCCCTATGTCTGCCATTCTTAGATCAGACACTCCTTGATAATCTGATAGAACAGTGATTCAGCAGGTTCCCCCCCCCCCCCACCCCACCATATTATTGACATGAGTCTGCATGTACTTATTCAAGAGTAAACAGTTATGTAATGAACAGTACACAGGCAGGCTAGCCGTGGTTAAAGTCTAACATCTTATTTATTGGACACAGCAGAAGTAGAGGGGTAGGGCAAAAATAATGCTGAAGAATTTTTATGACCCCACACACTTTCTTTCTCTTTTATGGATGTGTCCATGTTTAGATTTGCACCAGGAGTTCATTCGGCTAGTGTGATCAGCGTTGATATAACTTGTGACACACAAATAGACTTGTGATTCATACATGTAGATCAGCATGTTTTAAAGGTGCATGGTCCTCATGTTTTAGTCAAATGCATACGCGGGCGCACGGCGCAAGTTTCCTATAGAGAAATATGCTATCGACTCCTCTTTAGCGCTTACGCTTTGGCCCACTTCCCCGAGTCCGAAGAAGTCCGATTCACTGTAGTCAGTGGTCGGATCACAGTTCGGCTCATGATTTGGCTGAGGGGGATGACAGCTTTAGCAAATTTCTTTTGTGATGTCATAATAACGAGCACATAAGCACGCACCCTGGCATTACTACAGACTGCGCGATGCACAGAGAAGACAACAAAGGCAACGTTACTTAGCAACAGCTACACAACAGCTACGCACTTTACTCTTGATGACAGCTCAACTTCGGTAATCTTCGTATCAATGCTAACGGTGATCGGCAGTATCATCAACAGCGCCCTCTACACTATGCCCCTTTAACAAATACACAGATCTGTTCCCTGTCACCCTCCTTGTTTTCTGCTTCTATATGCCATCATTAACAATGAATCTTTGTCAGGCTTTTAGTCATGTGCCAAATCAGCGCCAGGTTTGGATGTTGATGCACTTCATATTTAGTGGTGTAATGCATTGTATGAATATTAAACCCTCTATAGTTATTGATATTGATCAGTGCTACATTTGTTTTTAATCCATGATCTTGATTTGGGATTATCCAGTAATAACATTATTGGGAACAAAATTGTGAAAATAATTGTCACAACTAGGCACAAAACTTTTCTAATACATTACCTGAGTATCTGATGGAAATGTTTTCTTTGAATCTGGATGTACATAATTATGATACTAGAAATGGACAACTCTTTCACAAATCTAGAGTAACTTCCCATTCCCTGTATAAATCAATTCGGTATACTGGACCTAATATGTGGAATTCTCTGCCTCCATCACTACGCAGTATTCAATTTCTGAACTCATTTAAAATTACGTATAAGTTTTATCTTTTGTCTTTTTATGTTTAACGCAACCACTTATATTCACTCACATTCACGCACTCGCTCAAGCGCGAACACACATTGAGTTATTCTGTGCCCTACTGTAGCTTTTTTCATGTCATACGTCGTGGGTGTATCTACCTGTCAAGCCTCCAAGGCTTTTACTGATACATCCTATTTCATTTTTCTTTATTATGATGCACTCTGTTTGTTCTATTGTATTTGTTCGCTGATAGTACTTTTTAACATTTTAACCTGCACATATTGTGTATATATGCATGATTGTAATTTCCAATCTTTTTATCCGAAGAATGAAATAAACGAATGAATGAACAGGTCCAGGAAAGGTTCATTCTCAGAAGCTGTGTTACCCCAGCAATACTGAATTACTCTTCTAGTATATGATGAAAGTGCTCTCATCTTAAATCAAGACCATTGCTGCTGTGACCATCATTCCACAAGCATTTCACAGCATACATTGTAGCCTTGTTTGAAGGAAGTCTCTCATTTGTCTTGCTGTGTGTCCTTGGTAGGATGTTTGAGGGTGTGGACTGGTATCTGCGGCACCTGTCCCAAACCCTGAGGGGTATCCAGGATGTCTTCACCAAGCATCAGGCTCGGGTCACTCTCGTCAGAACAGAGGTATGGACTTCCAATAAATTTGTGTTTTATTTGGAGTTTTAGTAGGCTGTTTGTTGTTTGTTTGTTTGTTTGTTGTTGTTTTGTTTTTGTGATGTTGATTGCATTCCCTGTATCTGTCTCTTTGCTGAAACTGTAGCAAATTCTTCACTTCCTATTAATGTTATGTACAGTTGTGTACTTGCCTTCCCTATTTTTATTTTCTGCCTTCTCACTCTAAATTTACATCCATTTTGTACCCAACTGCAGTAAGAACTTTTTATATGTTTGCCTCAGCTTTGGTTTTCTTCAGATGTAAAAATGTTAGTTTAAGTGTTTCCTTACCAGCTGCAATCTATCTCGTATACACAGTTAGGGGCTCCTAGTCGAGAACACAGAGGTTACTGTGAAGTCTTGTGCGTAGGGCATACTTGTGCATGTGACACATCCTAACTTTTTATTTTAAAAAAGGCCCTATTTGCTCTCCCTCCTCTCCCCCCCCCTAAAAATAAGACAAAAGCACCGACTCTCTTTCTCTCTCTTTTCCCCTGATTGCCCCCCCCCCCAAAAAAAAAAAAAAAAAACTCACTGACATTACATGCAGAGCTGTGTGTTAACTATGCTTACCCCCAAAGTTTATGATGTAAAGGCAAAAGGCACAGTATATTGTACAACACGCATAATGTCTATTTCTGCATCAAGTTTTACCTTGTAGATTTCCGTAGGACAGTCCCAGATTTTTCCTCCCTGCATGCACTTGGCAGCTTGTTAATTTTCCAGGGCATGATTTTTTTTTAGCCCTCCCCCCCCCCCCCCCCCCAATTGCCACCAGAAAGACTAGGCTAGTCAGCTCCGTGCTCATTCAAGGACAGGTGTCGATCCTGCTGAGCTTGTTTTGGAGGTGCACCCTTGACTTTGGGGTATTTCCCAATGTGGGGGAAGAATGGCTTTTTTTTTTGCGCAAGATTTTACATTTATAAATACTTCAGCTTTGATTTCCTTCAAACAAAGAAGTACTCAGTATGTGTGTTTCATCCTGTGTATATCCTGCGGGATTCCCAATGAACGGAAGCAAATGTATCGTCGCTGGGGAGACAAGACCTTGTATCTACAAAATGCCAAATGTTCAGGAGAGCAGAAAAACATGGCTGCCAAAGCACTATATCAGATGGGATAGCCTTTCCTCTGACATGCCATGGTGGCTTTATTTGGGGGGGGGGGGGGGTAAGGCAGTAGGATTTGGACAGGACATCACTTAACTGATTATCTGACCATTAATCCAAAAAAGTAATTTTACCAAAATTTGAGATGCAAGGTCTTGTCACCCCAGTGACGATATGTATTTCATATACTGTATACGCCGAATATTTCGTGAGGTTTTTATTTTCGCGAATTTCGCGAGTCGGGTGCTATTCGCGAAATTAAAGACACACGAAAATATTGACTCTGATCCCGATGTGAATGTGACGTACGCGTGTACACTTCTCCGTTCAGTACAGGACTCCACGATCGCGAATTTAACCACTTGCGAAATCGTCGGGAATTCCCGATTCGCAAAAACTTGGACTTGCGAAATATATGGCGTATACAGTATATTTTTGAACCGTCTTTTTCTGGATACAGTATGAGATGCTGTGCAGAGCTCTCTCCAGTCTCAAGGACAGATGCTGCTCTCAGCTAGAGAAACTTCTGCAACAGAGAAGTCCCAATAGCAGAGTGGGTAAGTCAAGAGGTCGCCCATTCTGATTTAAAGGGAGATTCCATGTTGATATTGTGTTGCTTTGTGTTAAAGCAGAAAAATCAGAAATATAAATCAGTGGAAATTTTAGGGGGAAAAAAATCAGATACATTAAAAAGTCATGAACTGTAAAAGTTTAGAGAGTTAGATATTCATTTGGCATCTCAGTGTGATCTAGGTGTTGAGCACCTCTCTGTTTGGTTTGTACACAAAATTCCACTGTTTTTCTCAAATACTGGGCACAGACAGAACTTATCTGCTGAGGAGGACATACAAAAACATATTACTTTTATTCTATACCAAGAACAGGTCTGAAGAAAGTTTTTCTCATGAGAAAAATGAAAATTTATTTAATTTTTATTTACAAACCAAATGGAGAGCTGTGCAACACCTACATTTGCACATCACACAGAGTTGCCAATTTCTTTGTTATAGTGATACAAACCACCTTCCCACAAACTACCCCAAAGAGACAAACAAACAAATGAAGAAGAAGAAGAAAATAACAAATTACTGTTCATTTTGACATATTCTATTTACGTGATGTCTTGAGAAAAATGAGGGGAAAAAAAATGCTGGCATTCAAATGTTGAAACTCTCTGCACAGGGGAAAGTACGTCTTTCACTCTTTTAAACAAATTTACTTATCCATTCATGATTCTTTCTTTCAGTTGAAGCATAATCATGTATGATCCAATTCACCTAAATTTGAATGTCACTGACACTAAATATGCATTGATCTCGTATGAATAAGCTGATTTGATTCGTGGAAAAGCCAAATGAATGCTCAGTTGTATTGTATGTGTGTATGTGTTTATTTATGTATTTATCTATCTATTTGTGACCTGTCCTCACAGTATGTCTGATCACCCTCCTCTCTGAAACCCTGGATCTCAAAATGATGTTGGAAGGCCGTCTCCATGACGACATTCAGACGATGATCACACACAGTCTGAAGGTGAGCTTGCATGGAGAGACTTACTGGTATACTTTTCGTCTCTACAAAAAAACTCATGAAAACAATTCATTTCCATCTAGTGATGAGACTTAACTCCTTTACTCCCTTTTTCCAAGTTCACTAAATTCCTGTGAACTACATCAAGGATGACATTTTGGTATCTGATTAAACAATTGACTAATAACACACCATTCATCAAGCATTGAAAAATGACAATTTAGTTCCATATTTGTTTGGCTTCCAAGAATGCCAGTGACATTTCCCAATTTGAATATGGAAAGACTGTCTTGTGAAATGCTTGATAGGATTTGCACCCCCTCTTTCATTGAGTGGCATGGTCTACCTTGAGATATGTATTATGCTAAGGCGTCCCTTTAGGGCTCCTGTGGTGCCATGTGGGCATGAGATACTGGCCTCGCTGTCTCGTGGGATACTTCTGATCCTTGCAATTTTCATGAAATGATTGGTGCAAACATTGCATAAGTGGGGGGGGGGGGGGATTGACCGATGCCGCTGTCCCTAATTCATCTCAGAGCTTGTGTTTATTTCTGTGCACAGTCAGGAGACCATTAACATTATGATGCTGACATGATTTTGAATTCACTAGGGGGGAAAAACATGGCAAGAAACCAAGAGAGGAATTTGGAAGAGATCTCTGGACCCGCGCACCAACATGTGACGTTTATAGCTTGTGCTGCGTTTATAGTCCCTTCTTCCCAAGATAAAGAATCAAACCAGGCACCAATGAGTAGTCCTGTGTGGATGTCAGGTTATATTGACCCCACATGACGCTTAAGTGGCGCTGTAATCTCTCACATTTGACGAGTGATATGCCCTCTCATTATCTGTCATGTTTGCGAAGGCTCGTAATGTCTGTCTGAAGGAATTCTGAGCACAACTGTGAATGCACACTTCGTGCCTTTTTTATGAGAAGATATAAATGCAGATGAGCATTCCCCACCCCCACCCTCTCTTCTTTTGCCATTGTGAGTTTGCTGCTCATAATCATTTCATGGAAACAAAGACAAGATGATGTAATCACTTACATGGACTTAAGGTCACCTTTGTTATCTGGCCATGGTAAAATGTGATATCATCACATAGAATGCTGAATAGAATAAACACCCTTTAGCTCTATTTTGTGCTCAACTCACTTTGTGTGGCGGCAATGTCTGTCTCCTTCCTAGTTGACAGTCTGTTGTGACCTTTGGCCCATGCCTGTCCTGCCGCACTTTATCAAAACTTGAAGAATGTATGCCCTGCTGTATGTAAATCATTTCTTCAAATCTATATTTACATGGCTCAATTACAGGTCTCCAAAAAGTTAGAGTTTGAAAAGTTAGATGTGGCATGACAATTTGTTCCTGGATTTGATCTCTGAATGTCTTGCAGAGCATGATGTCATTGTTTGTTCGTTTGTTTGTTTGTTTGTTTGTCTTTTTCCCCTGTACAGAGGGGTTTGTTTTTCTATGTTTACTTACTGTTCACAAATGTTGTTTTTCCAAACAGGAAAGTGTCCAGTGTAGCTACAATGGTCAGAAGCTGATACTGACCACGGAGCTCCGTCTGAATGCGTACACCACTCCCGTCTCACCTGAACTGGTAATTTCTCCTTTGACGGTCTTTGCCCCATTACCTCCTCCCAATATCCAACAAGTGACGTGTCGCAGTGATGACACATATATCTGTGAAATGTATAAGTCGTTTATTTTGATGTGTACAATCTTCCCACGACTATGGTGTTAAAAGCTGTTTACAACCTGTTGTTATCCAAGTCACTGGAATCAACTCCTTCCCCCCCCCCCCCCCACCACATTCAGTGACTTCTCTCACATTCCCGTGGGAGAATTCTGGCCAGGTTGCCAGTGGACGGCTCTCTCATGCTGTAAAATCTAACCACAAATTGTGCTCACCTTCCTACAAGGTATGTTTTGGTAAACGCGGGCAGACAGATCATCATGGATGGGATAAAGTGCCTTGCTCATTGACACAAGGCGGCACTGTGCATTATATCCATTGGTATCCTTGCCAAAACTGCACATCCTTGGCCAAAATGTGCAGTCCTTACCAAATATTAATCCTGTCTTTGCTTCTTAATATCCCCATCAGTTGTATTCACCCATTCAATATGAGACCCTGACGGCTCATAGACTTTGTACTAGGCTCAATGGCCCGAATTCACGGAGGTGGTACATATGAAACCATGGAGCGCCAAGTGTTGCACGGAATATTTCGTTACGAAATCAGTCTTTTCATCGATGAAATGATTATTTTGTAACGAAATGACAACATTTTGTTACTAAATGAACATTTCGTCCACGAAATGATAATTTCGTTAACGAAACAGTCATTTTGTCAATGAAATGACTAATTTCGTAACAAAATACTCTGTGCGACACTTGGCGCTCCATGGTTTTTGTCCATGGTTTAAACCATGGTTTCATTTGTACCACCTTCGTGAATTCGGGCCTAAGAGGCAGTAGCTTTAATAACCAAACAGTCACAGAGGTACTCCCCTGCCCTCCTTGTCCTTGTTACAGGTGTATTGTAATACATAATGCTGTGCAACCCATAAGTAATGATGATGAATAGTGCTGTTCCTGGCATAAATCTCATTTTGGCCTCGCACTCCAAAAAACAATATTAAAATGTATATGCAAGGCACTGTACAATCCAGATTTCCAACCCAAGTATGACGAGTCTTAGCTACTGGACAGTCCACATACACTTGGAGCACGCAAGCTCTGCTCATTAGCAAGGGCGCCATCCGCCACCCGTGCATTTCACGTGACGACTCGGTCGTTGCTCTTTGTCCTCCTCTTGACCCCTCTTGACCATCCCAAATTGCGATGCCACGATCTAGTTTCTCATGCCCGTCCAGAAATGATTTCTGTCTTATAATTGATCAAACAGAACATTTCCTTCTACAGTGTAGAAAGACACTGAACGCTTCTGTGATATGTGCATTACCTTGCAAGTATCATTAGGCAACAGACCTGTGGTGGATACAATCAATTACTTAGATTAGCTCTTGATAAGAACTTCTTGATAATCCCAGGTGCGTCAGATAAAATGGTACAGCAACCTTTGACTTCCATTGTATTTTGTTTTAGATGTAGATTTGCTCCATGAACTGATATGCAATGGTCAATTCTCACAACCTATTCTCAAACCACTGTAAGGCGATGAATGTTTTTTAGAATAAAAATGAAAGAATGAAAAGCTTCAAACCCGTCTCCGGCTTCAAAGAAAATTGTGCTGTTTTCGTTTTCAGGAGTAAGTAGCAGGAAATATTGCTGGTACCTTATTCACAGGCCGTAGACTTACTACAGTAGTACAAAACTTCATTCCTCAATGTCAAATTGAAAGGGATTTTGTCTCTGTGTTCATGTGCGATCACAGAACACTTACATTCCAAGTGTTGATGTTTTTTATCATATCCCCTCTTTCTTTCTTCTTTTCTGAACATACAGATCAGTAAATTGATTGTGCATATACAGTCAGAAATTCTCTACTTCCAGGAAAACTACAGGAGGTTATTTCAGCTGTAAGTGTCTCCTTGCAAATTATTCCATTATGTTTATACTTATCCCTCTCACTCTCTACCTATTGTTTTGGCTTTTTTTTTAATATGTCATTTGTTTATATTGTGACAGTGTGACCTCAAACAAATGATTTGAGGTAGGTGGTATGAAATAACGAAGGTGATACTGGCATGTAAATGTCAACCATGAGTAAAAAATGCTGCTTTCTGCGTACTTTTAGAAATTGTCCTGTGCATGGCTGCTTTAATCTTATTTGAAGGGACAGTAACAAAGGGATCTTTGTTTGCAGTTAGAAGGATCTGATATTTGAGTTCTACACACATGTGTAGATTTGTGATTGTGCTAAATTTTTGCAGTTTTTATCAAACAAATTTGTAATTGGTATACATGTTTATAAATGCAGACAGAAGAAAACTGACCAGAAATGAATATAATTTACTAGTGGAAAATGAGCAAAGAAAATGGGATTTTCCACTGATTTACATGTTGTTGAACATTATCATGTTTGATTTGTACATAGGTGCATGAGTGTATGTGTGTATGAGGATGTGTTTGAATATGTGATGTTTGTGTGTGCATCCAGTACTTACGTCTGTCTGTTTATATGTAAACATGCATAATGTACATTCATATAGCCTAATACAATGTACCAACTTGTCCTTTTGCAAGAGGTTACATCAACATTACATTTTGCCAGTCATATGTCTCTTTGATTTTGTAAATATCAGAATGTATGTATACGGATGCCCATAAATATGTGTTTGCTTTTCTTGATTTTGTGGCCGTAGCTCTGTCATATTTGTACTAAGATTATGAAATAAATGTCAGAATGTTGCAGATGTTTCTCAGACATTCCCCCTAACTCAAACTTGGAATCATGTGTGCTCTTTGCAGGTACCATATCGAAGTCATGGAAACTGTGGTGACTACCTTCTACACCTGCTTGATGGCCGACGTCTCTGTGCTGTGTGACAAGGTTGAAGCAAGGAATAGTTCTCATGACACGGAGGTACTGACTGAACGGCATAAAGTCACAATAATGGATAGTAGAAGTGATAGAAGAGAATAGCCAGAAGTGACAAAAGAGTTAGAAAGTACATGTATATATCTATTTAATAGTAGCATACTGCATGTTGTGAATTCTAGTGTTGCTTCACTATGCACAATACAATCGCAAGTGTTTAAAGTTAGTTTCATTGGAAGCACATAACAATTATAATAATATTTCTATAAACATGAGCATGAGTTTCTGTGCATGCTTTTTCTAATCCATGTAGGTGATAGGAGATAGCTATCTAGTTTTGATTCATTTGCATAAAGGGGCTTTCTCCCCAAGAAGAAATCAGTGTGTTTACCGACAAAGTGTATTGCTAGTGTTTGAGGCAGTGTATTTACATATTTATGGGGCACTTGGTTTGTTGTTGTTGTTGTGTTGTTGTTTTGTCTTATTGCCATCTTTGCAAATCTACAAATACATGCGCAGTATGTAATATATCACCTTGACCTCCAAATTGATAGCTTCCAGGTTTGTCCACCTGTAATTCTCAGGCAGGCGGAACTACCGGTGGCAAAAGAAAATATGGGAGAGGTGACCGCTATTCCCCATTTTCTTTTCTGTTTCTGTCTTTACAGAAGAGAGAATACATCGACCCAGCGATGGTTTCCATGGCGCGTCGGCTGGACCGACTAGACCAGGACTGGAAGGAATACATCCCATCAAGGTAAAGGAGGGCAAATTCCATCTTTCCCTAGCTCGCTCTACACCACTCATCACTCACTCATCTGTTCCCAGAGCGTCTTTCCCACCCTCCTCTCTACCTCAGAAAACCTTAAGTAGAGGTCCTGTATGCGAAAAGAAACACACCCAATTCATGTTCATGTGGTATTTTCCACCTCAATTCTTGCCGTAGAGCTAGATTCATTAACATGTGCAGTGGCGGATCCAGAGGGGGGCCCACTGGGTGCTTGCCCCCTCTTTATTTTTTGTTAAAACAAAAGAAATAAAAAGGAAAAAAATTGAGGGCGCATGCGCCCTCTTTAATTTTGTAAGGGCGCCTCCTCTTTACGGAATTCCTGGATCCGCCCTTGATGTGGATTGTAGTTGGTTCAAGCAGGGCTCGACATTAGCGGTGGTGTGGTGGCCTTGGGCCGCTAGAAATGATTGCCAGGCCACTAAATTTCCAAAAAGATTAATATCTTATGGTTCCCGATCAGGCAACTATGATTGAAAATGCATTGTAACATTTCCTTTTATTTCAGCCAATACATTTCTTTTTTGGGCTGCCAAGATGTCAAATTCAAAGATTTTAGTCACCTAAGAAAAAAAAAGTTAGCGTCAAGCCCTTGTTAAAGGTACACTGTGGGTACTCCACTGGTAGTATAAAGGACTGACATTGAGTGGTGTCAGCGGGAGAAGTGACTGTCAGCAGACAATGTCATTCCAACACATTTTTTTTTGTTCCAAAGATGACAAAGTTTTTACACCTTTCCTGCTATTATGGATTTTGCAAACTCTCACACTATGCGTTCACCCGTTCTCCACACACAGCACCCAAGAGTGGCGGAAGGCATTGACCTCGTCGGCGGTGCACTGGTTCCAGTATCTCATCCGAGACATCCAGGCCATGCTTGTGTACAGCATCGCTCGAGATCAGGTAACAGTCTCCCTGCTCTGTAGAGCAGTAAATGTTGCATGGAAAATCTTTACGCAACAAGTGATTTGGGGGCTGTTTTCGTGTTCTTTACATCTGTGAAGACCAGATATTTGAGCAAGGAGGAGTATTTTGTTGTCATCCTACATGTATATTCACCAAGGGCAATGATTGTGGTGAAAGGAACACTTTAGCCCGTTGAGGACGAGTCCTGAGTATACTCGGGCAAGCGTCTTTTGGAAATGCATGTTGTAGCAAAATCAGTCCGTCCTTATTAAACGGGTTAAAAGGCAATGTGTATGTGTATGGTGAGATATGGCCAAGTCTTATTTGAACTTTTTAAATCCTTTTCCAGTAAAAACCAAGACAAAGTTTCCTCTGGATGTAAAATTTTTTGAAATCCCAGTATTCAACGTATCTTCTGTTATGAGATGTTATCCACACAAAAATTGGCTTGCAGTAATCAAATCCAAAGTACGACATTGCTTGGCCTGCAGCAAAAAATGTTGGCAATACCCCCTGACTACACAGGAGCAATCCAGCCAATTAGAAGACATCATGGTAACACACATTTATGCCATCTGTGTCCATGGTGATGGCATAGAGATGCGAGTGACATCCACATAGTGAATGTTAATCTCATTAATCGGCTTGATGAGAGGCCAGCATAAATGATTATAATTATGAATAACATTTACATACTGTATATCACATACAGATATTTTCGCGAATCACGGTATCAGTGGCATTTTCGCGTGTTGTTAAATTCGCGATTGATACTAGTAGTAGTATTGTAGGGTCTACTGCCAAGCCCGAGAAACACGTTCAAACACTTGCCAATGTACTCGTAACGTTTTTCAATTTGCATTGTGACTTCAATGAAAATAGAAAAGACACAGTAGAAGATTTATAAAACGAAACAATTACGGGATTCGCAAGTACTCAATACCTACCAAATGTTGCAACAAATAGATAGACGACAAAGTTTCAGAGCTGCGCTACCGCTAGCGAAAGTTTTACATGCATCCTATTATACACGGCCCTGTCGCTGTACACAAGTTTTGCGCTAGCTGCACTCGGCGTCTGGTCGGTCGATCGGGCCAACATGCATCCTAACTATACATGGCCCTGCGCACACGGCGTCTGGTCGGGCTACATGCATCCCTAGGCCTCACTGTACCCAACCACGTCGAGCCGGTGTTCGTTCGCGTAGGGTAACGTAGCGCGGAGATTGCACATTTTAATGCATGTTTAGCATCGTACTGCACTTCCACAATCGGTTGCACCGTAGCATACGTACTGGCCGGTGTAACAGCCGCGTTCGGGTCCTCCCAGCGTTGGATGCATTTTGTCATCAATTTGTACATAAGGTATGACGGGGTAATATTTTCGCGTGGCTTTAGTTTCGCGATAAGCCCGAAGCTCGCGAACTTCGCGAAAATAAAACCCTCGCGAAAATAACGGTGTATACAGTAGTACCTTCTGCTTCATATGGGCATTTCTGGGCACATTGATACGAAAAGTTTGATCAAAATGCAAAGTCTTATTACGAACATTGTGATATGAATACATGAATACAGCAAAAAAGCAAACTAATAATTGTGATTGATTGAATAACTGAGCTTTGAGCATTGATATCATTTGTCCACACTTTGAGTATTTTTTTAATTTGAAAGGGGAGTCATTGCAACAGTCACAGTTCCGTCAAGTTTGTGTACAGGTATGTGTGCATGTGAGGAGGGAGGAATATTACTGGACAGGTCATTATCTTAGATTACTCATCCTCAATAGATGGATGGCCTCTTGAAGGTATATATCATGGTCAAGCATTTCTCGTCTTGTTTTGTCCATCATCTCAGTTCAAAACTGTCCAGCTGAAATTCTCCCAGGACGTCGAGGGCGCTAATGCTTCCGACGGTGGTCACCACCGGCCTTCCAATGCCACACAGCTGACACAGTCTATCGGCTCTGCCTTCGCCAGTGTGGTTCCCAGAGACCAACAGGTAGGGGGCGAAAGTGTGACTCTCACTTGAAAACACATAGTTTAGAGTTACGCATAGCAGTTGTCACTTTGAAAAAGATATGATGTCTTTTAAGGGTCATTTGAGTTTTTAATATGTCGGTGAATACCAGCAACATTAATTGTAGGCAATTCAAAGAAGCATTAAGATTAGTGTGGTGTTTTGTGTGTTTGTTTTTTTTTTTGCAGAAAGAAGGGGCAAATGAATTCACATACACCTTTGAATGATTATGAAGAGGTCATGTGATAAAGAATTTGCCTAATTGTGCATTGCTTGCATTCCTGTTCATCAGCAAATTTATCTTCTGTTATTGCAAACCTGTGCCAAGCTTAGTATCACCTTATTCTCTGCTGATACAACATGCTTATTTAACAGCATTTCTGATTTCTTTCACGTTGTATAGAGAGAGAACTATAACAATAATGATAAACCCCAGCCAGCAACGCAGCAAGACTCCACTTCGTCGGGCCTCAGTTTCACCCCAACCGGTGTGCTGAACTTCAAACGCCCAGTCAGGACAAAATCGTTCCCGCAAATTGACGAACTGATCCACCGAACCGACCAGTGGTCGTTAGTCAGAGATTCGCAGACTGAAAGTGTTGCAGACAGTGCTCGGGACCAGGCCGGTCCATCTACAAGGACTTCCAATCTGGAACATTCCCCCGACAGTAACTTGCGTGCTGCCTCAGCGGCACCTTCCCAGACAGACTTGACCCACTCGCAGTCATTCCCCGAGTTATCTGCCGCAAGCTTCGTGCAGTCGCGAGCAGCATTCATGGCGGGGAGGCAGTCGGTACATCGGGGCAGGTCTGCGTCGGGGAAGGACCAATTGACAAACAGCAGCAGCAGCCACCACCGTTCCGAGAGGGCTAACAGCTCTGATGCAGACAACAGCCTGGAATCGTCTTCATCATCGTCGTCGATGTCAGCATCATCATCGTATGAGGAGGGGCAGATCATGGAGAGGGGGCAGGAGCGGGAAACGCTGAGGGCGATCTTTGAGCAGCTGGGTCTGTTCTCGGGAGACGGCACGCCTCGCTCCCACGTGGCCCTTCCCATCTCCAGCTCTTTAGTGGACATGGTGTACATTATCAGGAACACCTGCGACCTGATGCAGGACATCTGCCAGGTCCTGAACCCCAAGGCCATGGTGACCGAGCAGGCCGGGGTCAAAGGTCAGAGGGCAACCAATCAGTTGATGATTGACCTTCAGCAGCTCATGATCAGTCCCCTTCAGGTGAGATTTATGGTGGAAAAAGAAGAAAAATAATGACCATGATTTATTTTATTATTATTTTTTTTTTATACAGGTCTGTTCATGTGACTTAAAAATCAGTGAAATTAGGCCTGTAAATGTCATAAAAGGTTTCCTTTTCAGAGATATCATACTATAAACCAAAAAATTTTGCAGCATGAAATTTGCGTGCGAATTTCCACTGGCATCCAATGCATTATAATGTAGACAAGAACTTCCACATACATTTTAATTTTGCAAATCTTAGCTCATGCGAAATACGTGAAATGAGAATGAATGTGAACATTTCTGGTTGTACAGTAAGTAGATATCCTAAAGTGACATGCAACACATACTTATGCTTAACCTTGTTTGAGAACAGTAGTAGACAATGTGACTTTTCAATATCTTTGTGTTTTTATGTTAAGTATTAAATGTTAAACTCATTTTTGTATGATTAGAAATATTTTGTCATTGTTTTGCAAAAATATGACTTTGAAGTGCTCGATTTGCCACTGACAACTTTGCATGTAAAAGAAGGTCATTGTTCAAATTTTGTTTGACCACCGGCAGGCTGTGACCTTCGCCGTGCGAGTGTTTGGTAGCAATATGCTGGCCATGGACCTGTGCGCCACTCCAGTATTGCTGGCCAACCAGATAATCAACAAGGAGGTATGCGCTTCTGTCATAGCAGCTTATGTAGATCATAGCAGCTTATGATTATATGAAGTAATTGAGAGTATTTGATGGAAGGTGTTTTGATGTCTGCTCAGATAGGATGAGGGTTTTCTTGATTCAATGCTCCCTCAAAAGTATAAGACAAGACTTTTTTTTTGGGGGGGGGGGGGGTTGGAGGGGGCTGACTCAGTTTTGACTTTGTGATCCCAGACTCATTATACCCCCGCCAAACGAAGTTTGAAGGGGGTATATAGGAATCAGCGGACGGTCGGGCGGTCGGTCGGGCGGTCGGTCGGGAGGGCGGTCGGTCCGTTGCAAATCTTGCGTCGCGAACTACTTCCTCAGTTTTCAACCGATTCCCATAAAACTTGGCACAGATGTGTGCCTTGGGTTGTAGATGTGCAAGACGTATTTTTTGACAGTACCCAAAAGTATGTTGCCATGGTAACAGCTCACATATTATGAGCCAAAATGATGGAAAATTTTGTGTTGCAAACTACTTCCTCAGTTTTTGCCCAATTTCCATGAAACTTGGTACAGATGTGTGCCTTTGGTTGTAGATGTGCAAGACGCATTTTTTGACAGTACCCGAAAGTATGTTGCCATGGTAACGGCATATTAATGGCAGAAGATCAAGGAAAGATCTTGCGGATTTAACTACTTTCTCAGTTTTTTGACCAAAGCTTGTGAAATGTGGCACACACCTTGATCTTGGTGGGAAGATGTGGAAGACATATTTTTCGGACGTGTCGGAAGCTGCGTTGCCATGGTAACGGCATATAAATGGCAGAAGATCAAGGAAAGATTTTGCGGATTGAACTACTTCCTCTGTATTCGACTGAAGCTCATGAAATGTGGCACACACATTAGTCTTGGTGGGAAGATGTGCAAGACATATTTTTTGGACGTGTCGGAAGCTGCGTTGCCATGGTAACGGCATATTAATGGCGGAAGATCAAGGAAAGATCTTGTGGATTGAACTACTTCCTCAGTTTTTGACAAAAGCTTATGAAATGTGGCACACACAATAGTCTTGGTGGGAAGATGTGCAAGACATATTTTTTGGACGTGTTGGAAGCTGCGTTGCCATGGTAATGGCATTTAAATGGCAGAAGATCAAGGAAAGATCATTCCTTGGGTAAGACTGTCGTCACGGGGCGGGGGTATTAATCACCTTCAGTGATATTTCTGGTTGCATCAAAGCTAATTTATCCTATTCCCTACGGGAACCTGGTGGCCTGTGTATTAAGTCTATGGGGATTTCAGAATTCAGCATGGAATGGGTTAGTTCTTTAGATTAACTTTGCCAAAAACACAAACGGATATGATGCAACTTCTGGTGATGTCAAGAGTAAACTGAATGAATATTTTCATAGTAAAATTTGTTAATTGCCTTGCGTACATGGCATATATGTTTAATGTAGGACCAAACTGATGCCATATGCCCTGTCACACAAAGTACCCGTACTTCCCCCAGTAATGGAGTGACATGTAGTAATATGCCTTGTACCAAGCTATGGCAATATATATATATCTTAGGATTTGAAGTGGTTGTCTTTGTGTGTGATTGCTGTTGCAAGTATTTAATGCAATGCATTTGCCTGAAGATGACATTCATCCCTATGGTTGGTCAAATTTTGAGAAAAATATGTTACAGCATCCATGGAAGGATATTGTTTTGCTTTGTTACTGCAGATTTTTTTCGATCAAATTTTATACGCATAGTTTTGCTTGGAGTGTGTCTTTTCATTGATCCCTAAAATTGACTGTTTCTTCCTTCTTTTCCATCTATCCCCCCCAAAAAAAAAAAAAGATCCAGAACAACTCATATGACAGAATCTGATTAATGTCAAACTAATGATACGCAGAATTACATGTGCCCATGCATAGAATATATGTGTATAGGATGCATATGATGCATCATGCGTAGGATACACAGAATTCCCATGCACTTTTTTGTTTTTTATATCCCCAGGTGATGAACCGTCTGCTGATCTCACAGAATGCTGGGTTGCTAGGCAGCTGTCGCCACGACAGGAGTGGCCTCCCTGACTGCAACGCGTACCTCAACCCAGACAAGGAGTGTCTGTGCGACAACTACGAACCCATCAGCCCGGAGGTGAGTTGAGGCCCAGAGATGGGAATGATAGCAGTGACTATGTGAGGTAGAGTAGAGCATTGAGACGTGTACAGAGAGTCCTTGGCCAAGTCTGGCAGCGTTCAGGCACAGTGTGATGCGTTAGGTTGTGGTGTTGACCAGTTGCGGCTGATTCAATTCTGAAGTAATGGCACAGAAGGCAACCACTCTTGCTTGATTTTTTACGCCACTGACAAGGTCATCGAACTGTTACTCTTTTTCTTTTGCAGCATTTTGTCTTTTTTTGGCCAAGAATACTACAGGTATCATGGAAAATACTGTTTTTCTAAAATTGTATTGCTGCACATGTTTATGGCAAGAAAGGAAAAATAACCGTTTGTCCACCACAAATATGCTTTTTCAGCCCTACTGATATTCCCAACAGAAATAATATATGAATTTTGTATTAAAATGTTTTGATTTCTATTAAGAAGGGACAAATGTTCTAAGTAGGATATAGTATAGATTACACCACTGCTGCAGTGTACCCTACCTATACCTAGCAACCACTAGGTTCGCAGCTACATTATGTGTACATGTACATGTACATAAACATCGTTTCTCCCATATCTGGCCAAATCGTGTGGACTTTCATAAAGGCTACATCAGGTCAGGTTTCCCCTTTTCATTAGCCCCAATTATTTCTTGGTTCTCCCATTTTTTCCCCCCATTTGGGACCAAAAAAAAAGGGGGGGGGGGTGCTAACAAGTTTATACATGGGTGCAGGTCATACATCGGCAAAAACGGTATATCTTTTGTGTGTGTCTGTATTTTACCATCGATCAGATGTGTCTGAGGATCAACAACATCCAGGGCCTCATTGAGCTTCTGCCCGATCTTCTCCCGTCCGTCAGCGACTTCATGCAAGCCGGCGGCTGCAGCCAGTCTCCCTCCTCCTCCTCCTCCGAGGTGGGGGACTCCGGCTCCAGCCACGACATCCACCGGCCGCTGCAGAGGTACCTCCAGAATCTGCTCATCAGCCAGATCAAGGTCTTGACGTTTAAGGTACACGTCTACTGCCATTCGTTCCTGGACTGCACGATGACTGAAGATTTCCTGTTCATTCCCTGAGCGAATGACATGAATCGTCAGTTCTTATCATGTTAAAATTGTTGATATGGTGCGTAACTTTACACTCAGGCAGCAGCCTCAATACAATACAATACAATGCAATCTGCAATCTTGTCGTATTGCATCTATCAAATGTCAAATATATAATTTTGCATTTGAGCCAACATTTGCCCCACTGATATTTGACAAGACAAAACATTCAACCAACTTCTGAATAGAATCATCAAGAGAGAATCAAAGTTTTCACCAAGGTAGAACATTTCTCAAAACTTTCCCCCAAAAATTCATATTGAAGTTGTGAACTGAAAATTTTGGTATTCTCTTAAAGAAAAAAAATGACATCACGGTTTATACCTCTAGGCTTGATCTCACATCCATATAGGATGTTAAGACCTTCCTAAACTGTAAATAATCGTAGTGATTAGAGTTTATAAAAGATGTCCTTCATCAGGCCCTGAGTGACTTTCAGTGATTGCCCTGGTTTTGCGGCATCAGCAGCACACGTGTTTTACGAGGGCTTTCTCTGCTTCGTTCCTCCGCTAATTCTCCAGGTGAATGCAATGCTGTCGCAGGCGCTGCGGGTGCTCTTGCAGCTCAACCCGGGTTCCTTCAACATTGCTACCAAGCTCCACCCACTGGTGGCCAGCATCCACAATCATCTGGTCGCCACGACGACCTGGCTCTACCCACCCTGCTTCCAGCTCTTCTGCCTGGAGCTGTGGAAATCTTTGGTGAAGGTAAGCATTTAGCGACAGGTCACAGGGGATTGTCAAGACAGAAGTAGCACAGCTGTGGTAGCCAGATGAAAGGTCTGTTCACACACACCCAAAACTAATTTATTCACACACACCCAAACTAATGTATACACACACATACTAATATATTCAAGACAAGAAGAATATATTTGCTAATATGAGGCTAAAAATAATATATTCAATCCTAATGTATGTGGACAGATACAGACAGACAATGACTAGAAATATAAATCACACACACACACACACAAAATCGCTCACGAGATCAGCTTCGCAATGCAAAAATCAGTCCGTCTGGATTGTTCCTTTTTTTATCAAACTTTTGCTATAATTTACCTCATGCAGCAAGAGTGAATGGCACCAAGAAACAGACAGACACTTGATTGTTAATCTCATGATGTAACTCGCCCCACTAGGTCCATGCATTAGGGTGCCCAGGGTCACACTCTCATCATTGTTTAGGCATTTTGATGCTGCGCTCATAGCTGAATAATTTGGTCAATCAACTTCCTTTTTTTTTTTTTTTAATTCTTTTCAGAATTTCAACGAGCTGGCAGAAGATCTCTTGTTACAGCACACAGAGGACAGACCACGTGCCATGCTGATCCTCCAGGCAATAGCAGTAAGCTTCATCGTCGCGACGTGAAAGTGGCAACTTTCTGTGATTAAGTTTGTTTGTATAGCAGACCAATATCAGTGAAAGCAGTAGATGAGAGATTTGAGTCCTATTGTTCCTTTTTTTTCCGACACGTTTGTTAAATTATAGATCAGCATTTGCGATCTTACAAATTTCATTTGTAAAGGGAGACAAGTTGAAGAAAATTCACACCTTAATATTCACCCCTCTCTTGCTTTTATTAATGCCTTGTCTGCCTTAGACTACTTACCATAACAATGTCAGAATTTTGGAGCATGGATAGAGATCTATCTGTTCCAAATTCATCATGTCACTGCCGGCAACTAGGGATCACCTTGTTGCTGCGCGGAAAGTAGTTGATGACGGGTTCAAGTCTTGTGGTTCCTTTTTCTGACATGTTTGTTGAATTATAGATAAGGATTTACGATCTTACAAATTTCACTTGTAGAGGAAGACAGACTGAAGAAAATTCACACCTCAACCTTCACCCCTCTGCTTAATATTCTCTTGCTTTCTTCACTTGTGTATGATTTGGTGGATTAGAGAAGTCCTGAACATTTTCAGTATCTTTGTACATGATTCACTGGGTTCCCTCAGACGGGGGATCAAATGTGCAGAAGCAAAGTTAGATTGGGTGTAATTTGTAAATTTATTTGTACATTTTTATTTTCCCATACCAGCACCTGATGGAGACAATGAATAACCACAGTGTACATGGACTGAATGCAGACATGCTGCTGGAACCAGCGGTAAGGCCTCAAAATGACCCCAGAGGGGAATCCATAATTATATCATGAAACTTGATGTTAACCCATTTAAGACTAATGCTTGGGCACATGTCTATGGGAAATGCGTGTTGTAGCAAAATCAGCCCGTCCTCAACGGGTTAAGCAACAGCTTTCGTCCCTGTTCCACTACAATGTATTTTTTGAAAGGTGACAAGTTTTCAAGTGGCCTCATATTTGGCTTTTCTTTTTTTTTGCATCAAATAAAAGAACATGTTTAAGATATATACGTAGGTATGTGTTGTAATTCTCATCTGCCAAGTTTTCAAAGGTGACACACTGAAACAACTTTATTCAGCACCAAGGGACAATGCATCATGTAAACACATCTGTATTTGAATGATGGTCAGATTGTAACATGTGTTGCCAGCCTATCTACAGTGTATACCTACAGAAAGTTTTTGTACTGTCTCATGAAGAAAATGTTAATGATGTATAGTCGTAGCATGTCCATGACACAAAACTTACATGTCTTGGAGGCCATGTGTTTTATGTCAAGCATGGCTCATGTTAAATGCATTAGACCGGTCACTGTTTTGGGGGAAATGTAGAAGGGTATGACCAATACAGCTAGGGACAACTATCATCCCTCATATATTCAAACCTTTGTTTTGTCAAAGTCGCAATGCTCGCCGATCTTTCAGACATTTTGTCAAGGGCAGATGCAAGCTCCAATGAAAGCTGTGTGTTTTTATGACAATACTTGAGGTCATTGCTTGTACATTGTGTTGATAAGTACACATCCCGTGGTATAATTTTGTGAATGCAGAAAGGCGTGATCCAGATCTTGCAACTGTACACCTGGCCAACGAGGCGTCTCATCGAACTCTACCAGGAACTCCTGAACAGGGTCAGTGTCTCAAGTTTTAACCTTATAACCCTTGAACCCTTGAACCCTGTTAGCTGCCAGGCACACTTCCTTCACCAATCAGTACGGATGTCCTACAAACTAACTGTCAATGACTTGAGATTACCCAACTCATCATCCTAATCCCTACCACATCCTAAGTGTCCTTTGATTGGTCCATTATGTTGTGGTGCCTGATTGGGTTTGTCTAATCATAATCACAGACAATGTTTTGTCATCATTAATGCCATTGACACTGCATGCCAAGGTACGGCAAAGAGCAATAGATATGTGAAGGATTAAGGGCAAGTTTTCTTCTGGGCTTCTTGATTCTTAGAGTGTCCATATCTGTCACAAGAATGAGATTGTCGGTGATTTTAATGGTCATACACCTCATGGTCAGTAATACTGGTCCAAGTCTGATTCATGTCAAAAGATGTGACGGAGGAAAATTCCTTTCTGTGGCCCTAAGATAAGCAAAAACTTTTGCAGTTGATCTTCCTGAAGTTACCATCCAATTTGTATGAGCTTGATAACGAGAAAAGAAAAGTGTTAAAACACCAGACAGGCCATGGAAATGAGTGAACATCCCTGACTCTCTTTGAGAATCTAATGAAACAAGACAGTGCTGTCAAACCATGAGAACATGCAAATGGACTACGGGCCACGCCACAGTGTCCACTCCAAGCAAGCAGTGAGCACCCACCAAGATGATCCATAAACAGTATCACCCGATCACAGTGTCCGTCTGCCATATGAAACTGGCCAGCAGTTACTTCGGGCAAACTACCAACATCACACTTCATCAGTTCTAATGTCTATTGTTGCCGTTCTTTTTTCATGCTATTTCAGGCTTGGAAGGGTACTGCGGCCAACACATCGCCCATCAAACCGCAGACTCTGAAGCGGCTGCAGCAGGCCCTGTGCCAGAAGAGGAAATGTTTCTCTGGGACGGAGCTCATCCAGGCACTGGCTCACTTTCAGACCGGTACGAAGGGGTCTCAGAAGACTGCATACGCCCTTGATATCAGACACCCGCTTGTTTTCTTCATTAGATATATTTTGTTATTTGATTTGATTTTTTATTTTTTGCAGTTGGATGTCCTGTACAGTGCACTCCCGGTATAACGAACACAGTTATAATGAAATTCTGCTTACAACGAAGTAAAAATTCAGGCCTCAACATTATCCACTCGATGTTTTTTATTGTTTATTTGTTTGGTGGTAACAGAATGTCGATGTAATGAAAGAAAAGTCCTGGTTCCAAGGACTTCATTATAATGGTATGCCTTCTTCAGTCACATTAAGACTTTGATAGGTACATGGTCAGGTAGTCATATTGAGACAAGTTTGTTGATTGCGCGCAGCAATATACAGAAATTGCCACTTCCATGTATGCCGAAAACTTTAAATGTCTTTACTCAAATTCGTATAAGAGACAAATTCCTCCATCATGGGGGCATTTTGGTAACATAAGGACTCTGGCGTGTTTAGAACAGAGATGTGAAAAGAGAAAAGAGAAAAGAAAATCATGCCTTTCCATATAAAGCCATTGCAGTGACTTTTTCTCTTTAAAAGGATTGATACTTAGTATGTTCGATGAGTGCTTTTTGAGTGTTAGCGACTTGAAAGTGGACAGTCTGTTTTCATTGACTTGCTAAATATGTCAACACTTTCCCCAGTTGCATTGTATAACCACGTTCCTGAAGTAATAATTAATGATTAAGATGCGATCTCCATAGAACGATTACATCTTGAGAAAGCAGGACAAAACCATCATTTTGTTTGAATGTTTTAAAAGAATGTTACCTTGTTGTTACCAGATATGCCCAGTTGATCCAATGTGTTGTTACAGTGTGAAACAAACGTATTGCGCAAGCAGAAATCACCATTTCCAATTTGCATTATATCACACTGTAGAGCACCGACCTTTTCTAACAAGACTTACAGTCAGATGTGCCTGAATAAACTCTATTAGGAACTGGAGAATCAAGCTTTGATTTAGGCCATATTTGATTGACTTTATGTCATTAACACACACTATTCAGTTTATTATGTTGGGGTTTTTTTTTTTGGGGGGGGGGGGGCAGAGAATTTGTTTCAGTGTATAGCAAAGTTTGGCTGCAAAGTGTGATTTTGTTCTTCTGAATTCCAATTTTTTTTCCATTCTTGTTACCAGCTGAGACCGTGGAGAATGTGTGGGACTTGGCACACCAAACCGCTGAGGAGCTGGTGCGATGCGGTCTTGTCAGGAGAATGATGGCTGGTGGACACACCCTTGACGTCTCGTCACTCCAAGGTAAAAAACAAAAAACAAACAAGCAAGCACATGAAAAAGAAATTGTAATGGCCAGCAGCATTAGGTATCCATGATTACACATGCAGTTAGTAATAGTGTGTATATACATGTATAAATCAATATGTGTGTGTATGTGTGTGTGTGTGTGTATATATATGATTATGTTTGATATTGACATTTATATAAAATATACAAGAGAAATCACTTTTTGTTCAGTCTGATGATGGCAAGATGAATTTTACACAAAGGAGAATATATTTTAATTGTCTTTGTTTTTTACCTCAGAAATGAAGCCATGAATTCCCAAAAATGCATGAATTTAAGAGACTCTCATCTTTAACCCCTCTGCCGAGATAATATCACTCAAGGTGCCAAGGTTATTTTTTTCCCTGTAATGCATAATTTTCTTACAATGAGGTTCAGTGGACTTCATGGCTTCGATCCTGCAAGTCTCACGAAAACTCTAATTTGTATCAATTTATCAAAGGTGGTTCCTACCAGTACGGACATGAAGACTACCTCAGTGATCGCGAAGCAGAAAGCTATGTGTTTCCCGAGGTGACGCTTCACAGCATCCCGCGGACATCGGCAGCGACTGCCCGAAGGGGATCAACCACTCCTGGGGACACAACGGACAATGGGTCCAATGACAGGCTGTCCAGGAGGCTTACGATGAGCGAGGGGTCAGAGGGAGGAGGTGGCGACAATAGTGATGAGGTGATGGAGGACCAGGAGGGCTCCGCCCAAATTGTGGAGGTGGTGGTGGAGGTGCACTCCTCATCCCAGATGTTCTCGGGGGAGACGGATGACTCTGAGAGAGGCATATTGAGGGAGGAGTCTCGCCCAACCTTGGAGGCAGGGGAGACTCCTGATGGTGGTGGTGGTGGTGATGATGAGGAAGTTGTTGCTCCTTCTCTTTCCACCACTGGCGTCGATGAGGAATCTGGGGTAGATGAGAGTTTTGCAGATCACAGTGATGATCAAGGCAGTGCTGGACTGCAGGAGGGGGAAGCACCACAGTCAGGAACATCAGAAGCCACTCTGGGCTCCAACACCAATGATGCTGGAGATGGTCCCAAAATTTCAGCAGTTCCTACCCCGGAAACTGAATCGTCTTCGCCACCTGTATCTATTATCCAAGCATTGGCAGAAAGTGCCTTGGAGTGTCAGGCCGTGGAAGAAATGGTTGGGGACAACAGGGAGGATCGTGGGAGTGAGACCAGAATCTCAGAAAGCACCTCAGTGGAGGAGAAGTCTACACCATCACAGGTAGCAGACACCCAGGCCTCGTCAGAAAGAGTTGCTCCTTGTGATCAGGCCATCGGAGAGGCTTCCAAGGAGACTGAGAAGGCGGAAGACACCGATCGCGTTGCTCCAGATTCAAGACAAGCTGAGAGCAGTGTCAGCCAATCCAGTGCAATCCAACAGGATAGTGGTGGGATTGAGGACGAAGTGAGTGGGAAACCATTAGAGCTCAGTCAGGAAGGAAGAAGCGAGTTGAATGAACATTCTTACGACAGTCTTTCAGAGAATGGAAGGGACAGTTTTGAAGGAGAGACTGGACTCGACCAGCCGGGAGAAACAGGATCATCCTCAGGACAGCCCACTAGGCCCAGAGCGCCTCCACCGACGGCCGGAGCCAGACCTAAGCATACCCCGGCATCCCAACGGGCACTCAATGCTTTTGCACCAGTCACCGACTTGTCGAGTTCGGACTCCTCCGACATGGACGAGACCCCCTCTTCAGGCAGCCACAGTCCAAACGCTGCCACAGGGTGGTCAGCGGGGGGAGTGGCCACCTTCACAGCAGACGCCCAGCAGCTGTACTGCTTCTCTCAGGTCTACGACGTGTCTGCCACCGAGACCGCAGAGGGCAGCCATCCCGGGAGTCGGCCTGCCGGAAGGCTGGCCGACAACCTGGAGGAGGACTGCAGTCCTGAGTTGGTGATTGCAATCATCAGCTCGCGGCGCGACGACTCGGCCAAGGACTTCATCAACCAGGTCGGAGATGAGTCTGTGTTTGTAAAGGAAGCGTCGTGCATCAAGCGCTTGTGTAAAGCATGCTTCAAATATTGAGCATGTGCTCAGTACTGAACCCTTCATCTTTTATATCATTCATACATCACCCCTCAGCCCTTACAGACTTTGTTTTCGTGTGTGAACTCTTGGGAATCTATCTACCTTTCATGCTATTTTGAAATGATTCTTATGCCACATGTTTGTCTGCTTTTTATCTCATCTAGCAGGATGTGTGTCTGTCATTCTTTTAATTCCATCTTACGGAGGAAAAACAAAGATCAGTCAACTCTATAGGAACTACACATATCGCATTCTTTGTTTTGTAAGCATTCCTTGAAGGAAGCAAAAAACAAAGACAAAATGTTGAAATGAGTACACTGTGGCGTGATGCTGTCATTCTATTTCTTCCCACTTCTTTAAACCTGTGCAGTATTTATGCATCAATTGCAATATGTATATTTCTCAGATACTCCGCTTCCTATGTTGTCCCAGTTATTCAGCTGTTGTTGAAATGACACTATAGTCATGAAGAGAACTTGATGAGAGTATCACCGCGAGATCGACTATTAGTTAAAGTTGTTCTGAAAACGACACAGAACTCTCACCATATTTCGTACTGTTAGCATTAAGAGACTTACGGATCATGTTAAGTGTAGTGATTGTGAAGGACATAATATATTGGTGACTCTGTTGATGGTCAGCAGAGGCGGTCATATTCTCATACGAGGTTTCAAAGATGCATCTTGGACTCACATTTTTGCTGTCAAAAATTTGTAGCATTTGTTGTTCTTCCATGCCAACCCCGTGGGATTCCAGATTAACAGTTTGTTGTCTGCCTGACACTATGAGTGTATTTTGAAGTGTATATACACAGCTTGTACTTCCCAAACTTCCTGACTAAAGTGGAACAGTCAAAAGAGTTTATAATGTCAAGGGTTAGAGTTGAGTTTCTCTGAAGGGGGGGGGGGGGATTTTATTGGGTATACCATGCTTGATTAACTCTGTTCTTTCTCAGAGCTAACTTAGAATACCTAATTCATTCTCTTTGTGCATTTGTATATGTGTATAATTATGTAACTTTCTATGTGTTTGTGTGTAACTTTACTTTTGCAAACTAGTGTAATTGTATGAGTTCCACATAAATGTATTAGGTCCACAGTCCGTGGTAAAATGTCTGGCTGTTATTTACGTGTACCTGTGTATCATAGGACGGTCAAAATGACTTCCAAGATGCGGACAAGTTTGTGCTGAAGGCCTGTACAAGTACCAGTACAACTGTATATATACATGCATGTGCATGTGTCTGTATCAGTGTAGGGATTATTACAATCAAGATACACTTGTAATATGATGCATGTTTGATCATACGTTCTAGTCTTGAGCAATTTACGAAACCATACGTAATGAAGACATTGTGGCTAAAGTGTGTAATGCTCTGGGTAATACACACTGTGTGGTCATCCTACTACCCATTTTAAGTGCAATTTTCTGGATTCTAAGATGTACTGGTATAGATATATATATATGAATAAGTGTGTGTGTGTATGTGAGTGTTTGTTCGCGTGTATGATTTGTGCCGTCGTCTCTAAGCATGCAGACTGATGTAAATGATCTGTCAAATCTATCATTTTTTTAAGTGCCTGCCAGTCGTTAGGTACAAATTGTGTGCGTGGGATAGTGGACAGATATCTTGTGTTGCTTCACCACAGTAGTGCAACAGCTTGTAGGAAGATGTAGTCTACCATGTTTGAAGGGCCTTTTAGGCGAACAACCATTTCCACCAAAGTATCATCGGGAAGATACCAAGTGGTGTCAACATAAGATTGATCAATTTTAGGTTCTCAACCGCTTATGGCATAAGAAGCACATGCAGTGTACTAGGATAAAGGTATTCCTTTGAATTTCCTGGTAACCTTTGGTTCTTTATTAGATATCCACCTATCACCTCCACATGACGCAATGTAATTCAACTGGTATGAGGAACAGTTTTGTCTCAAACTTATGGCCTTGATGATTGTGACTGTGGGAGTCATGACAGTCTTTGTAGCCCTAATTTGCATGTCAGCTTTGATGAATCAAAACATCTTGTTTGATTATGGGTTTTGCCATTAAGAGAGCACGCTCAAATTCTAGGCAAATGACTGCTGTGTTGATGTGCAGAAGTAGCAAGCAATAGAAGCTATTTTTCTCTGTTTCCTTATAATATCCGTTAATACTTTAGATATCTTCAAGCTGGCCTGGAGTGAGCATTCCTGTTTGTGACAGGGTGCCCATCTGTGGCAGGGGCAGTTTCATTCATCGATGAAACGGCTGTGGGAAGAGCATTGATTGTGCTTAGTCCCACTTTAGAACAAACGTGGAGGATAATCGCAAGTGTTATGCGAAGTGAGGGTACTCTTGCACCTGATTGGGTCTCTTCATCAAAGAATGAAATTGAAATGCCCCTGTAGCTGCAAATAGGCATTCTGTTTCAAGCAGGGATGATTACGGCAGGCGCAGTGGTTACATCTGTGGACTCTTAGATAGGAGGTCCGGGATTCAATTCCTTCGTATTCCTTCCCACTACATAATGTCTTTGCATGATATATTTTACCCACAGTACCCCTCTCGATCTAGGTGTGTGACTTGGCACCGTAAAATTTGCTGGAGCAATGATAATTGCAGGACCCTCTAGGAAAACAGTGCCTCATACTGAGCCCGTTCCATACTGAATTCTAAAATGCCCACAGACTTAATACACAGGCCACCAGGTTCCCGTACATAATGAGTCAAGAGGCTACTGTGGGGTTGGAGACATTGTCTCACAATTCATATTGTGAGAAATGAATATCATTGGCGTTTGTTGTATGAGCAATGTCAAGAAAGAAATGAATATCATTGGAGCTTTAACTTTAGTGACCCCTTATGACCACACAATGATCAGTTTTAGCTTAGAATAGCTCAGGAATGTGTCGTCAGAGGTTGATCACGTTGTGAATGATGCAAGTGCTCAAATGTTCCACACGCCTGTGTGTGATATATCCACTTTGGAGATACATTCCAGTTATTTGTGCCATCTTGATGTGCTTTATTACAATGTACATTCTGTGTCCATAGTTCCATTACTTGTGCTTCCCCTGTGTTAAAAGTGGTGGAAATTTAAAAATAAGTTCATCCTCTTCGAAAAGCATCATCAATGTTAAAAAGGTATCCCCACTTTTCTCCTGGATTGCAAGAGTCATTTGTACTTCAGGTACCGGTACTTTAAGTTTGTTAATCAATTTGTTTTTATCTGTACTACACATTTCCCTGCATGCATCTATACGGTATTTATTCATATATATTCGTATTTCTGAGAGCCTCATGGTCTTGTAATCCTGTGGCATCTTTTCCAACTTATTTTCCTATGTATGGGACCACTGGAATGTACAGTTATCATATAGCCAATTGTGTATGCATACACTTACATATCCCTTCATCACATGGAAGCATAGAGAAAAGCAATGCAAGTTATACTCAGTATATTCATTTGGCAGTACTTTTTGTCTCGCCCACCGGAGGTGAAGGCGAGACTAAGGGATCCAAATGGCATCCGTCCGTCGTCCGTCACAAATGTTAAAGTTTACCTGCAAGACTCTCTTATGATGCATAACTTGGCAACTGTTACAGCAATGGCAGCCACACTTGGGTGATAGAAGCACTAGGGGTATCTTCATGTTATGGTGTTGTCGGAGGTCATGTGATGATGTCAAAGGTCATTTGAGGTCATATATTAAAGAGTATGTGCAAGACTCTCTTTTCTATGTTAAAGTTTACCTGCAAGACTCTCTTTTGACAAATAACTTCACATTAGTTGCTTGGATTACAACCTAACTTGGGTCATAGATGCACTGGGGGTACCTTCCTGTTATGGTGCCGTTGGAGGTCACAGGATAAGGTCAAATGTCATTTGAGGTCATACGATAAAGTTTACTTGCAAGACTCTCTTATCACACGTAACTCGACACATGTTGCTACAATGGCAATCAAAATTGGATGATGGATGCACTGGGGGGTACCTTCATGTTATGGTGCCGTAAGAGGTCACATGATAAGGTCAAAGGTCATTCGAGGTCATACGTTAAAGTTTACTTGTAAGACTCTCTTATCACACATAACTCAGCACATGTTGCTACAATGGCAATCAAACTTGGGTGATGGTAGATGTCTCTTTGGAAGTTGAAGGTAACCACAAGGTCAAAGGTTGCAGATAGGGGTCAACGAACTTTTAGGGCCCAATGTTAAGTTTTTAGGCCGCATTTCGTTTATGGCTCATAACTTTTGATCCCTTTGTCCGTTTGTGACCAAACTTGGATGGAAGATGTTCCTTGGGGAGGTGAAGGTCGTCACAAGGTCAAAGGTCACAGACAGGGGTCAACAAACTTGTAGGGCCCAATGTTATGTTTTTAGGGCGCGTTTTGATTGTGGCTCATAACTTTTGATCCCTATGTCCGTTTGTGACCAAACTTGGATGGTAAATGTCCCTTAGGGTGTTGAAGGTCACCACAAGGTCAAAGGTCATAAGCAGGTCAATTAACTTCTGGGAGTTATAAAAAATATTAATTTCTTGTACGCGAATGGGCGAGACACAATTTGGCGATTGCCTTGTCTTGAATTCTGGTGATGTGGGTGGAATTAAACCTACAGATCTAGACAAGATATGTACTGTCAAATTGTACACTCAACATTCTCATTAAATTGTAATGATTTGAATGCAGTATTAGTGTCTGCTGCATAGATTCACATCTCCCCCCCCCCCCCCTTCTCTCCCCTACCACCAACAAGGCTAAAAGCTGTAGACAACATTGGTTGGGTGTGGTGCAGTGTCCCAAGAAGAAAGGACCTCCCCTTTTCCTCTTCAATATCTGAACATTTTTTTTTTCCACAAAAGATGGCACTGCCTCAGTCCTAAATTGATATGTTGCTAGCTTGTGGCGCTTTCAAGTTCTTCAGATATTACTGGTACTACAGGAAAGATAGAAAAGAGTGATATTTCTTTATGTTTATTTATTATGATCATGATTATCATTTTGCACAAAACTATATATGATATAGATTTCTTGATCCAGCTAGCGCAAATCATAAATCCATCTCTCATTTCTGACGGTTACATGTATGGAATGTTGTAGCAATTTGAAAGGTTTGTCCCAAAAGGGTTATTACACAGTAGTTTGACACATGTCCGAATGCGACCATGCGTACTGATTTGAATTAGTGCTTGTTACTGTGCCCTGACTTTGTAACATTGCTCTCTGATAAAACAAAACAAAACAAAACAAATACAGTGTAGGCACACATGTTCAGTAAATTTACATTGGGGAGCACTAGTTGAATCCGATGAGGTTTTGGATTCAAATCCCATTCGTCATTGGACAATGCATTTCGGCCCACAACGTCTGTCTTGACCCAGGTTGATAAATATTACCTCACAATGCTGGGATTTTAATAATAGCATTGCTCATTGTGCAGTGCCAAAACTGAAGAGGCTATCCTGGTTAGATGATAGATCATAAATATTATAGTGGCAACATTTTGCCAGTTAATTCTGCTGGTGTATATCCAGGTTTTTTATGTAATGTAGAATACACAAGTATTTTTTTTTTCAAACTTGATGAAAGACAAAATACATCTATGCTTGGCTATTTATGATTTCAATGTAATAATTATTGCGCATAGCCCCTTGGAACATTTTTGTGTTCACTTGTTGAGCTTGTTTGGACTCTTCACCCCCCCCCCCCCCCTTCCTTTTTATTTATTTTAATCATAAGAAGCCCCTTATACCTTTTCATATAGTGGGTATGTGTATGTTCCCCTGGGACTTCATGTGTTTACTTATTTCTTTATTTTGAAGTCATATCCATTTTGTTTGTTTTTTCCTTTGAAGGTGTACGTTATAAAACTCCCACTAACAGTGGCAACTGTACTAATTTGATAGCTTGATTCTGAATTTCGATGAGAGAGTTTTGGTACCATTTTCTTCTTTCCCACCTTGATGCTATGCAAAATGTCTTAAATGGAACTTCTATATGCAGTTTGACAAAACATTTTGGTTGGGCAGTTAGTCATCTGTGGTGCATGCAAGAGCTTGGAGGCAGAGAGTGTGTTGATGGTTTGAGTGAAATTATTTATATATTTAGCAATCATGTGGTTTGTTCAAATGATTAACACATCTGCTGGTATTTATCATGTGCTTGTAACATCAGTGCAAAGTTTTCTATATTTGTTCTTCCTTTTTTTTTTTTTGTAGTCTGGAAATCTTCACTGGATAATTTACACTACTGTAATTTGTTAATTTGTTACACCACTGCTGACAATAGGCACATTGATTTAAGTTTTGTAACATTTGTAACAATGGTATGAGCAAATGTAGTATGATAAGGAAAAATCAATATTAAGCCCTTTAATCTTTGAAAAACTGTACAATTTTCAAGTGCTGAATGCATTTTAATATTATGGTGATTCATTCAAATGGTAACTATCTTCTATTTGCGTGTGTATCTGTACCACAGTTGCAGGATAGAGTATTCATGTGGATTATGATTAGAAATATTTCCCTGTGTCACAAGCAATTTGATTTCAGATTAGAATTTAATCAGAACTCTGGAGAAAAACTTTCATTGAAGGGTAGAAAAGGAAACTTTACAAGGAATTAAGTGTTTGGAGGATTTATTACAAGATATTTACCTACAGGTCAACAATGGAAATGACGTGTTTAGTGAAGTAAATTTGAAGAGATGAAAGGGGAGGGCCCACAAGAAGTGGTTGAGTTTTTGGACATTGCTCATTTCCATGATACATTGTAGCGTCAAAATTAGTTCAAAAGATATTTCAAGAAATTGAAAGGTGATTGCCGATGTGTATGATACTGTCGGGAATGAGGTGGTGTTTTTATAAACATGGATCTAAATCTAGAGTATATAATATCTTATTTTGTGGAGTACTACACCATCAGTTTCAACAGCACCTTGTGATGAATATTGGCACGAGTGTTTGTATATTTAGATCTCCGTCTTGTAACAATTTTTTGTCTCCCTTGATGTCTGCTTATGCGGCATCTCATGTGATTCAGTTCGTGAGCTGCGCTAAGCCGCATCAATCTGTCATTCATGAGTATAACTATCGTGTATCTGTTGTATTGTACGTACAAATTATATCTTGATTTTACTTTTTAAATGACTGTCATCATGGCTAAACACTGCTGAATAGAAGGTCTCTGTTTAATTTATTGACAAATTATTTTAATCCTTTGTACATGTGATTACATTCTTGATGAAGCAAAATAAAAGAAATATGTATATTTTGTGCATACGTACATCTGTGGAGCATCCGGAGTACTAATTGTGATATGAATAAATATTTTCTAAATTATACAAGAAAATGAAATATTGTTGTGGCATATTTGTGATTTTTTTTCTGAACCTATGAGGATTGGAATATATGAATATTGAGTGAGAGATACAAGTAGATGATGGTTTTGAATGAAAGTACTGAAAAAGTAGAAATTTTCATGCGAGAATTTTTATGCTTGGCGTGGTAAGATGAAGTTTGTGTGTTCTTAATTCCATGGAATCAAAATATAATTAAGCAGCATTGAATATAGCAAGCCAAAAGATTTTGTATGTTTTGATTTTCATTCTAGTTTCAGCCGCCGCGCAAAATGCTCACTTTTACAGTTCAGTATGTAATAGATTTCAGAGGTATACTTGTCAATACATGAAAACGATATTATTTCATTCATATGTCGGCATCAGAAAGGACAAAGATTAGTCCACAAGCAAATAAGTCTTGTTAGGCCATACCATGATCATTTCCATTTCGAGGACTTTGCCCATGTGACTGATGAGCCTAAAATACCACTACAGCTGTACCACAATTCTAAGAGAAATTTAACAGTTATACCATCCCTTTAACCCTATAAGTGTGATGTGTGTGTGTGTGTGTGTGTGTGTGTGTGTATGTGTGTGTGAGCATGGGTTGATAAAAGCAGAATGAAGAAAGAATGATGAAGCCTACTTCTGCTTGGTGAGATGAACAACATACAGGCTATGATTCCTCCTCCCCCCCCCCCCCCCCCATTTCCACTGACATAATGCTGGTACTTATTTCTAGTCGTGCAATAGTTCAAGCTTACAGCCCCTTTGAGCTAAAAATTATCTAGCACACAAAACTTGCATTCTTAATTCACCAGCTAGAATCCAGCAAACTAGCCTTGTGTGTGATTGTCATGTTCATGCACAAGTCAAGTAACTTTTAACACCTATGGTATTCTATGTCATAAAGTGACTGATGCTGCCGTATGAAACTGCACTAAACGTGAAAACGACTGAAATTACACCACAGATTGGAATAGATAATGGAAATTAAATATTCCGACATCATATGCAGGCAGTATAATTTGGAGAGGTTTTCCTTATTATGTCAAAAAGATAAACACCCGTAATGCTTTTCGGATATCATTGCGAAAGTATCTGTTATCAATATAATAATGATCCCCAATGAAAACATGTACACTTTTAAATAATTATGTACATTATTATAACAATTCTTCCGTGAATATTGTAAATATGTTATATCATAATCTATATCATTGAAAGGACTGGCCTCGACTAGCCTGCACGCTATTGCCAGTTCTTTTTTGCCAAACTATATTTCAACTATTCATTGTTGTGACTTTATTGACGATGTTTGTTTGTTTGGTAAATAAATTTCATTTCATTTCATTTCATTTCATGAAGATGAGGAATTCTAGATAAGGTGCCATGAGTGCCCTTCAAAGGCGGATACTGGCAGTACACATGAAGCTATCATCATCGTCATCACCATCATCACCATCATCACCATCATCACCATCATCACCATCATCACCATCACCATCATCACCATCATCACCATCATCACCATCATCACCATCATCACCATCATCACCATCATCATCATCACCATCATCACCATCACCACCATCATCATTATCATCATCATCATCGTCATCATCACCATCACCATCATCATCATCATCATCATCATCATCATCATCATCCAGATCACCATCATCATCATCATCATCGAGATCACCATCATCATCATCATCATCATCATCATCACCATCATCATCATCATCATCATCATCATCACTGCAATGCAGAGCAAATGACACATTTATACAGACTACAGTTTTCGTGTGCTTTATAAAATATATGACTTCATCATTTATTCAACCACAATCTAGCATTAACATGATATCAATGTGAATGGTATGTCAATGTCAACTACTAAAAAGAAAAATTTCACTGACATGAGCCTGACATATGATTTAGTTTTGCATTAACTTAATCAAAATACGTACAAAATTCGTAACAAAAAAGTTCTGATTAGAAAATATCAAAACTTTACGCCTGTAACAAACTTGCGTTTCGCATGACACCCTATCTGCTTTGATTCACATGATTCGTATTATACTTCAAACATCAAAAGCGTTGATGCATTTTTAAAGCTGTTAGTGTAGAAATACAAGCTGCAGGTGTACTTGTAAATCAGTGCACCGTCCTTTCATTCTACTGTATGTTATCATATACACGTACATACGTCCGTACCGACTTGCACAAAAATGTACTTCTGTCAAATTACATCCAGATCCATTGGTGGTGGTGTTTGCTTGTTTGTTTGTTTGTGTGTTGCCTAATTATCATTCACGTAGCAAATGTTGCAATCTTTCTAGTTGTCACATTCCCACCACCTGTCACATCATATTGAATGACACATGTAATATTGCTACGACATATTTTACAGCTGTATCACATGCTACGACAACAAAGATCAATCTACTGAGTACATCTGCTCTTTATTTTAATATTACTGAGATATATATAGATATATTAATAGCAATATAACTTGTATTACACATGATTCATCTGATGATTTTTACAATAGCTGAGAATGCATGGAAAAAGAAAAAATGAACATCTTCACCACACTGCTCAATTCAAAAGATTCAAGATAAATTAAACTTGAAGTCTGACAATAGTTTTGAATCAGGGTAATACTGGAATGAATTTTCTGGTCAAATCACGGATATCATGTAAGCACGAGAGACAACGTGACAAACAGGAGGACGTAAAAACACATTCTTACGGCATTCTTTTTGAGTCTGTAACTATCAACATAACGCATGCCGAGTTTGCCCGACTTGGTCCATTCGTTGTGAAAGAGAGCCTGTACAAGTAACACTAGCACATTTATTTGGCATAAAGCATGGCATGGGTGTGATGTGATTTCAGAAAATCTTTGGAACACTAAAGATACATAAACAAATGAAAAGGCATACAGTAGTATTTCTGTTCACATACTTTCAGTACAGTCAGATGAACATCCAGACACTCCTAAAAGGTGTTTCTCAGTACAAAAGTAAAGCACAATGAAAACTCCCAGAAGTTTATATCATTTTTCTGGTTAAAATAATATGGAGGGCTCACTGAGAAGTACTTCACTCATTTTACATGTGTGGTTTATCGCTATACGTATATTGAATCTTGTTTCCACGCAGTCCCACATATCCAAAACAATGTAAGGCAATGCTGGGATTTCTAAATTGTACAATACATAGCCTACAGTGCACAATTACTAGGCATCACCACTGTTCCACACAGCGCCAATGAATGTTCATCTGTCATCAACACAATATTCCCCACATGTATGAGAAAACACAAAATTCCACTGAAAATTAGTATCATTGACTGACAAAGACTTGAGGGCATCAAATCGCACACCCATCCCAATTTAGCTTCATGGACAAGCTGCTATCAGGATTATATCTTCAAGGTTCAAGGTTCAAATGTGAGAAAATGAGCAACCATGCATGCCTTCTTTGGTCGAGATGAACCTTGAACTACAGGCGAGAATGCTCAATAGAATATCTGGATCATGCATTGGCAACATGTGAATTACACTTCACAGTGTGAGCTCAGTACTAAGGAGATATTTACCATGTCACACAACTAAGACAAGCACAAACATGTACCGGTATGTACTGTATAGGCCAACTAGTAATTCCCTTATAAACTGCAAACTAGGTAAGAAATTTTGATACCATAGGTACAGATCTGAGTTGCCACATCGGTTTCCAAGTCTGCATCCAGGTAGACATACAAGGCCTTTCACTATTTTTAATCGCAGCATTTAACCACTTGATTGTTACATCAATGATAAATCATCTTTCTAAGCAATTTTTGTATACTCGGGATATCCCCCTTTTGCATGAAGCCTCCACAAAAAAAAAACAGAGCACGCCCTATCCACCAGGTAATCCATGAGACAACCGACCCATTATATTCACTTTTCGAGGTTTGAATAAACCAATTGAATGATACATTTTACTCCAGATCCAAGACAATCATACAGGAATCAAACTTTTTATAACAAATGAATGCTACCTGTTGAAGTAGTGTAGCAATTAACTGCTGTACACACACATGCTCTACCAGCCCTGGCACTGCAGCAAAACTGTACAAAACTACATGTATGTATAAAATAGAAAAAACAAATTAAAAAATCTACAAAAAGGGGGCTACACATTTTATAAGCATTACTCTTCAGTAGATCAAAATGAGCACGATTTATTGATGTTGTCTGACTGACAAAAGAATGGTATGATAATTCGATTTATATTATTTGGAGCATGCTGTCAGCATAAATAATTATATCCATGAGCTTTGCACATTCTTTCCTTTGTTGTTCTGTTGAAGAACCACATGATAGTTGAATTGGGTAGGTTAATTCAATTTTGGTTCTCTGAAAGTGAACGTTCATTGGCCTGGGAAGCTCTGTTGTAAATTCTCACAAAAAGTCACCCGTAAAGCATCTTATACGTGTAATGAAGAAATTATCAAAAGATTGTAATCATCCTAAGGATGAGTACCTGGAAGCTAGAAGCTGAACACTGGAGACAGAGAAAAGTCTACATAAGAATGACTCTGTGTTTCTCTGTGTACTACGCTGGGATTTTACAGTCTACATGAAAAGGGGAGGGTTGCTGGGTCTGTGAAATGCGTTGGAAGTACCAAGCTCCGTTGAAGATGTAAATTAGTGCAACGATGAGTGTCTCTATTGTTGAAGGCATTGGCACTAACAAAAAACCCCAAGGACTCAGATCAGCTCGACATAGTTGGCCGGGAAAAGTCCGCACCTGCCGTCGGGGCCCACCCCCCTCCACCAGCCCTCATCGATCTGCTCAATGTCTGTGATGATGTCGTCAGGGTCAAAGGTTATCTCCGAGTCATCCTCCGCCTGGTAGTCGTAGAGTGCCCTGCCCCTCAGCGACCCATCGGCCGGGGCTGAGGCTGGGGCCGGGGCCGGGGCCGAGGCAGGCTCCGGCTGGGCCTGGTCGGGGGTGCCCGAAATGAGCTCCACGTAGTTGGCGGGGAAAAGGCCACACCTACCGTCGGGGCCTACGCCCCTCCACCACCCCTCGTCGATTTGCTCAATCTGGGTGATGATGTCGTCTGGGTCAAAGGTTATCTCTGTGTCATCTGCTGCCTGGTAGTCGTAGAGCGCCCTCCCTGTGAGTGAGCCAGCATTGGTGTTGGTCTCCTGGAAAGCTTCTAGATTTGGAGGATCAAACAAAAGAAAAGAACAAAAAAAGAAGAATTACACACTTTACATTGAACTCTCTGCATACCACACCTCTCTTAAACTATTCTTGTAAATATATAATATAGTATAGTATAATATATAATTATATATATATTGTAAACATAATACTGTAAAAGTGGTTTCTTTCGCATACAGATACTTTCGCAGTTTCCATCGGTGCCGACTTTTTCGCATGTGATTAAATTCGCGGTCGGCAAAAACTGCTATATTTTGCACATGAAAACCCAAACTATAATCCAATTATTCTTTTATTTATTCAATAGAAATCAAAATTAGATGCGGGCATATCTGAAATTCTGTCTCTCGAGTACTTTATGACATGCTTGTACCTACATTGCGCAGTATCGCTGTGTGTATGTTGACCATCAATACACTCAATGCGCAGAATCTTCGTGTGCATGTGCGCAATAGCGTTGTAACAAGCGGCGAGTTCAAAACATTTTCGCGTGATGTTAAATTAGCGGTCCAACCTAAAAGCACGAAAAGAGTGAAAATAAAACCACCGCGAAAGAAGCCATTTTTACAGTAATCATAAATATTCAAAGAACAAGCAAGGCATATCAAAAGCAGAAATGTAATGCTAGGTTTTGATATTTCATGAGTACCCTGAGGCAAAAATAACATATGGGAATTTTCACCATATATCTCTAAAACAGTTACAGTGCACTCCTGTTATAACGAACACAGTTATAATGAAATCTGGTTACAACAAAGTCAAAACTCAGGCTGCAACATTATCGACTCTATGCATTTCTATTGTTTATTTGTTCGTTATGATGAAATTTCAATATAAGAGAGCTGCCAGACCCGAGGACTTCGTTATAAAAGGAGTCCAATGTACATAAAGCTAGGAAAACTGTAAATGTGAGAAATTTGACTAAGAATAAGAAATCTAAAATTACTTTTAACAAAACTTATCCTCGATGTATATTCTGCTTGAAGCTGATCATTCTATCACTGACTCCCTACGGGAATACCAAACAACAAAATATTTCACAAGACAAAGACAAATTCACAACACAGAAAAATTTAAGGACAACTGCAATAGGCATGGTAAAACTGGCAAAAAAGATTGAGAGATTTAAAATCGCTAAGTCTCCGTGATCTTTGGTCATTTCGTCACACTGGCAGCCTAACTTCTAAATCTTTGGATCGAGAAGTTTGGGTCACTGGTGAGCTTGCGCAAGAAAGAAAAAAAGAGTACGCCACCGAACAGCTGGTGATTGTGACATATTAACAATACACTCTTGTTCGTCACATAACCGCATGCTTCGGAGGCACCGTCTGCGAACAGGTGGTTGACTGAATAAATGACATGGATCTGAATCTAATCACCTCCCAATCCCTCTCTACATTGACTCAGACCCCGTTTACAGTGCGAGGCTCAGCCGCAGCCGAGTCCACTTTCATTTCAGTGTAAACGGGCAAAACGCCAAATGCGAGACCAAAATTGTCCTCGCATTTGGCCACGCTCTGGAGGTAGTCTCCCGGCCTTTTCTCAGTGTAAACGCAAACTGGCCAAATGCGCGGCCAATTTTAGTCTGGCTTCCAAACCCTCTGCTGTACTATTTCGCTGTTCAGGATATTAACCCCCTCAACGTCGAAAACTAGTATAGTTTAGGGTGGTTTTGTCCTGCAAAGGATTTTTTCCTTTGGCAAAGGCCTTTGCCTGAACGGCGAATTTGTCGCCACGGAATTCATTTGGCAAAGGGTCTGAAAACCAGACAATACCAAACTGCGTTTGTTTACAAGCAGAGCGCCACTACGACAAAATATTGAAAGGTTTGAATCAAAAGCGCGGCCAAGCCCGGCAGTGTAAACGGACAAAATTGCGGGGCTGGGCGGCTCGGCCCAGCCCCGCACTGTAAACGGGGTCTGAGTGCTGAGAGTTCTTGATAAGGACCTTCACCATCATACCAGCATTTCTTGCACAAACACACAAAAGACTTGTAAACCAAACAATTTCACCACAGATTTGATGACCTGTAGATTATGATATCAAAAAAAAAAATAAAAACTGGCTTGTCAATCTTTATTTTTCACTTTTTACCCTTATGACCCCAAAATGATAAATGATACTCCTTAGAGGTAACATGAGGGGACTGTGTTCCAAGCATCTACAGCCTCTTCCCATTACTGATATACGTGGTGTAGGGATATGAGATCGATTGTAACTGCTGTTTACCTGTGTTTTCATACAGCTCTTGTTCCGGTTCCTGTGGGTAGGGATCAGACAAGTCCTGGACCTTTGGCTCCTCCTGGGGCTCGTCCCTGTACGGGTCCTGTACAGGCTCAGGCTCAGAGACTGGCTCCGGCTCTGGCTCTGGCTCTGGTTCTGGTTCCGGTTCCGGTTCCGGTTCCGGCTCCCGCTGTGGCTCCGGCTCTGGTTCGGGCTCTGGTTGCCTCACCTTGGCGGGAACAGGCATGGCCGGGCGGGACCGAGCCGGAGGCGGAGCGACTGGCGCCCTGCCCTGCTCAAATAAGGCCTTGGGGTTGTTCTCCCGCTGAGCAATCATCTTTGCCGCCTCCTTTTATCGTATAGATCGAATGAATGAAGAATTCATTACCATTAGCTAATACTGTTTTGTGTCCATTCTATACACATCAAGAGGAATTTTAGGGCCTACTTATTCATCTACTGTCATAGACTGCAATAACGACTTGGTAAACGCATCTTGATGAATAGAAAGTGCAAAAAAAAAATGAAGAGGACCTCAATTTCCACTTTCAATTTCTTGTTGAGAAAATAACTATAAAAAAAACCCAACAAGTTGAGTACTGTAAAGGTGAAAGTTTTCGCGGTGTTGAAATTTTCGCGCATTTTGCGCAACCACAAACTAGCGTAAAAATAAAAGCATAAAGATATTTTTCCTTGCTATACGTTCCAGTAGTTGATGTCTTGATTCCGCGAAATTAAAAACACGCGAACTCTTCTTACCTGGCCGAGCATGAAAAATTAGTTGCGCAAAAATACCCACTTTTACAGTACCTGTTGACAGCTCACGCAGATACATGCTTGATTTGTGTGCAATGTGCAAGTTTTAATAGACTATTTTGTATTTTGCTATTTTGTGGCCAAACTGCAATGTGTTAAACAATGCCTCGCATAATCTTATGAGAACTGGACACTCAACTGAATGGGTCCCCACTAAAAAAATACCGCTGAGACTTAAGAGTTAACCCTTTACGTGTCCAGGGACTATAGCTCAATTTGCCAAGCTTTTTTTTTTCCATATTAAAGCATTTTAAATCCATCCAAAGTTGGCAAAGTGGTAGGTTAGCAAGCCCAATGAGGTGTAACAATGTGACTCAGTCCAGCAAGAAAGCAATTGTAACACAGCAGGGATAGGGGAAACATTAAGGGTAATCTTTATTCATTGATAAACAGTTTCCAGACATCTGTGCCAGGTGGTAAGAAAAGCTCTGTATTCCAGGGTTAAGCTCTGACTCACCGCCTGCCTGTTTTCGCCAGTTCGCCTCGTGGGGGCAGCATCCACCTCCTGCTTCTGGTCCTGTTGGCATTTTCCAATCAACAAACACTTAATTCTGTGAAAAGGGGCCACTATATAGAACATTACAAGAATGTTCAACCCTGATAGTACAATGCACTTTTCTTCTTTGCCTGCATTCAAAAAAGGAAAATGTGTCTGAAATGGGCTAGAATTCATGTGATACGGCTGTATGAGGGAGAGGTTCTCATCAATCTCAGCATTCTCCTATTAAACAACATCCACTGCCCTCTACTTCACTATCATCTGTCCATACGTGATGTCACAAACTGTTGTAGTCTTCTCTCCTCTATGGTGGCAGCAAAACCTCAAAAATTTCATGACTTTGTAATACATTGTCCAATATTCCTCAAACTTCTCTAATGGGTTATATTACTACTGCTGCATTTCCCTCAATCTGTATATTTGGACTTCATTCTCCTCCAACAGACCAGAGATTGTCCAAAAGAGTGAAAAGGATCCACGGAAAAGGCAGAAAAAGATGATACATGTACAACTGATGTAGAAAATGTACTCCCACTCACCCACTTTGCCTGCACCTCTTTCGCCTGCTCCTCACGCAGTCTCTGCTCTTCTCTCCTGTGTGCAAAAAAAAAAAGGACGAAAAAGGAACGAAAAACAGAATCAGTGGCAGATTGAAAAACAAACAAACAAACAAACAAACAAACAAACAAAAAAGAGATCCTATGTCTCAGGTGAGCTAAAAATATCACATATGAAAACTTCAGTGTCATAGAAACACACTCTAATGAGTGAGATGACTTACGGATATTAACTCTGCACATAAATCCTTCTCTTTATGTCGACCCAAAAGGCCACGGAATCTAAACTGTCACATATTTGATATGGCAGATTCAGGAACCAAACACCCTGCAGCTTTTCGAAGCTCTTATATCTTAATCACTTTCCAAACTCATATATCCTAATCACCCTTGAGTGTTTCTGTTTCACCCTCCTGCAAGTGGTTCCATGACATTTACTCGTGCGACAATTGCTCCCATGAAATATCTGCATGCTATTAAAAAGCCAAACATAAATTCCACCCGCAAACATAACCCTAGCCAAAACCTTAACCCTAAAAAGGCCGGGGGGGTTGAATCAACCCCCCCTCGACATTTTTCGCGACTTTTCTGCTGTGCGGAATTTTTTGACCGCGCCGTTCGCTGACTTTTTACTTTCAAGGCTCGCGCATCTTTTGACACCATTTTCATGAAAATGGCGCATACCGTTACGACGCTGCACGACCTTTCATACATGCCTGTCAGACCGAAAATGGCTAAAAAACGTGATTTTGTGTGTAAAGTCTATGCAAATGGAGTTTTCTCACCTTATTCATAAAGATATGATTATTTTCACTTTCATAGGCTGAAATCAATTAATTTTAGCATAATTATGCTTGGAAAGGTTCTGTCATAAATTTTGCGGAAAAAAAATGATACAACAAAAGGTCGAAAAACAAAGAAATACATAAGAAATTCATAAAAAAATAAAATACATAAGAAATTAAGTTTGATACCAGAATTTTTTTTCAAGTACATTGTTAGGAATGCTACAAAGAATGTTATCACCATAAATTGGATTCTAGGAGCTTTGCTTTCTGATTCAGAGCAAAATGTATGATTTTATGCATATATTAGCATAATAAATTAATATCATGAAAATTTCCATTTCTTTTTGTATAATGTGGTAGATTAAACCAAAGGTAATGCATGTGCCAATTTTCATGGCGATTGCGCGATCAACAGCCGAGATCTCGGGGGGGGGGGGGGGGGGGGGGTGGTGAATGAACCCTCCTCGGCCACAGAACACCCCAAAAAGCCCGGCCTGGTTAGGGTTAATCCTCACATCAAACTAGACCTACGTGTAAATCCCTATCACAACTTTCACCTTAAGTCCTTGGAGAAAACGAGACCTGAGCAATTGTTGCAGAAGCAAATGCCGTGTCACCCTACAAATAAATGCATAACTCTCTAACCTTTTGAGTGCCACATTTATATCCTGTCCATTCCTTTGTGTTCAAAATTTATGCACATTGGACTCATTGGTACATAAAGGGTTAAAAGCAAAGACGCTTTAATAACTAATAAGACACGAAAGTGCGCGCTAATCCTGTGCAAAACAAATGGACAGTGCGCGGTCCTCATGCGTATTATGCGCATCACCTGAGACCACTCAGTTAGCGTCAAAGACAGCGCGTTTCAGGTGATGTGCGTCTTTGCCTGAGACGTGCTGTCTTTGAAGATGTTGTTGTTTATCAAGCGTCTTTGATTGTGAGATCGTGTTGTTGCCAAATTTTTACCTCCACGAAATAATCCTTATTACTTTCAAATCTCGTTCTTCAAAATAATCCCCTTAATCGAAAAAAAGCTATGACTATAATCTTTAAATCTTTTTAAGATAATAAAAATACCACTACCTTTGGAAATGACTGATGTTCCTAGGTGTACTGAGTTTGTACTTAGCTCTCTTTTGTATCGTCATGTAGGGTAGCCATTTTGTGTCCATTTTTATCGCGCGCCTTCATGTCTTGTTATCTCTACTATCTTTGGTTAAAAGGGTAATGCTCTCAATCTCCATCTCTTGAAATTCTTCAAGATTTCACTTTCACTCTTACTCTCATGTTCTATTAACATCTCTTCATTTTCCAAAGGGAAATTGCCATCATTGGGAAATTTCTTCCATCAAATGCAGAGTACTTGTACTCTCTAATCTTAATACCCACCAGAACATGATGTTTATGATAGTTTGATGTAAAAAGAAAAGTGAAAGTGTTGATGTGATCACGTTATCACCCCATCTAATTTACAAGTCATTTTATAAGCAATGGTACTCTTTCATGAAAACATGTTACAATAAAAAAACACACATAACACTATAATCCTGTAGCACGATTTCGATGAAACAAGTACCGGTATAACTGCTCTGTCTAACTTTACTCTATTCATCAAAACAAACTTGCATTATGTGGCACGATTTTTGATTGTCAAAAAATTAATTTTCATTTTGTCAGGCAATAAATACATAACACATACAAACACATTATCATTTGAAACTTGGTATCCTATATGAAATCCATTATCATAATGACTGGGGGGGGGGGGGGAGGGGAATAAACTTACAAAAAAACACCAGAAAATCAGAAAATATGTGTCATACATACTGTGCTTGTGACTTACAGCAGACAATAAGACAGCAAGCCTTATCAATGGCTGACCAACTGCTCCAAACAAGTTGTTTTTTTTTTTTGTTTTTTTTTTTAAGGTTTGGTGCCATATCATTTCGCTATAATTTATAGCATCCTTTTTCGGTGTTTTATGGGCAACACTACACATTAATCATTCATTTGAGCCCTATTTTATCATATATACTTATCACTTGCAGAATCATAAAATGATCTAAAATGCTAAATCTAAACACATTTTACAAGCTGTGTGCTAATGTTCCTGTTTGGTTTTATAACTGTGTTGTTGTTTTTTCCATTCAAACATTTCCATCTTCTCCAACAATAAAATAAAAGTAAAATTCAGAGTTGCCAATTTCATCATAGCAAGAAGATAAATTCTGCAGCAAAATCATCGCAATGCGGCACTTGATAGGTGTAACAGAGAGAACAACATGACAGGAATATATTGTTTTGCAACTGACTGACAAATTGCCCTCCACTGAGACATAAACAAACCCCTATCATTTAGTGTTTTAGAGTAGGTAATAGTCATGATAAACAAAAATCATGGGCATACACATATGTACTAGGGTGGGACTTGAACCCAAGACATCCTGATAACAAGACAGGTGTTGTATCCACTAGACCAATGCGCATCGCCTGATGGCCAGTACTGGATCTTATCCCTTATACTGTAGCAGAGGGTACTGTATATTCATTTAAATTAATCATTCTTGCAGCGAGTTGCTGTTGCAACTAATTGAGAAATTACTCTTCATCGTTGTATACAAGCAACAATTTTCAGTGTTTTAGAGTGATAGCTATGATGAAATTTAAAAATTCCTTCTGCATTATCATGGCTATAACTCTTCAGACACTGAATAATTGGTGCTTTTTGTACATTGGGGAAAGGGCAACTTGTCAATCAGTTGCTATGGCAGCAGGAGGCGGTGACTTACTTTTGGCTGTCCACCTGTTTCATCTTCTCCATCATCTTCTTATCTCTCTCCACGGCTTCTTTCTTCTCTCTCTCGTGTCGCTCCTTCTCTCTCTCCTGTACCTCCGCCTGTTTCTTCTTCTGTTCGTCCGTGACCCTCTTCTTTTCATCATCCTTCGGGGGAGAAAATGAGACAGAAAGACATGTGGTGGATGAATAATGTAAGGGCAAAGTGGAAGTGGCCATACAAAGCGTTGTTGAAAAATTCTTACATCCCATCCCAATATATATCCCAATTTCCCACAGCCCCTCTCCCCCCTCCCCCCCCCCCCCAAAAAAAAAAAAAAATCAAAGCAGTAATTTTATTTGCTGGTGGAATTGCACAAGGATACTACAAGGGTCTACATATAGACAGGGTTGTGAGAGTACTTGCAGAAAAAAAAAATTGGAACAAAATCTAAAAATTACGAAAAGAAAAGTCTGAAGTATGTATTCACATGTATTCCACTCGTTCTCGAAGTAATTTACGGTATCCTTTTACTCGTTTGACTGTACGATCTCACTCTATTAGGTTCACCGGTGTAAGTGAATGGAATTCAATAAGTACTGCCTTGAAATGCAGTACAACTCTTTCTAGATTTAAGTGCTTACTGAAGCGTTCTTTCTTTGAACAGTTAGCCATGACTGAGTAGTATAGTAGTATGTATACTGCATGTGTGTGTGCGTGTGTGTGTGTTGTGTGAGTGTGTGTGTGTGTGCGTGTGTGTGTGTGTGTGTGAGTGTGTGTGTGTGTGTGAGTATGTATACAAATGTATATGTAGGTATTAATGTGATGGTGTTTTGTTTATTTACTTGATATCACACAGAATCAGTTGTAATATATGTTGCTATTGTAAAGTTGTATTTGCATGTGTAGGCAAACTAACACAAGCACAAGATGCTTTCAAGGCTGCCTGGCTCTCATTGTAAATGCCACTATTATTATACTGTATGTTTTTGTGTTTTATTTTGCTGAATGAATGGCCTAAATTGGCCTTAATCAATCAATCAATCAATTAAAAGTGCAAGAAAATGTGAACATTTCAATGCATTTGAATTGCCAAAAAGTCTGAAAAGTGGATTTTGGCCAGAATAAGAAATCTGAAAGCAGATTAAACTCTGAACTCTCACATCCCTGTATAGAACGATGTGATAACAAGTTGAAAGAATTACATGTATTGCCAAGATATGGGAACTTAATTCTTGCAACTTTTGTTAATACTTGAAAACATATAACCTTGCACAAATTTGTTACTTTATGAACTATACTGACATGATCAAGTTTGATTTCTTCCTCTTTAGATGTGGGATTTCTTTAGTCTTGCCTGATCTCCTACAAATCCTGAATAAATATCACCATTCAAATGTCATCAGTCTCTAAGAGCCAATTCTTGAAAGTTTTCCTCAAAATACAAAGTTTCCCAGAATTACAATGGAGCAGAACACTGCACCCCTCAATAGTTCCCAACAACATGTTCACATATTTCTCATAGAATTGGAGGCTACAGCTGAGACAGGGTTTTAGGTTTGGTTTGATGTGAGGATTAAGATTAGGGTTATATTTGAGGGTAGAATAATGTTTGGCTTGGCACGCAAATATTTCATGGGACCAATTGCTGCAGGAGCCAATGCCAAGGAACCCTACTAGGTATCGGTATGATGCTTTGAAAAACGGGGAGTTGTGTTCATTGTTGCAAAATGGCAAGAGACAGTCTGAACATCAAGACTAAGCAAATAAAAGAAACATGTTATCAGATGCGCAGCACAGAACCAGTGATAATAACATGCATTCAGTCAGCACAATACCTTTTCTTCTTTGTATCATCCATGTAAGTGACTTTTCAGTTTGGGTAGCCATTTCTGTAAACTGCTAGCCTGACTGGACATATGACAAAGTATAGACTTTATTTCCCTGTGGCATCTTGCACTGATTAACAACATCTGCCTTGTTTTTTTGTTTTTTATTCTTTCATGTTCCAGCAGTTCTGTGAATTGGGTTAGTGATAACTATCTGTTCTCAGTTTCTCTGATGATACAATGGGTAAAGATAAAAATGAGAGTAACAAAGACAGATTTATGTTTAAACATGGGAGACAAGGTGCTGATCAACCTAGATGGAGAATTTCCACAATGCTCAAAATTTTTCCTGTCCATTACCTCCATTTTCTGCCAGAACTTGTCGCTCCTCTGCGATTTGATCTCCAGCGCAGCATTCGTCTTCTTGTAGACGGAGCCCACGGGACCTGTCTGGCCGACCGGGCCCGTCGACTTCTCTTTGTGGAAGCCGTAGTTGGAACCGGAAGACTTCGCTACCAGCTTCAGGATGACATCCTCCTCCACGTCATCTTCGGAGCGAGCGTTGACGGTGACGTGGGCCCCCTGCACGGATGTCAACATAACAGGAATCATATTTTGCGTCTGATGATAGGTATTCAAAGCCCAGACATAGGATAAAAAACAATGTAAGTGCAGGAATCTCAAATATGATCAAATCAGTTAAAGAGAGACGAGATTGAACAATCAATTTCCTGCTGACTCATTGATCAACTTGTACGATTTAGGATACCAGGGCTTAGGGCATATCCAGAGTGATAGTCTCACAAGATTTATTTTCCCCTTTTCATTTCCAGTGCTAAAAGCAGTGTTATTTCCATTTCATATTATTCTTTTTTTTTCCATCAGTAAGGAAAAATCTACCAATGTTTCTTATACTGTATACGCCGAATATTTAGTGAGGTTTTTATTTTTGCGAATTTCGCGAGTCGGGTGCTATTCGTGAAATTAAAAACACGCGAAAATATTGACTCTGATTCCGATGTGGATGTGACGTACGCGTGTACATTTCTCCGTTCAGTGCAGGACTCCACGATCGCGAATTTAACCACTCGCGAAATTGTCGGGAATTCCCGATTCATGAAAATTTAGACTCGCGAAGTACATGTATATGGCGTATACAGTATGTACAAAAATCTAATAATGAAATGTGTGCCTCCATGTTTATATAGAAAGGGCCATGGAAATTGTGCTTTGATACTGACCAACTAATGAAAGCAGTGTTCTTCTTTATACAACAGCAGCTGTTTTGCAGAATGCACTATAATTTTCATTCATTATTTACATTGTACTTGTGTGTTTGTGTGTCTCTCTCTCTGTCTGTGTGTGTGTGTGTATAGTGGCATGTATATTCCTTTTCAAGCAAAAGTCTTTCATCTTTCTGTGCTGGTACTCATTGTGTTATGGTATTCACACACACACTCAGCAAAGGACGATGTATTGATTATTTTGAAATGCACCGCAATTCAGACAAAGTCTTTACCCTCAGCAAGTTGGCTACATCCTGCACATGTCTGGCACATGTTCCTTTCCGCGACACTGGGGCAGCCTCTCCTATCTGCCACAAGATATGGTACAGGAAGAAAGAAGTCCAAATATAATATAATGATTATCATCAAACAGAGATGTCAAAATGGTAGACATTTTACCTGTCTAAGCCATGCAGTAAAAGGCACTGATGTACAAGGTATTGATTAATGTATGATCCCAGGTTAATGTTAGAATGCTCATGAATAAAACCTTCAAGATTTATATTCTGTACATGGCTAAACAAGATAGTCATCATGATGTCATGCAATCGTCCAGTCAATAGTGCTAAATACCATTCTTCTTCTAATTTATTATTATTATTACTATTATTATTATTATTATTATCAGTATTATCATTATCATTTTAACTAGAACTGGTACTAAATAACAATAAAAATAGCAATAGTAACAGAACAGTTATACTCATAGAAACATATTAAGTAATGGTAATAATCATCAAATCATTTCCATCTAAGAAGTGCTTCATTTCAACACACTTTTCACACTTTTAAAGCATTCTAAAACTTCTTAAACTTTAACATGAATTTTGTGTTGAGTGATACAAGATCTCATCTCAGAACACGTGTATATAGGAGCATTAGTTTAAGTCACAAGAGTGCATTCCAATTTGTTACTTCTGATTACCAGAACCTACCCAGTTGATGAAAACCATCTTTGGCAGGTTGCTGTTGGGGTCGATGACCCTAAGGAAGGCATATTGGATCTTGGCACTGTTGAAACTTTCCACCATTTCAGCGACGCCATCCTCTTCAAAAATAAAATGAAGAAAAGAGGAAAACAAATAAAAATGGAATGCTAGACCAAATCAAGTTGGCGAGTGGGATGGTAGTGCTCAAGGAGTGGACACGCTTTTCTATCCAAATTTCACACTTAGAAGTGAGAAAAAGCCGAGTAAGAGAAGAGGTTTTTGTTTAAAATAAAATGAGATGTTGTTGCTTGTGTTCTCGGTGGACAAACCACAATTTAAGTATGAATGAGGGCACTAGAAAAAAAAAAAAAACCAACACCAAAAAGCTCAATGCAAATAGCAAAAAGCACACAAAATTCCTATGCCTGAAACAGTAAACAGAAACCATTTCTGCCCTGTAGCATTTTGTCAGTGAATAAATGTGACAATGCCAGTATGCCCGTTAGTGTGAGGCGCACTTTGTGTTTACTGTGAAGATGTACACACGGAGCATGATTTACTAACATGTACACACAGAGCACGATTTACTGCTAGTTGGTACTGATATATCTTATGTCATTTGTAGTATGATTTCTCACACAACTTTCCACTGTTTTGATAAAACACCTGAAGTTAACAGTGTAGTTACAAACTCACAAGCTGTTCCTGCATCTAAACAAACAGACATAATTTTGACTATGAATATTATCTCCAAAATATAATGGCTATTCACATGTACATGATTGACAGATATATTGTATTTACTGTCAGATTTGCATAGAAAACACAGTTTGCTGATCTACTACTGGGATATTTTGTAATCATCACTTTTTTTTTCCCCTTCAGATGTCTGAACTACTTGATTGACATCAACACACGCAGCCAGATTGTGAACATCTTAATCTCACCTCCTGTGTCGACGACCTTCAAATCATATGTTTTCCCGTCATATCCAAAGACAGCCCTGCATATAAGAGAAAAGATAAAAAGAAGTTATGTTTTATCTTTACATATGCTCAGTGCATTTTCTAAGCTCTGCCTCACCATTTGTTGTCATTGTTAGTGTTATAGTATACAAACAGTGAATACACATGTAAAGACCATTCACTGTTTGTCTTAAACACCTTGGACATCAACATATATATTATTATGCAGATTACCCCAATTCCTGAATATACATAGTACAGAAATGGTAACCATTTTTCATGAAAGGCGATTGGTTGTATTATAGTACAGTCATACAAGAAAGCAGTTGGTTGAGGGGTGCAATCTACTGCATAAAAGCAACAGCATGCAATTGTACTTTTTGGTGAAGGTCAGGTAATAAGCAGTCAAACAATCAGATAGCAAGAATCTTTGCAGGTATAGTATAATTACAGTTATTATAATCATCTATTATTTATCATTATAATCATGATTAATATCAACAATATTCTTATTGTCATTTATTACCACTACTCACGCAGTTGCAAGTACTACTTCTACAAATTTATTACAGTATAAAACTCAAAGACACAAAATATCAACTAAAAAAAATACATGGTCGCAGGGTATAAAGCTCAATAACATAACAAATAACTCAAAAATGTATGCTTATCTTCAATAACATGTTCATACTCCTAAACTCTGAGTGAACATTTTAAGTCACAGTACTTTCCCTTTCGTGAGGTACCATACCTTACATTTCACAAATCAATGAGAATCCAAGGAATATACTTATGAAATTGCCATTTATGACTTTGCTCACCAGTGTTGTAAGAGACATGCTATCTACCGGAAGTATTTTTGGCACTTAGAGCAAAAAACAAACAAACGAACAAACAAACAAACAATTAAAGGCATAATTTACCATTTGCAGATGAAACAAAAACACAGCATTAGTGCTTTAAAATAGTTCCAAAATGTGAGTTTGGGATAGAAACAATCGCTGTAAAAATTTGAATCCGTACAATCAATGTTAAGTATTGTTAAATACACAAAAAGTGCAGTAATTATAATTAGGAATGTTGCCAGACTAAACCGTCTACAGTTATGGTGACTAAACCATCTACAGTTATGGTTTATTGAGAAAAATACTGATATCTCCTTATATTTTAGGCTTTATTGCAAATATTTTATAAAGTAGGATGTTTTGTAATACAACAGACCAACACATATGCATCAAATGTGATATCTTTCAAGAACATTTTTAAAATCACTGTTCTCAGAGTTAAACAGGACCTTTAAGCACACAAAATAATATTTTAACAAAAGTGGGTTTGTCACAAGCAGATCCATGGAAACTAACATAAATGCCGGCCAGGGGAGAACTTGTCCATTACTCTCAGTTCCTACAAGTAATTAAATGACATCGCACCATACGTGTCAAATGAGTGACAAGATAATATTATAATTATGTACATTTCAAAAGAAGTTATCTCAACTGTTTGTTGTCCAACTGATATGGGAGTATTCATAATGAGACTTGGTGAACCATTTAGGCAAAATATAATTACAATAGCCTTTCGCAAATCTCCAAACCTTTAATCTTCTTGAGAGGATATAGGCGGTTTTTGTAACATATTTAAATTCTATGCATACCCTTTAGACAGAGGTTGTTCTTGACAACCTGAAAGCTTGTCCGAGGCTTGGCAGACATAGCAACAAGTAGATGCAAACTGGATTCCAGCAAATGAATTTCATTTAAGAAGAGCAGGTTAATGGAATATAGCTCACCTCTATGTTCCCGAGAATGAAACATCCATAAATCAAATACCAGTATATTACGAAAACAGCCATGATGTATTCATAAATCACACATATACATGTATCAGTAGGTGACAGAATATCTTATTAGTTAAATTTTCTTTACATACAACGTATGTACAAACATATTGGTTCAGTAATTTGATTTCTAGGATGCTGTTTTTGCATCAGTCTTTAATCGTCATAAGATATACAATACGGTATGCAGGGTCAGCGGAGCATTTTCAAAAGTGGGGGGGGGGGGCCACCTTCGGATTTCATGAGCTAACAAGCAAAAAAAGAAAAAAAGGTCCTCAGCTCATCTTTCCCTTTCCATTTTCGGGTTTTTTCAGCTGACAGCAAAAAACAAAACAAAACAAAACAAGGTCCACAGCTCATCTCTCCCCTTCCATTTCCGTTTTTTTTTGGCCGACAAGCAAAAAAAAAAGTCTTCAGTGGAAAAACATAGCCTTACCACGCTCACACTTCAAGATCTCTATATCTATTTAGTGCCACTTATGTACTTCCAGGTTAAAAAAAGTGTGGGGGCCCAAAGTGATGACACCTTGTGTATTCCTTTGTATGGTGCACACAAAGTGTGGGGGCCCGAGCCCCCATGGCCCCCAAGGTTCCGCCGGTCATGGTATGTCTTTTCTTTTTGTTTAAGACATATCCATGACATAACCTATTCCTTGCAACAAAGTACAATTGATGAAAAGGGAAGATCTGTAAGTAGGGGCATGTCTCTATATTCCAATGATAGATGAATCTCCCTCACAGCCATGGAAATACACCTATTCTGGAATTATCGAGATCCTGAAATAATTTCCTGATAGACAGCTTTTTCCAGTGTCTACTTCCTGTAATCAGTGCTCGACTAACACCATAAACTCTCAAAGATGTCTAGAAATCAGCTCTAAAATTTGCAGACCAATATACACATATATAAAAGGAACAAAAACACTTAGTTCAGCATACATTACGAGCTGGAAGATGGAACATCATAAAAATAGGGTACAATATCAATCAGCAACATATCTGGTTTTAGTTAATAATGATGAATGTTAATAAAACAAGGATACATGAAGATAGTTGGGTCTAGATCTACAGGCCCATTCTCAGTAAAAGCGTTCAAATACGGAATTTTGGTGTCGCCGACATTCCATGACAGTTTTCTGTTCCCTGAAACCTATTAGATACTATTTAAATGTTTATAATATATCACGAGGACTTTATTTGTTAAAAATAAACACGATCAAATGCGGTTGTCTGCCTTTTTGTATAAAATTTTGCTGTTAAACTTTGTTAAGACCCCCAAAACGCAGTGTCGCCGGCTATTTCAGAATTATGTTTTATTGCTCCTCTCCGTCCACAAACATACTTTCCAAATATCATTTTCATGGACGATGAGCATATCATATGTGCTAATCACAACACTCAAAAAGTTCCAAATTTTTTATTGACTTCTTTTTTTATAGCCTTTTGAAACCTGTCGCCAAATTCACCGCCAGATACGTTACCAGTTTCTTTAGTGTTACAGCATTGCGAAAATAACAAGACTATGCAATGACCCTGTGTATATGAAGCCCTGAGGATATACTTCATACACTGCAAGTACTTAGATTTTTTGTGCAACAGCTCTTTATTGAGAATACGGTACAATGTTTGAAATATCGGTTTTCTACACTTTTATTTGGACAGATACGTTACATACTTTTCACGCCACCCACTGCGACAGATATTGCAATGTCAGACAAATTGTATATTATACATTACTCCTCGGAATGACGCATCGATTCAACATTAAAGTTTAGTACAAGTGAGAAATATTTGGTAGATATCGCTCTCATAATAATATGATCGACCATATACGTTACCACAGATACGTTACCCCAGATACGTGACCGAATTTTGCTCATTGGTCTTGTGCTTTCTGGGGATCAAATCTGGTCAAAATTCATCCCTACACATTACATGCTTCGTTTTGTTGGACCTCAGGATTATATTCTTACACCAAAAGGACAGAGAGGTGAAAAAGAGCAACACTTCCACGTGATTTTTCTCTGTGCGTCAGTGTCTCACAACTTAATGCCAAGTTTTCCGACAGATACGTTACCACATAATCAAAATGCTGAAAAGAAATTGTAAATGTTTTTACAAACAAATCGTTGTGTGCTCATAAACTCCAAAGTTCTATTCTATAAAACCCAGGCACTTTCATATTCTATGCAACAACTTTGAACGTTTATTTTACAAGACAAAGCTAAGATTCAGCATATCAGTTTTTTGCTTTTCAGATTTAGCAGATACGTTACGTATAATTCAGGGCACCCACCGTGACAAATAATGTTATGTAAAACAAAGTGTTCATAAAACAATTCTGCATAGAATGACGCTTCCATAAAAAATAAAGTTATGTTCAAATGAAGAATATTCAGTAGAAATGCTCTGTAACTTCACCGACAGATTCATTTACGGTACGGCAGATACGTTACCAAACTTTGAAAGAGTAAAAAGTAGTTTATGAAACGCTTCCGAGAAAAGTTTCAGTGTTCTGTTGCATATTTAATCTAGTGTTTTTCAACATATGAAGAACTACTCAAGATTCATTGATAAGTTGAACAATTATTTATTCATTTTCATTAAAAGGGATGAGCCAAATACGTTACCATAGGTCAATCAACTGTTTAGCATATCGAGTTCATAGAGACTGTACCTACTTCCTTCTAAGTGCCTGCAAAAATATATTTTTTAAACCTTGTTTGCATTATCCATCAAAACTTAATGAATATTTATAGTCAGATGGATAAATACATTCAGACGTATAAGATGAGAATATTCTGTGAATGAAGAACTGAGCTTTCAGATTTAGGGCTCTTTTCCACTACATTTCATAGTTTGAATATTACGTACAATGTTTAAAATGGTTAATTTGGGCTTACATCATTCATTTTTACATCAATTCATGAGGTAAATAATTAAACAGGTGATAGTTATTAATTCATACACAACTAAAATTATTACTTATATTTTACCAGATACGTTACCAAAGTGATTCAATGTTTTTCAATACTTATTTCCCCAGGAAAGCAATTCATATTTGTTTCCTGTGGAAATTCCATATCGGATCGTTCCCTTTGCATGATTTGTGGGATTCGAAACTTTATTTGTAAGCGAAGTTTGCTAAAAATACAAAATGAATCTTAAGGTTACATTTCATTTCAGCAAAAAGCATATTTCAACCTACCACACAGAAATAATTTCTACCAATTAGCAAGGGATGACAACATCTTTACCTCTTGAAAAACCCCAATATCTTTAGGGGGGACAGATGTCTTTTCCTGAACGGAAATTGGATCAAAACAATAAATTTAGTTCAGAGTTAGGAGTCCATTACAACATGTAAATTTGCGGTAACGTATCTGATTGGTGATCAAAAATCATATATGATGCTCTATTTCAATTCATTTTTACTCAATGAATGGCCATCATTTAGAATGTTCCACTTTTTGTTTCGTATTTGACCGGTTTTGAAGTTTCCGAAAACACATCTTTGAATGTATTACTTTGTGGTTGATTTTTCGGTTTGACTCACATGGAATTGAACACTTAATCTGAGAATGGCCCTACAGTCAAATACAAAGAAATAAGGTTCCACCTAATCGATTTTCGAATCTTCGGCCGAATCTTCACTTAATCAAATAAAATTGAACCATGCAGACACTAAAAGTATGACTGAATTCCTAAATCAAGGCAGGACAAGCCAAATCTACACTACAGACTACAAGAAGTTAAAACTGACAGACATTGTTCATAGTTATCAGAAGGAACATTGCAAGCTGACAAACTGGTCTTCATATTACAGATTCATGTTATTTATAACATTGCCGTAAACCCAGTCTACAATCAGGAAATAAGAACTCAAGCAAGCCAAGGCAAGGGACACTGCAACTGCCCTGCTACAACTCGCAACCGCCACCTCCGTGGCCAGCAGGAGCAACTCGAGAACTACACCCGGAAGTTAGAGAGCAGCAGCGGACGTGATTCACTGCCACACGGGTAACTTCCCCGTGCTTCTCTACCGCTGGCGCCGCCTACCGCCAACGCGCAAGGCACCCCTAGATTCTCCCTGCGTTTCCTTGTTCATGCCTCGGATTCACTTCGGAGGAAAAAACACACCGAAGCACTAGTTCCTTCCCCAATATCACGTGTCCTGTAGAGCATCATACTTACCAGTCAGTGTCTGTCTTGTCGTTACAGACATCCTTCCAGGCATTCAGGATAGCGTCCTTGTGTTTCACAAAACTTATCGACATTTTGACTGAAGGTGTAGCGCCTCGGCCTCGTTCATATCATGGGCGTTGATTCTTTATTTTCTCGGGTTTCGATTCCTCTATGATTCTCGTAACGCCAGCTAGCTAGCAATGCGCGCTGCGGTGGTGAGAGGCGAAGATCGGGGATGGGTGAGCGAGTACTGACCAAATTCGAACTGAGATGGCGCAAGTCCTTATTACTACTCGTTCAGCGATGACAGGGTTGGGGATGACGTGGGTTGTCGAGTTTTGGAGTCTCCTCGAACATCGTTGATGTCAAAATAAAAATTATTTCAGGGACTTGGCTTAGTCGGCTATAATAATTTCTTATTGTCATATTTGTAACATTATCTTCACGTAGTTTTCCCTGTAACCCGGGATTCCGTAATAATTAGATGGTGCTGCGGCAGAGCGAGATTATCATTTTTTTTTTTTTTTTTTTAATGAAAGGGTCTCCCAAACATCAATAACTACTAGAAGTTGTAAGTTTTACAATCTCAGCGGCGGATCCAGAAGGGGCGAGGACCGGATGCGCGCCCCCTCTTTATTTGTTGTTGAAACAAAAGAAATAAAAAGAAAAAAAATGAGATGAAACCCGGAAGTAGCACCAGAAATACTGTTTGCGCCCCTCCCCCCCCCCCTTTTCGGAATTCCTGGCTCCGCCCCTGCAAAGAAAAAAGAAAGCCACATGATGATTTTATCTAATAGGGCCTATGAGATGAGTAAGGTTATCAAGGGATTTGATTTTAATGATACGTGATGATTTTACTACCGGTACATCACAAAACAACACAAAATTAAGGATCTCCGCTAAAACTACTAGAATAAAACCTTCATAAAAATTGAAGTACACTAGGTGGTACAGTAGTCAGACTAATAGTAGAAGTAGTATTTAGTAAAAGTAGCAGTAGAAGTAGTAGAGGTAGTGTTGTAGTTGTCGTTGTTGTTGTTTTATAGAATTCACTGCTGAGGCTATTTCATAAAGAGTAGTTCTCCCAAGTTCTAATAATTTTGTGATCACACAAAAATGATCTTAATGTTGATGACAAAAACTATGATAGTAATCATCATTATCTTCCTCACAATAGGACATATGAAGAGTTTGTTTGCAAAAACCGATAAGTCCATATCTGCCAAATGGAGATATTTGCGATTAAAGGTCCAGAAAAATAAAGAGAATAATAAGAAAATTTTGGCTTCTTTTGACCATAACTTTAAAAATGTACCTTGATATGTAGTGACCAATATATCATTCAAAAGGTATTATTTTGTACTTTATGACAGAGACCGTACTTCAAAATCTTCAAAAATGGACTTATCGGTTTTTGCAAACAAACTCTTCATATTTAGTTAATTATAATTACCATATTGTTGACGTTATAATTATAATCAAAAGGTCCTAGATGATAGTAATCATAATAATTTTGTATCCTTGTTCCATATTCCACATTTCGTACAAGTTTTATATTCCATTTGATTAAAAAGAATACAACAGTCAACAGTCAATTCGAGATAAAATTTCACAAATGTATAAGGACATAGTAAGAGAAACCCACTAAAAACCAAAGCTTGTAGGATGTAGGTTCCAATTAGATCATTGTTAATAAGTAGGATAATGATCATGATAATTAACTGGGATAATTAAAAGTATGCCAGTTATGTAGGTATGATCAATAGCCTATACTATGATTTCATTTTATTTCATATCATTTCATTTCATCACCATTATCATTCCCACTACATGCCATCACTGATGATCATGAAGAGACACTTCCACGGTTTTGACTCTCCTTGACAACGGCAGAATAAGGAAAAAGATTAAACGAAGCTTACGGAGTTGGTTTGTTAGGACAGGGAGGTGCCCACCTCCCTGGTTAGGAGGAGCGTCTGTTCCAATCCCCTACCCTCCCGATCCCCCTCCCGAACCCCACCCCCGTCATGCCAGCATCGAGCGAGCGAGCACCGCAGTAGTCAAACATTGGCGATGGCAGGCAGCGCTCATTGATGGTCATCTGACAGGCTTATGTCATCAGCCACTACCAATGTTTGTGAAAGTTGCTCGTCCTGGATGTTTTATTTTCATTGTCCAAGGTAAGTGGAGACCCGAAAGAGGGCAGTACTTTTAGATAGTGCATTGAGAATACAACAGAGGAAAATCCAGGTGGAGTAATGATATTTAGTAATAGTATACGAGGTGCAGTTGCCACTTATACAATCATCGGTCCCATGCGTTGATTATTGCGTAAGTTTGTCAGTGCATCAAACAAATCTTTCCTTGTGATCCCGCTTTTACTAGAACTAGAAAGAATCCCAGTCATATGAGCTGCCTAAAGGAAATGAAAAAGTGATACATGGGCTAGACTTCCAATGGTCCATATGTACCCCCACTAAAAATGAAAAAAAAAAAAATCTGAACGAGCTTACTTACTTGTACTTATATCAGTTCGGGAAACCCACTCACAAGGGGGGCCCCTCCTTATAAGTAACCCGTCCCCCTTATAAGTAACCCCCGGGGCACCCCTTATAAGGAGTCTCCACGCTTTTTTGCAATGCAACGCGAAAATGAAAGGACTGCGGCAATTCGCTTGATTATGTCCATAAAGCTTCACAAGTTTCCTAGTTACTCACGAAATTTGAGCAAAATCGGTTCGAGGCATCATATCTAAAATCATGGATTTAAATGCGATGTCAAACGACCCATGCGAATGCTGAAATGCGAGCGATTACTGGCGTGAGTGTCGCCAGGCGCGGCGGCGCGGCAATGCTTGAGTGCAGACGTGGCGACTGAGTACGAAAGTCTCCGTACTCAGTCGCCACGTCTGCACTCAAGCATTGCCGCGCCGCCGCGCCTGGCGACACTCACACCAGTAATCGCTCGCATTTCAGCATTCGCATGGGTCGTTTGACATCGCATTTAAATCCATGATTTTAGATATGATGCCTCGAACCGATTTTGCTCAAATTTCGTGAGTAACTAGGAAACTTGTGAAGCTTTATGGACATAATCAAGCGAATTGCCGCAGTCCTTTCATTTTCGCGTTGCATTGCAAAAAAGCGTGGAGACTCCTTATAAGGGGTGCCCCGGGGGTTACTTATAAGGGGGACGGGGTTACTTATAAGGGGGACGGGTTACTTATAAGGAGGGGCCCCCCTTGTGAGTGGGTTTCCCGAACTGATATGTATTTACAAGGAGATTTGTTGATAGAAAATACCAAATTATAGAAATGTAACATTTCCCTTGCAAGTTTATGTTAAGCTCTTCTTCTCTGAACCTGCATGAGTCATTAGATTTTTACTATATCTAGTGTACTAAAGTAATGATTAATAAAATGATTTACTAGAACACTTGGGTGCTGTTTGAGCTTTTGACTATCATTTTAGAATGAATATGTGCTCCGCTCCAGGTTATATGGAAGTTTAGTTTCCCTTTCATTTGTACTTTTACTTCAAGCATGTGAATGTGAAGAATGCTGTTTTCGTACTTTGGCAACTCAGCAGATGTAATTTTTACTTCTTCCTCTCCTTCTGATACTGTACAGCCCTCTTTGTAAAGTATTGTCGTACATTGGTGAGGTCGCGAACTTCAACAGACCATGACAGACTTCTGTCATTGAATGTGTGTTTCCTTGTGTGTTGCATTATCACATCATTGCTCCAGATTTGTTCTTTGTTACTTTTGTTGTTATAGTGTGTGATTTTCTCCATATCCTTCCGTTTTATAAGTTCTTACATTTTCCAAGTAATCAGATTCTTTGCTCGTCCAATCCTCACACAGTGCAGTGCTGAGGCAAACCGACTTCCTAATTTCTTGTTACCACATTGCAGTTGATGCTATCTAGGATGAATTGTGTCCTGCTCAGATCTGTCCCAGAGGGTTCTACCAGTGACAAATATCAGGAGGTGTGTTTTCTCCTTCAAAGGTTTTATGACATACAAATGCATGTAGATTTGTATTGATTCATGATACCCTCAACATCACCTTTGCGGTAAAACCAATATCTAGAAACATTCCATATATTTTTGAATAATTTTCTTCTATTTTTCTTCATATTACTTAGATATGCCCCCCCCCAAAAAAAAAAAAAAAAAAAACACCTTCCAAACCAAGATTCTGGTTGTGACCTCATCTGTCAATCATTGCTAAAGTACTAATGTGATAAACAAAAGACATTAGAATGCACCCTCCCCGAGACCGATCATAACTTGCATGTTCCCTCATCATGTCTTTTGTTAGTCATAAAAATATTGCAGAAACATGCAAGTTATGCTGAGTTGAGGAATTATTTAAAAATATATGGATTGTTTCTAGATATTCGTTTCAACGCAAAAGTGATGTTGAGGGTATCATGAATCAACACAAATCAACATGCATTTGTATGTCATAAAACCTTTAAGCACCTTTAAGCAGCAACTTTTTCCCTTAAGTGCCTTTAAGCAGCAACAAGCTCTTTATTTTGTTCATATTTGTGGCACTTTCATTAAGAGAACTTTTCATGGATTTGAACAAAGCACCATCACTCTTCAACCTCCACAACCATCTTTGTATGGTGCAAACAACATAATTAGTGAATGAGTCAAATCAGGTGATGAACTTGTCAACAGTGAAATTCATTCTGAGTTATGACTGTTTGTTCAGTCTGCACATTAAGGGCTACACTGCAGAAATTTAAGCCAGACCATATTGTCAAATTTCCCCTGACACTATGTGATTTCAGATTTTGTATGTTTTAATGGTTCATAGGTTCCTTATGCTGCTATATACTGACTCACAACATGTCGTATAAGGTCCCACAAGCTTATATTGTGTGTGTCTTACTGTGCCATATGGCGGTCATGGTTGCAGATAAATTTTCACTTAATTCCTGAAAAATTATTTATTCTTGAAATTTGCCATGCATTAACATAATCTTACATCCTTTTATTCTTGGATCATAATTTCTCTGTGCCAGGCTTTCGACGCAGCAGGGGTGGGCTGTGTCTCACTCTCTCCCATCGCCTTCGAGTTCACCAACCTCCCCGCCCTCTTCTCCCACATCTCCCGGCCGGAAGATTTCTCTGGCCTCGTCTTCTCCAGCCCAAGGACGGTGGAGTCCGTTTCTCTCTGCCTCAAGCATTCCTCTGCTCAGGAAGGTGAAGATTATGGCCACTTTTTAAAACAGGACTGGTCATTAGATAAAGCAAACAAGCAGGAGTGAAAACACAGATTTATATGCTCATTTGTAAATGCCCAGTAGTTTTACCTTGTATACTGTGCTTCTGATGGTTATGTTCTTAACATTGAGTGACAAATCTGACCAAACTAATTGTCCAAACAGCCTGATTAAGTGAAGTCTGTGATTCTTTTCTCTCTCTCATTTTGTTGTTGTTGTTGTTGTTGTTGTCTGTGACCCTGTAATTTTGAAGATGAAATTTGAACTCAAATGAGATGTAAATGGGCAATTCCGCAGTTAGGTGGACATGACATGGATAAAAGAAATGTGCCTCTTTATCTTACTCTTTAATTTAGGTACCAACTAATGCCATGGATGTTCACCAATCATTAAGGTCTTTGAAATTCAGTAGATTTTATTTTTCGTATTTATTGATTTCGCGAGATCTAAAACCATCATTTAAAATGTACATGTGGGACTGGGGATGCTGAAATTCACTTAAATGCAAATTACAGTGGGTTCCTTTGAAATTTTTTCCTCAAAGTTCTGCTAATGGGTAAAAGATGAATACATTTAAATACTCCAGAAGTCATGTGACATTTTGTCAATTACAAAAGGGTGAAATGACCTGCGGAATTACTCCGGACAAATGTAACGTTACTAACTGTAACGTTACTAACCATGCTTTTGGGGGTCTAGCTAAAAAATAATTGGTCGAACTGCTCAAAAACTTTGTGTGAACATTTGTCATGATGCAATAATTAAAATTAATGCAACACTTTGTTTGAAGTAACTTGAATTTTTGCACACTTTTTGTTACAAGACATTGATTTTTTTGTCATGTCCTTTTTTCGTAACGTTACTAACCAGCCCTTTAAGCTGCCATAGCAATTCTAATATTTCATGGATTGTATTCATTCTTTTCTGTATCATAAACCTGGGAAGGATGAACATGTTTTTGACATAATTTTGACTTGAAATGAATAAATGGTAATTTAGTAGTAAAAACAAATATCTGAATTTGTTCAAATGTAACGTTACTAACCGCGGAATTGCCCAAATAGTTTCTGTAGCAACAGGTGTTTTATTACAATTTGTATACACTTAGAAGGCAAATATACCACACAAAAAAATGAAAACAGAAACTTGTGTGTATGGTTGATGATGTCATGTGATGTGCATATACCTGGTAACTGCTCGTGTATGAATCATAAAAATCATATTGAGGACTTATGACTCATGTGGATGTGCTTAAGATATGTTACCTTGAAGAATTGTCAATATCATGCTCACATATACTTCAAAATGATTCTCTGATTAACTGATCCCCCCCCCCCCCCCCCAATGTGCAGCTTGGAACAGAGAACTTAAAGAGAAATGGAGACAACTTCCTGCATTTAGCGTTGGCACATCAACAGGCAGCAGGGTCAGGTCACTTGGCCTTGAGCCTGTAGGAGAGGATTCTGGAAATGCAGAAAACCTTGTCAAGATCATCATCAGTGGTGAGATGGAAATGAGATCAGATTGTAAATGTACATGTCCTTTGGTTTTGGTATTTTGTTATTCTTCAAATATGTATACTCCCATATTCATTATTCCCCTTTAGGGATGTATAGGGCAGGTTTTGATTTGCACCCAATTTGTTTTTCTGTGCACTTTTTCTTACATGTGGCATACATTTTAGAACTTTTCATATCTCTTCTCCATTTAGTATTGGATTTTGGTTAGCCAAAGTATACTATTTTTGGTCTGGACAAAAGTTGACATTCTGGAGTTTGTCAGTATTTTCTGAATCATGAAAAAAAAGATAGTGAAGGTGACTAGACAGACCAATAATGGAATACAAATGTATTTGCTTTAATTAGAGTGGAAAGAAAAAAGAACACTTTCCATTGATGCTCCACGTACAAGGAGAGATAGTCAAATTTGAGAAAAACAAAAAACATCCCCCCCCAAAAAAAAAAGATGTATTGTCTTGGTCCTTTAATTAAAAGTGCAAATTTCACGTCCTAACTTGACAGTAGAGGTTTTATTAAAATTGGACCTAAAGTAAGAAAGCTATGGAATTTGAAAGTTTCCACTTTTTTGTGAATCAGTGATGTTAGTCATGACTTCGCATCAGTACTAAAATTGGTAGAGGTTATGTCATCAACTTACAAGTCCCCAATTTAGCCATTCACAAATCTGCAATAAATATCATTTGCTTTTTGTCTCGCCCACCGGAGGTGAAGGTGAGACTAAGGGATCTAAATGGCGTCCGTCCGTCGTCCGTCCGTCGTCCGTCCGTCGTCCGTCCGTCGTCCGTCGTCCGTCACAAATGTTAAAGTTTACCTGCAAGACTCTCTTATGATGCATAACTTGGCAACTGTTACAGCAATGGCAGCCACACTTGGGTGATAGAAGCACTAGGGGTATCTTCATGTTATGGTGTTGTCAGAGGTCATGTGATGATGTCAAAGGTCATTTGAGGTCATATATTGAAGAGTATGTGCAAGACTCTTTTCTATGTTCAAGTTTACCTGCAAGACTCTCTTTTAACAAATAACTTCACATAAGTTGCTTGGATTACAACCTAACTTGGGTCATAGATGCACTGGGGGTACCTTCATGTTATGGTGCCGTTGGAGGTCACAGGATAAGGTCAAAGGTCATTTGAGGTCATACGTTAAAGTTTACTTGCAAGACTCTCTTATCACATGTAACTCGACACATGTTGCTACAATGGCAATCAAACTTGGGTGATGGATGCACTGGGGGTACCTTCATGTAATGGTGCCGTAAGAGGTCACATGATAAGGTCAAAGGTCATTTGAGGTCATGCGTTAAAGTTTACTTGCAAGACTCTCTTATCACACGTAACTCAGCACATGTTGCTACAATGGCAATCAAACTTGGGTGATGGTAGATGTCTCTTGGGAAGTTGAAGGTAACCACAAGGTCAAAGGTTACAGACAGGGGTCAACGAACTTTTAGGGCCCAATGTTAAGTTTTTAGGGCGCATTTCGTTTATGGCTCATAACTTTTGATCCCTTTGTCCGTTTGTGACCAAACTTGGATGGAAGTTACATGTCCCTTGGGGAGGTGAAGGTCGTCACAAGGTCAAATGTCACAGGGGTCAACAAACTTTAAGGGCCCAATGTTATGTTTTTATGGCGCGTTTTGATTGTGGCTCATAACTTTTGATCCCTATGTCTGTTTGTGACCAAACTTGGACGGTAGATGTCCCTTGGGAAGTTAAAGGTCATCACAAGGTCAAAGGTCACAGAAAGGGGTCAACAAATTTTTAGGGCCCAATGTTAAGTTTTTATGGCGCGTTTCGATTATGGCTCGTTACTTTTGATCCCTTTGTCCGTTTGTGACCAAACTTGGATGGTAAATGTCCCTTAGGGTGTTGAAGGTCACCACAAGGTCAAAGGTCATAAGCAGGTCTATTAACTTCTGGGAGTTATAAAAAATATTAATTCCTTGTGCGCGAATGGGCGAGACACAATTTGGCGATTGCCTTGTTTGACATGAAATCAATAAGGATGAAGTACAGTATATCCTTGCCATCAAACTTGTGTAATCTTCTAATAATGTACCCTGGGTAGTAATAATGTCTTTTAGGGGGAAGATTTTGCAATTTTGGAAAATTACTGACCCAAATCATGACTTTAGTAATAATCTGAAGTCTCAAACAAACCAATGGGGAAGTTGTATGGTGGTAACATCATTGTTTCTTCAAACTTTGCTGACATTTGGTGAAAGTCTGTTGGACATTGGGTGGAATTGTGAAGACTGATTGTATTTATTATTATTATTATTATTGTTATTGTTGCTGTTGTTGTTGTTGTTGTTGTTGTTGTTGTTATTTTTTCCCTCTCTCTCTCTCTCTCTCTCTAGCTGTGAAGCCGGGCTCCAAGCCACTGCTGTATCCGTGTGGAACCATGAGAAGAGAAACTATACCAAAGACGCTAGAGAAGGAAGGTGAGTGAAATCCAACAGTCTGGTCTGTTGTCTAGTCTTCTATCAAGCTGAATGGCATTTTGATTTTGATGGTTTTGATGTGGATAAATGTTACAAATACCTCTAATTGTATGTGTATCATTTATGCCATAATTATAATTATAATTGCATTATGATTATCATGACTTTTATCATAGTAACCAGTATTTATTTAATCTATACCGCCATCATCAACATTATTACACTCATTATTGTCATCATTGCTACTATCATTATAACTAGTTGTAGCAACATTAGTACATGTAGTAGAAACATAGTCTGATGGATTATTGCGTTTTTGTTAGATATGCAGATTATTTGCTCGAGGACTCTGCAGAAAATTGTAATTATAGATAAAGTTGCACTGGTGATATCTAAAGGCAAGTTACACTTTAAAGCAGAGAGCAATGTAGATCACATGTACCTGACTTACAGGTCGTGATCAGATAATATATGCCCTTTGCTTGCAATATGCATGTGTTTGCTTGTCATACTCTGTCATATGTCATTGACCCCTCCTACTCTGCGTGAGAGTTGATTACCGGTAATGATTACTTTTTGTCAGCATTGTGTTTGTGTGTGTCTGTGTCTATGTGTGAGTGTGTGTGTGTGTGTTTGTTTGTGTTTGTGTTTCCCTTAAGCAAGCTTTGATGTAGCCAAAATATACAACTGTACTTTAAAACCTTATTCATGCGAAACATTATATTCAATTGAGACACTTTGTTTTGCCCCCCCCAAAAAAATGACGTAAAGTGACACTCCCTTAAAAAAGAAAAAAAATGAAGAAACATGTAATTTAAAGATATTAACAAAATCTTCTCTTAGCTTTATATTCTACAGTATGGATTGAATTGGTAATATGTGTGGTCCAGCATGTTAATATAAATTCAAGCATATGTACTGACTTTTCTGAATATTTGGTTGAAGCAGTCATTCCATTCAGCTCCCTGGGAAATGCTTTAACAGTTGTTTGGAATGTTTGTTAAATAGCGCCATCTGTAGTGCAGCAGCACAAACACAGGGCTGTCAACATCCGTTGAAGTCTATTCTCTATGCCAATGTAAATATGATATGCAATAACTTCAGATGCTCTTTTAACCCACTACATACAGTAATCTGATGGATTTTGTACAAAGTCTCTTGAAGATTTCATAATCTGGTAGGGGGGGGGGGGTTCATTTTGGGTTTACAAGTTGCCAAGGACTTTATTTTGAGAAAATGCCCCCACACGCACACAAAAAAGCACCAAAATCACTGTCTTCCTATGTGTACATATCATTTCAAGTTCATGATCTATTCAATTTATGTACATTTATAAGAGTGATGGCATCCACTTAAATGGAGTGCAAGATTAATGCAAAATGTATTTTGTGTACTGGTATGTACCCTGTGGCTCCTTTAAAGAGCCCTGTCACAATGGTCATTGTCACACTTGTTTGCAGGAATTGACTTCACAGCAGATGTAGTCTACCAGACCATTGCAAATACTGGTCTCGCTGATCAGCTGATGAGGTATATCAAGGAGAAGGTAAGATGATGCAATGTAGTTTTCTTTCACATCCAAACACACTTAGTGTATGGCTCTTGTGTTGCAAAAGAGATCCAGGACTTATGATTCTTTCTCAGTCAGTAATCCAAGCTATTTTTTTTTTCTTTTTTTTTTGGGGGGGGGGAGGGGGGTCATGCTGCATTTGTATTGACCTGTATGTTCATCCGTTTGTTTTGAGGAACATGAAGATTTCAAAAGTTAATACATGTATTTAGTGACTTTCCCTGACCTGTTTAAAAAATGGGGGGGGGGGGGGGAGTGAAAATGCTGTAGTATTCGATATGGTTCATGTAAACAAATTTTGCATTGTGAATCAAATTTGTCAATCCTTTTTTTTTACATTCATAATTTATTGATGAGAAGTGTAACCGATGTTTTGTTTTTTTTGTACACTGTATCGTGATACATTTTGTGGGAATGAAAACCTTTCTTGGAAGAACTTCACTCCATTAGACAGCATTTTTATATCTAAACTATGCATCGTCTCTCTTTGTTTCTCAGGGTGCCCCAGACTGTATTGTTTTCTTCAGTCCATCCGGTGTGCAATATTCCAAGGAAGTTCTGGAAATCCACAAGGACGAATTAAGCAATACGAAGGTAACAATTGTACAGCAGAAGATGCTGCATGTTGTGTGTGTACACACCAATGTACAGATACACATTAAAGCTCACACACTTACATGTTATTTCATTACATACTGCTTGCTCTTCAGATAATTGATTAGTCATTAGCAAGTCACTTTGTTTTCACCTTATTAAGACAATTTTTGATGTTTGTGCTGTATGTGCACGTGGAATGTCAATTTCTTTATATTTATGTGTGTGCAAGCATATGTGTATGTTTGTATCTATGTGTGTAATTTAGTCATCCATGGAAATATAAGTTGTGTGTATTTTTGTATTTATGTATTTCTTCAGTGTATGGTGGATTTCACGTGTAAACTAATTTTGATGCCTTTATCTTATCTTTGTTGTTATTTTTTTTTAATGAAAGCATTTTATTTACTGATTTGAGGGGTTGTCTGGTTTGTTGTTGGGTTTTATTTGTTTTGTTTTGTTTTGTTTTGTTTTTTGCATTCTAAAACTTGTCCTTATTGATAGTGCTTATATAGATGTCATACAAAACAGAATACCCTGCTACAGCATTGCAAGTGCTTAAAGCCAGTTTATCTTCTTTCGTGAACTGACGTCCTAATTTCGACTGCATGCATCTGTTCTATTAGGTACATATTGGACAGGAATTTATATCTAAGGAAAAAAAAATATGTTGAATAAATTTAAGGAGATAACCCCCCCCCCCCCCCACCCACCCACCCACCCACCACCAGATTGGTAATGATTTGAGTGAAATTGGACAAGTGTGCAAAAAAGTTCATCATAGTGATGCCAGCTGTAATTCATGGTATCCTGTTGGAACAGTGGAAAAGCTGTTTTCTGTTTCATGAACATAATGCTGACCGTAAAATTAGCTCTAGCCACAATGAGACTTAAGATATGGCTACTTCTGAACTTTTAAGTAGGAATCAGCCAGCATCTGCTGATGTTGATGATGTACCTGAATATAATATCTTTGATTCATTTTAAGGGTACATAACAATACAAATGTCTATTTATGCAGAAGAAAAGATGGTAAATGCTATCTAAGAAGTAATGCAATATCGAATTCATCACATCCTTTTCAAATATCTTCTTCTTTTAGAGGAGGGGGTCGGGGTGAGAGAGGACTGAAAAAAATAGTTCAAGTGGGACTTCAGTCTTTTTTTTTTGTGTGTGTGTGTATTGGTTTGTGTACGAGTGGAAGCAGAGTGGCAACTAATAAATTTGTGATGTCAACGTCCACTCCCCTGTGGCCTCCGACATACCCCCTGTGGTGCCTGTAAGCTCCCTATGTGGCCATTCCAAGGGGGGTGTGGCTGCACCCCTCAGATCCCATAAAACAATCCCTTCAAAATGGTAGTATTTTGATTCGCTGTCAAACTTGAGTGAAAAGATGGACCCATGAACCTAGCTCGAGCATCTTTCACACACGTGTTTTCGCAGATCAATGAAGTTCATACAAGATGAATTAAACAAATCAAACAAAAACAAAGCAAACAAAAACAAATCCATGCAGAACTATAATGGGACGGGAGTAATTAGGCCAGATTAAGTTAAAAAAAATATTAACTATTCTCATTTAACCCTCGTTAAATTATAGTCATGATGAAACTTTATAATCATGAAAAGTATCTGCACTGTAAGTTTTCATGAATTAGAATGAAAGTGATTTAAAAAATGAGTCATTCTTTCATCCCTAATTGCAAGTGACACAGCTGCTGTGTTTTCAAATGTGACCCAGCTGCTGTGTTTTCAAATGTGACCCATTCTACTTCCTCTTATTATTCCAATGCCTAATCTCAGGTGTTGAAATAGATGTTGGGACAATGAAGTAAGCTTGAGAAGGGTTTTAATTCTCTTTAATTTAGAAGCAAAATTTCTTCAACAACAACAACAACAACAACAACAACAACTACAACAACAACAACAGCAGCAACAACAACAACAGCAGCAGCAGCAACAACAACAACAACAACAACAACAACAACAGCAGCACAACCACCACCACCATCAACAACAACAATAACCATAACAAAACATAATCCAGACTTTTCACTCAGTCAGCTCTTTGATGCCTTAAACATTAAAGGCATTAGTTACCGTTTGCAGATGAAACAAAAACCTAGCTTTAGTGCTTGGAAATAGTTCTAAAATGTAAGTTAGGGATAGAAACAGCCAATGTAAAAATTTCAATCATTGTAATCCATGTTAAGAATTGTTAAATATACAAAAAAGAAAAACAATAGTTATAATAAAATTGTTTGTAGACTAAACCGTCTACAGTTATGTCTTAGAAAAATAGTGATATCTCCTTATATTTTAGGTTTTATTGCAAAATTTTTATATGGTAGGATGTTTTGTGATACAACTGGCCTACACATGTGCATCAAATGTGACAACTTGGAACATTTTTTAAATCACTGCTTCCAATGGTAAACAATACCTTTGAAGCAAGAGTATTGATTTCTCACAGGTAGAGCTCTGTACATGCTTCTAAGGTATTTTGTGGCTGCAGATTCATCTTCATGTTGGTTTTGCATATAATTATGCAGAAGCAGACATTGAAGTGATATTGACAGAGAGGTTTATTTGATGTCCTGATGTATTCATAAATATATGTCCTCTGTCCCCTAAATATCATATGGTTCATGATTTCAGCTCCAATTGCATAACTGAAAATATTCAGAATTTGCAATCGAGAGCAGGGAGTAATCTATAGAAGAGCTGCTCAAATCAACATCACTGTTTGACTTCACATCTGGAAAATGATGACTGGTGTGAACCAGAGCTCTGTAATGCTCATCAGCCGCTCATCATGTGAGACCCATTTTCCTGCGGTATAACTGCACCACAATGCAGCCAAGCCTTTGAAATCATTGTCCATTTGTGAACTTTCAAAACTTTTTGCACTCAGTTTGAAAAAAAAAAAAAAAATTCTGGTGGCATATCAGAACAGAAAAAAGGCAATAACACAGATTTTATTTTCTTGTCTCTTTTTTTTTCTCTGTCTCTCTCTCTCTCTCAATCTTTTCTGCCCATAACAATTTGAGATCATAATATCCCACTTTTTCAGTCATCATATGATATTAAACAAGAAATATTGCAGATACAGCTTTAAAAAAAAATAGTCATGATATGATTTGTTGTTATAATCTCCACTGGGAGAAGGTATGCCGTGCTAAATATAGTGATTGTCCTATTTTTAGCGGTTCCATGTTCCATGGAGAGCTGCTCGGCAGAAAGAAAGAAGGAATAGAGTTGACAGAGATAACCTGCTCTCATTCTGATGTTGGATGGCCCCCCGAAGGGTGCGATGCAGCGCCGTTATCTCCGTCTCTCACCTTCTCTTGCTTCAGAAGAAGCAGAAATGCTGCGTGCGCTATGTGCCAGGGGTGCACGTGTACCGAAGCAGAGAGGAGAGTGCTGGTCGGGAAGGTCAGATAGCACGTAATGGGCGTAGTCGTAGGTCTTCAGTCCCATCTCAGGGTATACCCCCCTGGAGACGTGAGGCAGCATGGCCCGGCTCAACGGGGTTTCCTGCATTATCGCGTCATCGCACGAGGTTGTTTTGCCGCACCTGAGCATGAGATGATTAACATAGCTTGAATAGTTTCTGCTATGTGATCTGGCTTGATCTGTTTGTGAGGGGTAGACACTATTAAGCTTCGCGTCATGGAGTAGACTGTTAATTGACGTGGGCACACACTTCAGCATTAATATGACTACATTGCCCAATGCAAGAGCCCAGCTCTTTTGTAACTACAGTACATATATGTGCTAAGTGACCTTTTGTACTTCACATGGAAATAATGTACTACATTGTATATCATTATGATGACAAGTAATGATCATGTAGCTATGCAAGGACTACACATTCCAGCACATAAGTTTGTCATTGTATGTAACACATCATTTTTATCCCTTTTGCATTACATTATTTTTCTTTCCCTTTTTCTATGAACTTATTAGTGGCTGCATTATGACTTGTGTTATGCAATATGTTATGCAAGGGTGATATTTCATGCAAAGTGTATGATCGTGCCTTTGTCTTCAAATTAATGTAGAATGGTCGGAGAAAAAAATAATGAAATCCTCCCTTTCATTTTTTTTTTTTTTTGGACATACATGCAATAGAAAGCTTTGGGGTACAATTCTTTTTAACCTGATGACCAGGAGTGTAGAAATGAATAATTTGCAAGTTTACCTTAAACAAAAAAATATTGAATTCAAAGGGATTTATATAAAATCCCTATTTGCCATGTCAGCAGTCAGTGATAGACAGGGTCTAAAAGAACAAGTCATTGTGGCATGAAATACATGTATGTTGTTAAAGAGATAATATCATATGCAGAAATCCTCTTTATTGCATGAATTAATCAAAGATCTTAGCCATGCAAAATTTATGTTTGATATGGAAATCATAAAGGGGCCTATATTCTTTTGCATTTTATGGGTCCTGTTTGTTCATTGTATGCAGGTTTTGCTGTTTTAAAGGGTAATTATTAGAAGAATAACAAAAGAAGAAGAAAAAGTGACAATCTGCAATTGTGCAACATCTTATTTCTCTCAGCTAGTAAGCATCATGACATGCATTATGTTGAAACCTGCTTGCCATATGTTTTGTGCCAAATTTCATCCTTTTTTATATTTCCTATATCATACTTGTATGAACTGCCAGTTTGCTGATGGTCAAAGCAAAAAGATTGTATGATGATCTTTGCATTGAGCCTGGTTTCAGTGATAATTAAAACACTGACAAAAGTGATGATGGTTTAACAGTAATGATATGTTATAATGGTATGTTAGTCATTGTTATGATAATAACAATCACAACAACAACAACAGTGAATTAATGAGTTTATGCAATTCTATACAAATACAATTGTACATGTGCATCATTCCTTCAGCCATAAAGTAATGGTGATTGCTTGAGAATGGCAAAAAAGAAGAAGAAGAAGAAGAAGAAGGAGAAGAGATAATTTACCCAAATTTGACATTTGAATTATTACCCCTTTGCTCCCAGTTTCTTGCAATAGGTTCTACCACACAGATAGCAATGGAGGAAAAGGGGTACCTGGTTGCGGGCGTGGCTGATAAACCAAACCCTCAGGCACTTCTTCAAGCCATCCAGCAGTGTCTGCAGGAGGGGCGGGACCAATAGAGATCTGCTCCACCAAAAACCCCAATGCCAGTGGACGCGTGATCGATGGGTGAAGATGCTTACACCAGCATGTTTAACCCTTTTGTGTGCTGGCAGATCGACGGACACTCGCCCTGCCATGGCAATCCAGCATTTAATTTGGTGAACACGGTGCATAAGGGTCAAGCCCAGCCCGTCCCAGCTCGGCCCAGCCTTGCCTGTGTGGTCGATGGCAGTGTCGGTCCTGTAGCTGAAACGGGACGTGCCGAACTGTGTTCAGTGTATTGCATTCTGGCTGAGAGCATCATTTCCACCCAACAACAGACTGTGGGGACCCCCTCCGATCTGACCCATCCATGACACAGTCCACGACTCAGCCCTCTTCCAGACCTCCCAACCATTCTGAATTTGGATGAATTAATCTGAATTTTGACCATTCCCAATTCTTGTTTCAATAGATGTTTCCTATTTTTATGCCTCCGCAACGAAGTGGCCGGAGGCATTATGTTTTCTTGATAATTTACTACAAACTCCTAAGGGAACTGCTCTCTCCTTTGTACTTTTGAGTCAAATTATCCCTATTTTTCAGTCAGAAAAGTTGAGAGGTTTGCTTTTCATCCTCTTGACCAAAGGAGGGAAAAGCTGAATTGAAGCATGTTCAAAATTCTCTGGAGCTTCAGCATGTCTAACTCAGGTCATTTATGTTTCATTTCTCAGGGGTGATGGACAAATTGCCTACAATTTGGTCACAAATATAAATTTGTTACATTTAAAAAATGGAAGATAAAAGGCCAAGCAATATACATGTAGTGTCATTTATACTCATACTCAAACTTGTGGGTTGATTATTATTAGAGGACTTGCAAATAATGTGCAATAAAAGCTAGTTTATGATTTTTATCACCATGCTTTGATTTTATTCTACATTTTACAATGTATAACACCTAAAAAGAATGTAGCTCTCCGATTGGTCGATTGCTCATCATGCGACATGCAGTTAAAAGCTCTATTGCATGCTGTCGCTGTCAGCTGTGCAATAGATATCACACAGCTGACGTCACCAATTTCCATTAATTTTCTTGATTGACTCAAAGTTTTTGTTCCATTGCACCGCTCTGATGTCACAATCACAATAAACAAACCTTTACTGCGCACACTCAACAATTACAAGTGGCTTTCTAGCGCGTATTTTGTCACACATTTTGTAAACACCAGAACTTTGGCTGATCAGTTTTGCGTGGCATACGTGCATGTACGACTAGACTGACTGTGACTGTGCTACTCATTCGCCTATCACAAAAAACGGTTGCCATTTCTGTGCTAAGTTCAAGAATCTGTTATAGAATAGCCACGACCTTCATAGGCTAGTTCGATTAAGGTGGCAGGTGAAATATACAGTATATGATTATATTTTTTCTTTGTTTGTATCGAAGCCTATTTACTTATACAAGAAATGAAGACTATTGTGTATGTTTGACAGTTTTATGGGCATCAGCCTGATGTGTGGATAAAATAGAGTTATTGTAGATTATTTATGATCAATTGTATCCAAGTACTGTAAAAGTGGAAATTTTCGCGCATTTCGCGCAACGAGAAGCTAGCGCGAAAATAAAAGCACGCAAATATTTTTGCGTGCCATATGTTCCAGTACTTGATGTCTTGATTCCGCGGAATTAAAAACACGCGAAAGTCTGCTAACACGGCCAAGCACGAAAGATTACTCGCGCGAAAATATCCACTTTTACAGTAGTTCGCTATTTAGTCTCTGTAACACATTGTCTGCAGATAAGGCAGGATTTTTTTTTTTTTTTAGTTTCATCATTTTATCCTTTTTTAAAAACATATTATTCCAGCTTGCTATCAGGTCTGCTTTTCTGTCTTTGGATGTAATTGATCCCTGTTGATCAGGGCATAGGTTTGCTGATGGTGAAATAGTATCAAAAATGAATATGAATGTTTGGATTAACATGTAGATTGTGTAATTACCATCAGATTCAACTCTAAAGGCTGACTAAAAAATATTCCCACTTTGTTACTGTGGTACAAGTATAGACAGTGCTACACAGCCAATGTTGGTTTTATATATATATATATGCCTCGCAGTCATAACATTTGCATTAGAAAGCTCGATGTGCCCTTCCTTTGTAACTTTGCTGTTATACAGTACATTGAAGTAAACATTCAGCTCTTGCAAGAAATCTCACATTTTGAGTTCTCCTGTATATGTATTTTAAAATGTGTGTGTGGATGTGTATATGTGTTTGTATGATAATCACATACAAACTTTGAAGTACATTGAATCTCCGGTATATGTACTGTAAAACGAGGAATTTTTGCGTGCATTTTAATTTCGCGAATTTCACGAGCACCAAAATTCGCGAAATTAAAATGCACGCGATAGCTTTTGTCTACACTACATGAACTGAATGCCAGTAGCAATTTGCGAAAATTTCATGCTACGAAAAAGGCTGTCAGCTCCAATTCGCGAAAATTTTATGCCGCGAATATATCATGTTTTACGGTGTTTCAAAATGTTTGTGTAGATGTGTGTATGTGTTTGCATAATAATCACTGGGGTGACAAGACCTTATATCTCAGAATTTGGTTAAAATGACTTTTTCTTTTTTTTATTAATGGTCAGATGATCAGTTAAGTGATGTCCTGTCCAAATCCTGGCTGTCTTGCCCCCAAAATTAGGCCACTGCATAATGTCAAAGGAAAGGCTATCCCATTTGATATAATGCTTTGGCTGCCATGATTTTTGTTCTCCTGAACATTTGGCATTTTGTAGATATGAGGTCTTGTCGCCCCAGTGACAGTATTCATATGTAGAACTAAATGGGGATGAATAATAGAAATTATTCTTACGATGGTCCAGAATTGCTGCAATTGCCTGTAGACTTGTTTTTATGTTTGTTTGTATGTTTGTTTGTTTGTTTGTTTGTTCTGATCAGCAAGAATTAGGTCTCATATACTAAGGTCAACTGATGTCCAATCATAAGAGATTATCCCTCTGGGGCTGAATTCAGTGAACTCCTAGGTCAGTGTACTTGCCAACTCTGAGCGTAAATCCATTGCAAGTTTGTACCAAAAGAAAAGACGTCATGAGTTACATAATAGTTGTCTCATGGAGCGGCTTCCCTAAGAGTTTTTTGTTGTTGTTTTTTTCAGCGATGGCCATTTTGCATTTTAAAGAGACAGTCACACACATCAAGAACAGCAGTTGCACGCTAGATACATAGTTCATGTTGTTCATGAGCATGTGAAAAACAAGAGAGAGTGTTAGACAGAATGACATCTTTGGAGCAAGAAAATATCTAAATTAATTTCTCAGGCTACAAAAATGATACTTTTTCCAAATCCAACATTTCCAAATCAGTATTCTCAGTCTACAGATCTCGAATAATACTGTTTTTGTCTGCGTCAATTCGTCATACTCCTGGATATTGGAAAAAATACTTTGAATTCCAGATTTCAACATGTAAATGTATAAATCAGTGGTTTATAGTGTATGGCCCCACCCATGTGTCCTGTTCGGAAAAAAAAAAAAAAAAAAGGATTGCAGCAACAGTTTGAAATACAGTGCTAGTACTCAAATCTGATTGGTTCTTTTCCAACTGCTGCCATAGTAACTGCAATTATTGCAGCTTCATATCAATTCTAACCTCTGCTAAAAAACGGGCCCCTAGAAAGAGATACAATGTAGCTGTCTTCACTTAATTTATAAATACAATATTGAGTAATCGTTCTGCAACACGGCCAGCGGATGAAACTCCTTTTTCAAGTTGGCGCAAGCCACACTCATTTCTCGTTTCTGCACGCCATATAGGTTACCGCAGACTTGATTTTTAGGTGCATTTTTCTTTTCACGCAATTTGTTGAACAAAAGATGCCCATGCAGGACGCAAAAAAAAAGTAAAAAAAGAAGAAGAAAGTATTAAAAAAAAAATAGAAAAGAAGAAGAAATCGTGCTGCAATTAGTGTGTGAATGGGAATGGCGCTTGAGCGCGAGAACGCGTGTTGCTTCAATGTGACTAACTCTCAACCCACATCACGTGAACAGTTCTGTAGGTTTCATCTTTTCGTTTTACTAGGGAATCTATTATTTTGCAAAAGGGCTTCGCATGAGTCTACATAGGCAAGGTGACACAATGCGGTTTTCATACTTACAGTTTTGAAAGATATCCACAACCGCCTCTTGTAAGGAAAATGAACAGAGCATCTTTATTTCTTCCTCATTCTTTTTTTCGTAACGAATTTGATGAATCCAACTCTGGAGTTAATCAAGGCTGCGACCCCGGAGGATGAGAGGGAGAAGAAAGAGAAGAAGAAGTAGAAGGGAGAGTAGGAGGAGGAGGGGAAGAAATAAAGAAAGAACGAAGAAGATAGAGAAAATATAGAGCTCCAGCATACCATCCCATACTGAAAATGGATGCTTATTATATACTCGTTGTCGAGTTTTTATTTATCTTGTCTGTCGTAGTCAATTCACTCACTGCGTTATTAATGTATTGCAATTGTCGATGATTTAGCTTAATATCCTGAGCATGCGCGGAAAAGAAAATTGGGTGGAAGGGCTTATAGATAGAAAGACAAAATAAACGGAGTAAGAGACAAACTGTGCGTTATTTAGGCGGAAGATATTTTGTAGTGTGGCAGAAAACATTAATACAGAACACCAGTGGACTATTCATAGCAGACTCCTTTGGACTAGTCATCTCCTTATTGACTACATGTAAAACTCTAACATAATCTAGCATAATGTTATTCATAGCTGAGTTACTTGAAAATAATGATCAGTCAGGTGATATATTAGGGTTTGAGACTAGGAGATAACTAAGTTTGAAAAAAAATAATCGAAACTTCAAGATTTTATCTGCATACTACATGGGAAGTTATGAGGCGATGACAACAACTCACTCATTTCCATATAGCATTCATATTGACATTTTAGGAACTGTTTTGCTAAAATTAGCGAAACTTCGAAATTTCATATATCTTTCTTCATTTTTCCCCCATTATGATCGATTTATCACGATTGTTCTTGTAAAATTATACTCTTTCTTTTTAGAATAACTTCTAACTGGTCCGAAATCATTTTATTAGAGATCTCATAATGTTCATATAATGTGATTTCTGCCCGTTAATTCGTTTGATTTGTCTTTTTTATGAAAGACAACTTGAGAGCGAATAAGCCTTTTTGGGGTTCCATGTTGCGCATGAGCAAGAAAGAGAATAGATTATTTGTATCAACAGGGCATATTAGTTTTTAAAATAATTCACTGAGACAAGCATCTGTGACATAATGATTTTTCAAGTAATCCGTGTAAATGGTGATTAACCGTAAATCCCAGTACATCCACCTGACAACAAAAGCGTTATTTGGCAATATCAATTTAAAGAAAAAATACTACCTGTAAATATTGTACATTAAATGCAAAATGATGAAATGGATTCTTTTCCAAGAGTTTATTGTCTTTATTTCGAACATGATTGATGAATTCATGAATTGTTATGTCGAGCAAGTTTATGCATTATGTGGGGTTTGAAAACGAGTGAATTGCCTAACCAAATGAGAAAAAGAGAGGTCATTCTTTGTACACATGTATGTGCACATGATCGATGAGCGAACTTAGAACTGGCTTATTTGAACCGCACTTTAACTCGTGGTGGTATAGAGAAAGGGAACGTGTACTTTCGAGTTCAGCAAACCTGAATACGCCCATCAAAATAAATTGCATTTGGAAGGAGATAAACTGTCATTACGATCGCTTGGTGTCCATTGAAATCCCAGTATCTTTGAAGGTGATCTTTTTTTTTCTCTCCCACTGCACAATTTATTGTAATGCGGGATTCTGCGTGGTGTGTGTTTTGATTTAGATTTTGAATTAGATTTCGTCGCTTGAGCCAAATGGGGAATCTCTGTGTTTATTCAACCAACATTTCGCTGCTGATTCTGCTTACGTCTCGGTATTCTTTATATAGACTTGTATAAACACAGCAATTTGGGTATATGAACTGCCGGCAAAGTTATCATGAGATCTTGATCAGTCTTGTTATTTTTTTTTTTGTACGTCATCATATACTGAGCATTATGCTATTGCAACAAGAATTGGATATATGGCAAATTTGAGAATAATACATTAGTACAACTCACTTAATATTTCTGCACATAAATCGGCAAATTAAAACAAAAGTAGAGAAAATGCCAAGTATGATAAACTTGCACGATTTATAGCATGGGGATATCCCTGTGAACTATATGGGAATCGCTTTAGAACATCAACAAGGGTGCATATACCATTAGATCGTAACGCTCATGAGTGGGCAGGAAAATGTTGCCATCAAAAACAAAGAGAAATCCCTGCTTATTATGATTATATTCCAAACCCTCTCCAACGCATTCAACGATCTCAAATCTTATGTCATGTTATGTTGATGTTGCTTTATTTTTCAGCGTTCAAATGTGATGTAAATTGGCGTATGGTTCAATGTGTACACATTTAAAAGTCAAATAATAATTGTCGTGGTAACGTTGATCAAGATGATGATTGGTACAGGAACTATCATCACCATGTTTTAATGGTAATAAAAAAAAGAGATGACACAATTGCTTTAATATCAATTTGATGGAAGAAGGCATGATCGGGAGATAGATATGAATACCAGAAGTAGCGGTGATTATACAGGTGGATATATAATGTTAGTGTACTATCAAAAAAGATAGAACTTGTAAAAAAGAAAACACCAAAGCGTTTTAAGGAAAATGAGATTAAGAAAAATCTAAGTGAAGAGATTTAAAAAAAAAACATGGAGTCATGTTCTCTACCTCCCCTCCCTCTCTTTCTCTTTTTTTTTAATCTCTCTCTCTCTCTCCTCTCCCTCTGTATTTGTAATCAATATTGAATTTGTACAGCTTCCACTCTCCAAAAGTCAACCAAACACGGACAGGTAGAGAAATACTTCTTCAGGTGTTGTGAAGGACGGGACTGTAAAGATAAATTGAAATGGTTTCTGTCGGTCGTCGCAGACGTTAGTGCCTTGGAGTCATCCGAATGAGGTTTCAGGTTTTTGCCCCTCTCTAAAATCATTTTCACCTTCCAGTTTTGATGACATTCGAGGTTACAATGTTCCTATTTTGATTCGATCCCCTTCCATTTATAGGTCCAGGTGGATGTATCTTCTCTGATCTTACCGCAAGAGCGTTGGCTTGTGAAGTGACGAAAAGTCTCTACAGAATCTGCTCAAGGAATTGTTCAAAAACTTCACACTTTCTAAAAATAAGTCGCCCCCTGTCCAAAGTATGAGTCTGCGCTGAAAACATTCATGTTGGTATACTACTGTATACACATTCAGCAACACTTCACACAAGAGTGTCACAGTTAGCCCAACACTACATGTTCGGGGATCACTAGTGAGACGAAACAATGAAATCAAAGACAGCAAGAATAACAACAACAAAAGAGAATAGTTCAGGAATAGCTAACCCGGATAATCCGTGCGTAGCTGCTGAGAGCTTGACAAGTCTCTTGTTAGATCAAACTTTAGACAAAAATAGACAGAGAATAAGAGGCAAACATAGACAAAAAAAAAGAGAGGGGGAGGGGAAGTGGACAGAAGGAACTTTGTTTTTCGTTCGCACGCGCGCGCGCACACTCACACACACATACACACACATAATCATGTAATTATATCAGATAAAAGACAATGATTTTTCGCACACTAAAACCGATGTACAGTGTAACCTAGGAGCTTGACCATGCAAATTGAAAGTGCCTTTATACTTAACAAAAAAAAAAAATTGCTCTGGGGCACGGTAACAGTCAAGTCTATCCCTTAGCTCATTTCAATGACAAATGATATAATATTATACAGAGGAGAAAAAACGTATTAAACTATGGGTGAAAACGTTAATCTTAAACACCTTATACGTGTAAGAGAATAAGAGGAACGTTAGCAATAAACAGAAGAAAAAAGAACAGTTCTAGTTGCAACGACACACAAAATAAAAATGAGTATTGATGATTTGAGGGAAGTATCGATAAGAGTTCTCCAAGAGCGTTATCTAACCCATTGAGGACTGGCTGATTTTGTTATAACACGCATTTCCCATAGACACTCGCCCGAGTATACTCGGGGCTCATCCTCAACAGGTTAATGACAGATCTTCAGACTACTATAATAGAAGGCGGGGACGTTGAGGAGGGGTTCGATGCCTGGAGACCTGCCCCTGCCAGGGCCTGGTAGTATTATTTTGTTACCCCATCACTCTTCCATTCTTTGTACTTTGGCGTGGATAATCCTCCCACTTGCTTTCATTTTCTCCTCACAAGGATGCAATACCGCTCTTTAAGCTACTGCGCTGTGTCATATGACAGAGAATCAAAAGAGAGAAAAAGTAACAGATGAAGAGGAAGAAAGCGTTAACGTTTACTCAGATCAAGTTTGTTTGTTTGTTTGCTTGTCTTGAGCAATATTATGGTCGTTAGGGCGGAAAACTACAGAGTGCACGGGCTGTAAGAACGTTGACATAACTTTCATTTTAACGCAACAGTATAGTGACCCTCAACACACAAAACCTCATACAAAAGATTTCAAACAGAAATGAACTGAGTGCAGCTAGGTCGTAACACTAACGACCATCATAACATCTAAAATGTCTCATTACATGTAGCTTCCCCTCCCCTTTTTCTCTTTCTCTCTCTCTCTCTCTCTCTCTCTCATATATATATATATATATATATATATATATATATATATGTTCATGTTTTGTTGAAACTTACGTGATTCAAAGCTCCTTTAAATATTATGTACTCATGTCAGCGTTATGTATATTACTTTGTATTACTTTATATGGAAATAAAATCATTTTGAATTGAATTTGAATTAAATATATATATATAATGTAATGCACATTCACATACATATACATATATATACTTACATATATTCATTTATTCATTTATTTATTTATATAGACATAGATATAGATATATTGTACATTGGGAGAGAGAGGAAGATGCGTGACAGACCAAAAAGGTAATCTTTAACTTGTTAGAGAAAAATGTGTAAGCCTTATAGATTGCAACAATATCCGATATGACAGAATAAACTTAGTCGTTCGTTGGTGAAAAGATTAAAGTGAGGCTTTAGAGCTGAGTTAAATCAGTGGATTAAATAGCCCTTCTGAATCTGAGCTAACAATTGCTAAGATGAAAACACTGCACACCTATTACTATACCCTGACTTATTCCGTTACGTTGATGGCTACACACGTTCTCTTCCCTTTACACGAAGCCAACGACCGAGCCAATAAAGTGTAAACGGTCCAACTATAAGGGGATTCTTATTTCCCGGGTTTTCTTCTTTTGTGTTTCGTGTGTCCTTTCAGCATTTCTCCTTTTTCCCACATTCATAGAGAAAGAAAAAAAAGTGATACTTTCCTGACAATGATTGCTAAAGAAAAAAAAAAACACGTAAGGGCAGCAACCTTGCTCCCATTCTGCATCCTCCTTTCAGAAAAAAAAAAACCCGGATCGCTATCAATTTTCCAAAGGGGATTAAGTTCGGCTGGCAGCAAACTACTCCACAGAATTTATAATACATTCAATGAAGATCAGAGCGCAAGAGAAGTGAAGTAATGAAGATAGCACTGTACAGGTAGCTTTTTTTTTCGGCTGAGGGAAAAAAGGGGGTGTTCGGGGATAGGTCTGCCTTGTACCACGATTTCCGATTTGTGTGGATGCTATTGTCGGCTGCTGAGCTTGTTTTGAAACATCATTATCCATGCAGACTTTATTGCCACAGCACTATTCAGAACGGAGGACATTTTGTCTCTAATATAGCGAGGATAGAGTGTGTGTGTGTGTGTGTGTGTGTGTGTGTGTTCGCTCAGCATTCAATGAAAAAAAAAATAGAAGGGAACATGATCTAGCAGTTTATGCAATAGTAACCGGGATAAAACTTACGAGGAGACACTCTGTTCGACAGTTCCTTTCTGAGCTTCCTGTCTGTCTGTCTGTCTGTCTGTCTCTCCCCTCTTCCATCTCTCGTTTGTGTGTGTGTGTGTGTGTGTGTGTGTGTGTGTGTGTGTGTGTGTGTGTGTGTGTGTGTGTGTGTGTGTATGTTGTAAAACCTATGATTTGAGCAAAAGGGTCAGGCCCATTACGTGCACTGCATGGGGTCACGACCATTCCGTGCACTTTCTGGCATTTATTGAAGAAAACAAATTGCTCGCACAATTATGAAAATATGCCATGTTTAGTGAAACACACACACACACACACACACACACACACACACACACACACACACAAATACAATGTTCTTTCTTTAATTCCACCTGGTTTTTCTTGTTTAAGTTATGGAAAAGTAAGCAGTTTATATCAATCAAATCAAGAGAGGTATACAATATTTTTCTCATGAAATCCTGAAGCGATTGTTCTTACTATAAAATGAATGAAACGCTTGATTGACATCGTCGTAAACTCTAACTGATGCTAGCAATGTGAAATAATACTTCAGATAGATAGTCCTGATCGAACCGTATCTGTTACGCAATTTACCTCATTCTCAGTTTGTTTCATACATGCACCGCTTTACAACATTGACTTACATCGTAGGTATTTCATTCCATTCCATTTATTAAGTCTTCTATACACAAATTACATTTGCAGCATTTAATATCTACAGATTAATAAATTGTAACTAATATTTGAAAATTCATTGTACACAGACTGAACTCTGGGTAATATTTCATGATACAGAATGGATTTAAGTCAGTCTTGAGTATGTCATGTTCATATTGGAAAATTTATCAAAAGTGTTGGTAACTAATACAACTAACAATACATGTATTTAAAAAACACAATCATGGGATACTCTCTAACTGCAATACTTATTTGATTGCTTAGGTTTGTTTTGTTTTTGTAGCTACTGCAATTAGCAGAGACTAGTAAATGCGACTATCTTAAAATATTTCAGACCCACCTCTTCTCAATCGTGGCTATATACTGAAGAGTCAAAATGCATTGAAATTGATAAGTCTAATTATTGATCATTTTAGACAAAATGAAAACTATTAATGCAACCTTCATATGTATGTATATATATACAAATAAAAAAAAACAGGATCAAATAAGATTTCTTGACACTTATCAATCATTCACATCACGAAATTTTCTTTTTTTTAATCCTTGGTTCCATCAAAACCAGTTGTACCAAAAAAGCAATGCATTCCGGACGCAAACCTTTCCATTAGCCTTTCACATTATGGAGCATTAGAACTTCACCTCTGCAGCGAGTAACTGTGTCCGAGTGATAAACATCATTGCTATTTTACTCCTATTTATCATTTCATAAATTACGTGTGAGATTTATATATGCTTGGTGAAATTTTGATATTTGACCCGTGTTATTGTTGGAGCAGTCATTCCAGAACTTATTCGTTATTGTTCGTTATGTTTGTTGTTTTTCAGAAAAAAAAAAATTAAGTCGGTTTTTTTTCTAAATGATCGCTCACGCAATCCTACTCTTTGGTCTTGGGAGTTGATAATTCTCGGTATTCAGCAACCATTCAGGAGAAATTGAGAGCCATCGGTGGTCCCTAAGTTCCACGACACCAAGTAACCGCATTCCACTACAAAAGCAACCATTCCGTCCTACCTTTTTCACCACGTAACGCTCCCAAATTACAAGAATTATATAGGATCAATTGAAATTGACGTCCCAGCACCTTTAATAGCTTTCATTTTTGTTCTTTTGATTTGTAATAGAAGGGTTCATTTGAAGTCAGACCTCGCTTAGTGACTGAAAAGAAAAAGAGTAACAAAAAGAAAAGATCCTGTCAAGATGAATAGCGCTGGTGCCCAAATCATGTGAGCCTAATCACATCAAGTGTTTGCAAAGTGTGTACACATTTTTTGTCTGATCGCCGTCAGGGATCTTTTTTTTAAGGATTTTGACTAAAGAACTTTGCTCCAGTACCTACCTGTGTTGGTTGTTTGAAAACACCACCAAAAAGGCGGAGTTGAGTGGAGTGGAGTGCGAATGGAGGAAAACTACGGTGGATACAACCAAGGTACGCCAGGGTCGAGCCACTTTGGGCTTTGAAGCAAGACCGTGAGCACCTGAAAAGGGAGACCTTCTGTAAGGATTGAGTGGAGTAGGGCTGAGAATGACTGGCGACTAAAAGAGAAGAAAGAAAGGAAGAATGAAGAAGAGGAGGAGGGGGAGACGAAAAAGGCGAAATGATAGATGCCTTGTCTATACTCTCAGGCCGTGAGATATACCTAATTCACCAACACGCGTATACCTTGTTCTCGATACGCAATGCTGCCCCATGGCATGAACTCGTCTACTGTGGTATTGAATCCAGCACGCTACACCCAAACGAGTTCCCCCTTTTTGTCCTCTCGCATTCTGTCCCTTCATGGATCTTGGAACTTGGAGTAAGACCTGGCCTCGGCAATCCGTGTCTTGAATATTGTCGGACTGATTTAGTCAGAAGTTTCTGGAAAGCTTAAATCTCGTCGAGTGTGCTCTCTTGGGCTGTATAGCTAGAAAGTTTGAAACAGTGATGTGACATCGACTGCGTTCCTCTGGCGAAAAGTGGCGTCACTTGCTGATCTTTCCTTACATTATGTCTGTTGACGATAGTTGCGAGGATCCAGCACTACTGACTGCAGGATTGATACTGATGATATCTATAAATGATAAACAGGAACATATGTTTGCTGTGGATCAGAACGTGATATGAATATTCATCAGGATCGCGGACTTCATCGTTCCCATGCTGACAGGTAAAGAAAGAAAAAGAAATGTTTTAACGTTTACCACTTATATTCATACGTGACATATTTTGTGAATGTCCCGAGTAACCAGAAGAAAGCAAAACTAATTGAGAACCCAAAACTAAACCAATGCAACGTAAGGGGTCGACATAAGCGGTGGCCCGTTCATGGCTCGGGACCACCAAAAAGTGTTGTCGGGCAACCGAATTTCCAAAAAGGTTATCTTTTAGTGGTCTGATCGGGCAACTAGAATCCGAAATGGATTAACGTGATTCCTTTAAGTTAATTCGGGCCACCAGAATCTGAATTTTTAAGATATCTGCATAGCTGGAGAAAAAAGTGGGCATCGAACCAACCCTGGTATACGGACAACGAAATCTCTTACTGTTTTTTTTTTCGAATTGTTTCACATTGTACAGTTTTCGTGGGGGTAGCCATGGTAACCATGCTGAGCAAGCCGAATCTCCGTCTGTATCTGTCTGATATGGAATCAGGATACAATCGGAAAATACATCAAGGGAACATACTTTGGCCCAGTCTTTTCCATCAATCAAAACCTACTCGCGGACGCCACGTTCTGTTAAGATATACATGGTGTACAGCAAGTGTGAAAAGCGCCGTGATTCCTGTATGATACAGAAAGCACATAATATCGTCTCAGAAAAATGAGAAGGACAAAAAATAATAATCAAGTGATAAATTGATGCTTCTAGTTCCCCTACATTAGTTTCACGGAGAGAAAAAAATTGAGTAAAAAAAAAAAAGAAATAGCACCTCCAAATCTTTGTGATCCCGAGAAACAAATTTATTAGGAATGTACAAGCATTATTACGATCTATCTCAACATACACATATGACACTATGAAACACGCACAAGTACACATACATGTATTATGTATTATGAGAGTTTGCTCCTCTAAATAATATTGAGGCTTATAGAAATATTCTCCAAGAATTAATTTTGACGACAATATGTGTGTGCTTGTGTGCATATTCTTATACTGTATGTTGATGTATATTGATTATATATATATATATATATATATATATATATATATTGCAACTGATTGAAAATTGTCCTTCATCGACATCGAGGTACATAAGCATTGATTAGTATTTAGTAGAAGACATCATAAAAAATATAAAAACATAAATTACCCCTCCATTTTAAGAAATGGCGATCTGATTGTTACACTGTATTTGTAAAGAAGAAGCACATGTAAGAGTAAAGATTCTAAGCAATGCTACCCTTATAATATATTTACCCTTTCAGCTATAGAATATTAAATATTACTTTATTTCTTTTGCACTTTTTCAGGACTTAAACCCAGTAAATATTGCTATGAAATTTGCAAATTTATAATACTTGCAGCCACTGTTTACCCTTTGGAGCAGTGATTTTTATAATGTTCGAATTATCACATTTGATGTATATTATTATGTAGGTTAGTTGCATCCCAAAACATTCTACCATATAAAAATTTCGCAATAAATCCTCAAATATAGGGAGATATCTTTATTTTTCTGAATAAACCATAACCATATCAGACGGTTTACTGTAGAAAGATTTTGATAAGGTATTGTTCACATTTTTATATTTAACAATACTTGATATTGATTATATTGAATAATATTTTTTACATTGGTTGTTTCTATCCGTAACTCACATTAGAACTATTTTGAAGCACTAAAGCTGGGTTTTTTATTTCCCCTGCAAATGGTAAATAGTGCTTTTAAGACACTGTATACGTATGTTATTAATTTATCCTTTGCAATATTAAACAGTTTCTCATAACACAGAAGGCTTAAGATTAAAGATGTTTCCTGATCCAACAAAATTGATAAGAGAAATTAATCGTCTCAAAGTTATTTGTATAATGAGAAAAATATATTGCATTAGTTTTACATGGTAAAGTGCAATGATGTCTACTCCTACTCCTCAGAATTGAAATTTGTATTCTTCTCCTTTTAATTTTAAGGTGCGTCATATTTTTTTTAACGTTTTTGAAGGAAATAAAAAGATTCCTGATTCTAACGTATGATGAGTCGAAGAGTATACTAAAAAGAATTATTAACACAACACGAAAGATATCCATCTTTGTAAAAGGTAAAAAAAGTATACCATGAACTATATTATCAATAAATGATAATATCAATTTATAAAGCGCATAAACTACGCATAAAATACATCTATATTATTATACTCTGCGCTGCAAAAGCTCCTGATGTGCTTAACAATATCTTAATTCAAAAAGAAGAGATACTTTGAATCTTGATCTATAGACCGATACAGTTGGGAATTTCTTGATTTCTAATATGGAAAGTTATTTCATAGTTTTGGAGCGGCACTATACATTTTCCAATTCTGGACTGAGTTGCGTTTGTCATCAGACATTCGAAATAATTCTTCCATGCCTGTAAAATAGACTGTCGGGGTTTCCTTGGTCCAATTTACCTGTGAAGACCTGTTTGAGTAACGGGTAAAAGTAAACAGTTCCATCCGTGCAATTTCTAGGGAAAGAAACAAAACACAGCTAGGCGGAGAGAAAGAGCCAAACGGAAAATACGAGAAGCGATATGAACGCTCATGCCTCGCGCGAATTATTCTGTTTACACTGAAGTAACTGTTAAATATGCATGCTTAGCCGAGAGCAAATATTTTGACAACACATAATAGAAATGGAACGCACTAATAGGATGCTTTGACCGTAGACACCTCCTATTCGTGGTAACTTTGAACCGGGCAGGGCTATCGCCACTAAAACCGAGCCCGCTGAATCCGCGGATTAGAACCACTTCAAAGCAAGATTGTCATACCTTGTGCGAATGGAAGCCACCCGCCTCGATTACGCAACGTTTGACATGCCTCGAGGCATTGACATACGAACCCGCACATAATGATATGGAATTGCCAATATGTCGTGAAAAGAAAAGAGTCAGGTTCAACATCAAAGACAGAATAAAATTTACTGCGACACGTACTTTTTTCGCTGGTTTGAACTGGTTAGAGTATATCATACGAATAACGACATAAATTTACTTTCCTCATTTACGTTGGCAAATGTGCTGATAAGCTAACGCAAATTATATACAGTATCATGATATCTGGAAAAGTCGTCTATTTCAGCGATTACGGTATGAAAAAAAAATGTTAATTTCTAGGACATGCCTTTTATATCGAGACTACGGTCAGAAATTGAATTTTTGTACGTCCTAATATAGGATCAAGCAAATTGAGCGTTTTGCTTTGCTCGTTTACAATCACAGGAAGCTGCTTCATTCTGTGTTCTTGAATAAGAATCCCAGCATTTTTCATGGTGGTAATTATTTGCCTTATATACATATATATATCATATATATATATATATATATATATATATATATATGCACACACATACATATGCATAGGCATAGACTATGTATATACATGCCTACACACAATAATCCAATGCCGAAAACGATTACAAGCAAAAATTGAAAGAAGAAAGGCACATGATTGTTGATAATTCAGCTATTATACGACTGAACTGTCAAGAGCAAAAAATAAAAAATAAATAAATAAATAAATAAGGTAAAAATGAATGTGAATTAAATGATTTTATATTGAAACTATTAAGATAATGTCAAGAATGCTTAGCATTGCAGAGGAATATATTTCTCTTTATAGACGAAACAGATACGACGTGGTCATCCATGCATGTTGTAGTCATGACGTGTAAGACATAATCCCTGAGAATGTGAACAAAGATTTCAAGTGATGCTTTGTTTAAAACTTTGAATGGAAAACTTTGAAGAAAGGGTGTATCCGTGTTAAGCAGGATAATGTAAGAGTGTTTGTGTTCGCGAAGCATGTGTAAGTGCAGCAATGCATATACAATGTATCTGCCCCCCCCCCCCAAAAAAAAAGAACCTCACGTCACTTTGAGCGATGTACCTGAGTTTCAAGGTCTCACTAATATAAAATCATGACTGTCATGACGAGAATTTTATAATTATATATAAGACATCGGAAATTTTACTGAGTTGATATGCCCTGAGACTTTTTAAAGGGAATGTAGTCTTGCAAACATCACCTCAAGACTCAAGCTTAGGTTTCAGTGGTATATGTGATTGCTCATAATATCTTCCCGCGAATGACGCTATGAATTGAGTATTTCATTTCGGTCTACAATGGAGCAAACCTTGAGAATATTGAAGATGCTAATTAATCGATAAAGATGATTAAAGACGATTTGACTGGACGGCATGCACTTATCCCCTTCATTGATATCATCATTCCCTAGGATTGACCGCCAAACATTTCAAAGTTACCGGGACGTTCTATGGTTAAGAGATGTCGAAATATAGCAATGTCATAATCGACATCTATAAGCTTGTAAGCTATTCAATATAAAGCATTTATAGCATTGTCAACTGGCGAAACAAAGGGAAGGAAGTATTTATTGTAACGTTGTACCCAATAGGGGGCTCTACTCTTCATCATGCTTACTTCACATAAAAACATGAACAGCGCTTTGTCTACAACATCAACTTCCTACCCCGCTTGAGATTTTGGTTGTTTTACTCTCTGATTTTGGATGTAAAAAGATTACTATATAGGGGCCGTAACCAACATAGTCAACTCGACAATGTGCAACATTTCAATAACGCACAATCAGTACGCATTCTCCGCTTTCCGGTACATTGTATTTATATATTGTTTGCTATCGACTGCCTGTGTTCATTATAACTATTCCATTTAGTGGGGTGGCTTAGTGAAATTATCGTGACACGGCGGACAAAAGCATGATTTTTTCACCAAAGGTACTTCATGATGTACCTTCGCAAAAAATAGGGTGCTCCAAGAAAATTGATGCTGGGAAGGAGGTCAGAGGTCAAAGGTCAATGACCTTTATTTGTGAAATAGGTTTTTTGGCTATTTCTCAGGTCAGGAATATCCAATCTGGATAAAACTTGGCAGGAAGAATATTGAGAACAAGTAAAATATTTTGATTGAATTTGGAGTGAATTTTCCAAAGGTCAAAGGTCAAAGGTCAATGAACTTTTTTCTAAAAATCATGTTTTTGTTTATTTCTCCAGGTAGGAAGATTCAATTTTCACAAAATTTGATATGAACGTTGTATAGAAGGTACCAAGAGTATAAACCAGGGGTCAAATATAATTGTTGGTTTGTGCGTTGCCATGGCAACCCAAACCTAGGGTTTTTAATTGAAGTTAGTTACAGGAGGCTATTTTCCAGTTTGGAAGAGATTCCATGTGAATAGGTACAACTGATCGTCGGGATGTATAGAGGTTTGAACTACTTTTCATTAGTGTTAAGTGGTATGTTGCCATGGCAACTACATATATAGATTTTGGTTAAACTTAAAGGAGACTTCAGAACTTATGAATTTGAAGAGATTTCCATCAGGGTTGGTATAATTGATCAACAAAAAAGTCGCCAGACAAAGATTTGTCACCTATATAGCATGTGGGTTGAGTGAATGCAGCAACAATAGTAGAACACATCAGTGAGAGTTTGAGGAAAATTGGACAATCCGTTCTAAAGTTATGAATTTTTTAAGTTTCTGCTCATGCAGTCGAGGCTGGATGAGAAGACTACTATACCTTGTAATGTCACATGTGTGCAACGATATAGAGAATGAATAAAGAAAATTCAACATAAATTATTTTCGCTTACAAAAGGATACTCGACTTCTCTTTCAGAAGGCAGGGGGAATAATATTACCCTTGACATACGTCAGTAGCAAGTCAAAGAAACTATGTGAACTTTATTCAAAAAGTATGGTTTTGTGAAATTCTCATTTTATTTTCCTTAGAATGTGCGCATGTGACATCATACACTGTGGTAGTCTTTTCATCCAGCCGCGACTGTGCAGATACCTTAAAAAAATCGTAACTTTTGAACGGATTGTATGATTTTTTCCAAGCTTTCTGTGATGTGTCCTACTAATATTGTTGTATTCACTGAATCCATGTGTGCATGAAGGTGGACTTGTCCTTTAAGGACAGATTCTGAAAGAGCAGACTGTAAGCTTTAAAATGATGTATCACACAATTCAAAGGGATTCCCCTAACCTATCTAAATAATAATACCGGTACTGGAAAGAAAGCACACACTCTGGATAAGTATGAACTGAGAAAAGAGGCTGCATTGTCTATTTTAGCGTTTAATCTTTACCAAGCTGTCTCATGACATTATGTTCATCTTTTCTCCCCCCTCCAATTTTCATTTGAGTTTGTCATTATTAATTTTTGATGATAAGAACGATGCCACAAGGCATTTTTTCTTAAAAATGCTTCAACTGCTCCTTCAGGTCCAAAATCTACATCAATATATATAATTTTCCTGATCTCCTCAACATTTTCCAAAAATAAAGCATGCACCTTTTATGCATTGAGTCCTCATTTTTGTGGATAATTAAAGGCAAAAACCCAAAATTAGTGCTTGAAAATTATTCTTAAGTGTGAGTTATGAATAGAAAGATCCTCTGTAAAAAAATGAATCTGTATAATCAATGTTAAGTATTGTTAATAACACAAAATGTGAACAATATTTCTATGATAACATGTTTCCAGACTAAACCGTCCGCATTTATGCTTTAATGAGAAAAATACTGATATCTTTTTATATGTTTGCTTTGATTGCAAAAACTGTATATGGTAGGATGTCTTGTGATACAACAGGGGGGCATTTCATGAAGCAGTTTGGTCAGATATTTTTCTGACAAACTGTTACAAACTACAGAAATCCTTGCATCTGATTGGCAGAGAGCAAATTGGTCCAACAACTTGTCGGACAAAATGCTTCATGAAATGCTCCCAGACCTACACATATTATGCATAAAATGTGATATCCTGAACATTTTTTTCAAGTTACTCTCCCAAAAGTGTATATATAGGACCTTTAAGTTTTTCTTGTGTTTGTTCCTGGCAGATTACTAGTACACAAATGCTCCAATCCATGATGACCTAACGGAAATTAAGGAAATTAAAATGAATATACTGAAAACCAAACTACAGATACTAATAACTTACTTCATTCTTCTCTCCCCACCCCACCCCTTCTTTTTGGTTTCTTGATATACTAGTAGATCTAGCTGACTTTGATAATTGTCATTATGTAACATCATCTTCAATTGACAAGGCGATAAAACTTAACAATCATTTCATTATGCTGCTGGACTAATGGGGTTAGTTGAACTATATTGTTTTTGATGTACTATACTTTTTCCTCCTATCAATCACATGTATTTTGGGTGGAATGTATTTTGACATAAAGCATCATAGAATCAACCTTTTTGGGGTCGGGAATTTTGTCATATTATATTGTGATTTAGATTCTGCTCTATGCTGATTTTGTTTTATTTCTATCAACTTTTTAAACTTCCCGATAGACTTTGTTCACCAGCCAACTACATCCCACCCTCTTTGGATAATGTGAACCAATCAAACATTGCTTTTACTTTTTAATAACATGTCTATACATAGCTATCAGACCAAAAATATTCAAACCACTTTAAGTCTTTATGAGTGAAATTACAAATATCAATATATTTTTAAAAATATTCAAATTGTCTAAATTCAACTTCATCTATGAAAACAAACTTTTAACCTTTTTAAGCATTTGAATAACCCCCATAAGAAATAGAAACATATAGAGAGGGGAAGTGCGGACTATAAAAATTGCTTACGGGAACCAGGTAATCCCTGCGCTAAACATATGGAATTCACACAATCTTGGAGGAAACGGGTTAAATTTGTTAGGAAATATGTAGGGCAATACCCAAAACCTTAAGTTCTCAATGGAATATGCAGCTCTTCTACTGGTAAACTAGTAGTTCTGGGAGAAAAAATGAGCTGTGACATAGTCCTACACCTGGCTCAGTCATTGCCCAAGATTTAAAGTATCTGAGCCAGAGTCACGTGTCACTCTTTGCCATTTCTCTACAGGAGGTAGACAGTACTAAAAAAATCCTTTACCAGAAATTATATCAAATTATTTAATGAAAAGGTGCTTAAGAAAACTGGACTATTCCCACACACCTCCCTCAGGTCTGCAACACAGACTAACCACCTGTTACCATAGGAAAACCAGTAAAAATGGTGTATTACTGTAAACATGCACATAATATGTCGTATTATGGGTCTGAATTTTAAGACTAGCAACCATGTACATTGCATTGCATTGTACAGAAACCTGGCGAATGCCCTGTGTATAGTCTTTGAATTCAGACATTATTGTTATGTACAAATTAAGGGCATTTTCTCATTTTTTCTGTTAGCGGATTTCTTGGAGCACCCCCTAATTTTGATCCTCATGTATATACAAATGTCTGAGGAAAAAATGACACTTTTGTCCGGCGTGTCACGATTATCAGTATATTTGTCACTAAGCCACCCCACTAATTACAGTGCGTTTCTTTTCGTCGACGATGAACAGGCGCTGATCCTTTTATGATTTCAATTAAGACAGGGGGTTGAGTTTGAGAGAGAGAGAGAGGGGGGGGGGATAAAGCGAAGGGATATAAGGGGAAAAGGTATCAGATGCTTTAGAAGCGCAAAGGTGTTGGGCAAATGGCTTTTAGGAGGATTGTATCTACATCGAATAAAGCTTGCTTGTTATACGCCACTCGAGCTGCACAGGGCGCCATTCTTTCGGCTCCGGATTCATCGCATTGACAGCAACTGACACAGTTTTCTTTTGAAGCGATGCTCGTAGCGCAGCGAGATAAACAAGCATCCCCTTTCATTTGTGGTCCCACAAAATAAGAAAAGGACTATTATAAGCATGCCCAAGCCGGTCAAATCGCGTTGACAAAAGCCGAAACAGGCAGGGATTTAGATAACGGAACAGATGAGCATAAAGGAAACAGATATAGTGTTCTGAATGAAGGGCTCTAACAACTCGCAGCGGGCATCGCTCGATCTCTATATTTCATTGTTCGTTTTAGATTCTATTTTGTTGTTGTTGAAATTTCACCCTCTTCTTTGGCCACTGTTGGAGAGAGATTATAACAATCATAATAATGATGAAATCAAAAGATTGAATGATAAGTTGAGAAATATCCTAGGCACTTACTCCTCGATATTTACACATTGGTATTTCAAATCAATTTTTGTGTGACCTTTCGGGTTAAAAAAAAAGTTTAAAAAATGCCTTTTCTTCGAGTAAGTGGTTGTCCAATCCTGGAGAATCACAAACTGATCCCCTCGGAATGGATGAAAAATTGAAATTGAAATTAGATTGAAATGTAGAATGGAACGCAATGATTATATAATGATCCCATGGTATCAAAATAACCAACATTAGCATTATTGTTCGCAGGAACTATATACTAAGTTTGTTGTTGTTGGGTGTTTTTTTTTTTTTTTTTTGGTGTCCATGTATTCAGTGCGACAAAATCAGATAAACATACTTTATCAACGACTTGCATTGATCGTGCGAATCACATTAGAGTAGATTCTTATAATAATCATGAATGAAGATATATATATATATATATATATATATATATATATATATATATATATATATATGTATATATCAATGTAATTCAATTCAAATGAATTTATTTGGAATTTTCTGCATTGAATATATATCAAAAATTATATACATTCATTTCTTCTTCTTTTTTTCAACACAATAAGGCATACAGTGCGTACATCTGAACATGATTGAAATTTTCGCGTACAATGGGCTCTCAACAAATTGAAGACAACAAAAAGAAAACGCGTCGATTGGGAGCTACTCAGGATAGTGAAACAGATATAATCTGTTATACTAACTGAAAAGATTGAAACAATGAAACTCAAATACTGCCATCCAAAGCATCTATTTTGTCTTTATATTTTGTCTTTATTTTATATTCGCACTGTCATCCCTAAAGAAGAGGAAGGATCCTCGAAAATTCGGATTATTCATTAAATCAAGATTGGCTATTAATGCATTCCCTGCATTCCTCTGTTGTGACTTTATTATTGCTATTTTGTCTTTATATATTCTTGCTGTCGACCAACAAGCAGGGTGTGATAACGTTCAAACTTATTGTTTCATAATTACGGTAAAGCTGTCTCTTCTCTTTTTTTTTTCTTCTTTTTTTTGCCATCGCCTCGCCCCTCGTAAAGTGACTGATGCCTAATTTCCTAGCGTTCTTGGTACTTCCCCGATCTGCCGACAATTAAACTGGCACTAGCTATAGGAGTCTTATATTCAGTCTGCAGGAAGTGATGTGACGTGAGTCAAATAAATGTGTCTCAAAGGCCTGTTAAAGCACTGGTATACCAAATGGCATCAATGATTCATTGTTATTGTTGTTGTTCTGAAAGTAGGTGTAGATATTTATATAAAAAGAACTTATAGCAAATGCTGCATGCTTTCAGTTCGTCATAGCTATGACGTAATCCGGGCACTGCTCATATAACATTTATAAAGAAAAGTAGAAGAAAATAACGAACACCTTTACCAGTAAAACAAAGATCTTTTAAGATCATGAATAACGTGCTACAATTTGACGCTTCATAAATCGACTGCTGTTTAAGGTATTGTTTACCATTGGGAGCAGTGATTTAAAAAGTGTTCGAGTTATAACATTTCATGCATATGTTTGGGTCAGGTGTAGATCACAAAACATCCTACCATATAAACAATTTGCAATAAAGCCTAAAATATAAGAAGATATCATTATTTTTCTCACTAAACCATATAGACGGTTTAGTCAAGAAACATTTTTATGATAACTATTGTCCACATAGTGTATATTTAACAATACTTAACATTGACTATACTGATTCAAATTTTTACATTGGTTGTGTTTATCCCTAACTCACATTTTAGAATTATTTTGAAGCACCAAAGCTGGGTTTTTGTTTCGTCTACAAATGGTAAATAATGCCTTTAAGAAAAAAAAAACAACAACAGGAAACTATCAATTTGCTTAATGAGTTCCTGGAATCGACGGTACATCAGCCAAAAGTAATAGGTCTACTCAGCAGACTTATCACCTACAACTTTAGAGTTAGACATAGTGTAACTTCAGTAGCTTTAAAACGGTTTATAGTGACCTCGTCTACAGCCACTATGTCTATTTTCCAATTGGTCTACTGGCATATCGTCTATTACCGATTCGTCTAATACCCATGTGGTCTACAACTCGTTTTGTCCAGTACCCATATTGTCTAATAGTCACTTTGCCCATTACCCGTACTGTCTAATACCCAACTCGTCTAAGGAGCATTTCGTCTACAAAACAATTGATCTAATGGCCAAATCGTCTACACTCACAATGTCTATTTGCCATGTCGTCTAATATCTATTTTGTCTACTACTAGTTAGTCTACTCCCACCTCGTCTACAAGTCATTTAGTCTACATTCACTTTGTCTAGTTATCATATCGTCCAACCCTTAGTTTGTCCATACCCAATATGGTCTATACCCATCTGGTCTACTCCCAATTGGTCTACTCCCAACTGGTCTACTCCCAATTGGTCTACTCCCAATTGGTCTACTCGCAATTGGTCTACTCCCAATTGGTCTACTCCCAATTGGTCTACTCCCAATTGGTCTACTCCCAATTGGTCTACTCCCAATTGGTCTACTCCATATTGGTCTACTCCCAACTTGTCTACTCCCAATTGGTCTATACTCGTCTATACCCAATTGGTGTACTCCCAACTGATATAGTTTTACTCTCAACAATTTACCCAAACTGATCATTTCCATCTGGTCATGCTAATACTGAATATACCACTTTGTCTGGTGTCCAGTCCGTCTCACTGTCATGAACTATTCATATTAAACCCTGCCCTTGATTAGCACAAAAATCAATATTAGACTATTCTAGTTGTTAATTATTCCGCACATGCTGAATATAAAGACATACTAATCAATGGTGAGACCTGACTATCCAGTCTACATTCTGGCCGTAAAATAACTTAATAATGATAAACTAGCTCAGTTACAATCCTCCATCACAAACGAATTGTCAGTCATACGAAACAGAATTACATTTCGACCGACCACCCCAGTCCACCCGTACCTCCGTGCGCATGCATGCAGCGATCTTGGCGGGATCCCGAATGAGGAATTATCGAGTACGAGTGTAATTTGATTTTCATTGCGTTTGGTACACTAGTTAAATTGCACATCCACCACAAAAATAACACAGCAAGTTTTTCACACTGTGACATTATCTTTTTTTCCTAAAAAATTGTCATAATTAGAACATAAAAATGTAAACCAAATGGGGCACCAAGAGTGTTCAACCTATTTCACTGGGAAAAAAAGAAACTGGATGAAGTAGACTTAAATAACAAAAAAAAACAAAAAACAAACTATAACTAGTAGTAGACCAGTTGGGAGTAGACTAGTTGGCAGTAGACGAGTTGGCAGTAGATGAGTTGGCAGTAGATGAGTTGGCAGTAGACGAGTTGGGTGTAGACCAGTTGGGTGTAGACTAGTTGGGTGTAGACGAGTTGGGAGTAGACCACTTGGGTGTAGACCAATTGGAAGTAGACGAGTTGGGAGTAGACCAACTGGGTGTAGACCAGTTGGGATTAGACCAATTGGGAGTAGACCAGTTGGCAGTAGACCAGTTGGGAGTAGACTGACTGGTTATTAGACTAATTAACTATTAGACAATGAGTTGTAGGCCAATTGGCTATTGGACAAAATGAGCTGTAGACTATTTTATTCATAGACCTTATGATTAATAGACGAAATGGTTAATAGACATAATGGGTGTTAGACGAAATGTGACTTAGACAAATTGGACATTAGATAAAATGGCTAGTAGACGAAATGACAATTAGACTAATTGGCATATAGACAAAATGGTTGGTAGACGAGTTGGTAGTAGACGAAGTGAGTTTAGACGAGATGGCATTAGACTAGGTGGACAGTGGACAGGGTGGTTGTAGACGAGGTGCCAATTTACCTTTAAAACGTTATTAGTCATTCAGCTTTTGCATGTCTGTAATTGAGTCCATGACGTCATTGCCATACAACTTGCCTTATGGTTTGTTCATGAAATATTTCAATTTCTGGTTTGTTTTTTGTTTGCTTGAGTGTTTGTTTGTTTGTTTGTTTGTTTGTTTGTTTGTTTGTTTGTTTGTTTGTTTGTTTGTTTGTTTGTTTGTTTGTTTGTGTTGGTTAAGACGCAATTATCCCCCAGTCTCAGATCCTAATGAACTCTCTTACTTTGCTTGTAAATATTTTGTACACCCCTATGGAAAATAGGTCTGCTGATCAGGGTGTTCCACCCCATGATGTGGAAATAAATTCAATCTAATTCAATTCAAGTATCGCCCTTTGTTGAATAGAAATGAAGAAATTGGACTGAATTGAATTGAATTGAACTGAATTGAATTGAATTGAATCGAATAAAAGATAATCTCAGAGATACACAGCAAACAGCGAGTCTCCATAAGGGACTATTTAGTACTTTAATAGTAGTAAATATTGCTAAATAAACGTACTCCTATAAGTAGGTTTTTGTATCCATAAACACATGTTTATATAGATACCTCAAATACACTAAACACAGAAATTTCAAACACAAAGAATCTGAGTAAAGAATATGGGATTCCGTCTGGATGGCGTCCCATTTTCTGTGTTCATATTCATTCATGTAGTTCTGGTCAAATCCCTATTTGTTTGAATTGAAAATTCAAATTATTTGTTTGTTTGTTTGTTTGTTTGTTTGTTTGTTTGTTTGTTTGTTTGTTTGTTTGTTTGTTTGTTTGTTTGTTTGTTTGTTTCATTTTTCCATCTGAAAAGATGGCTGGATAGCCCACATTCAGCTGCACTATATACCTGGTCTTCCATGGGGTCCAGTTGCGTGTGAGGCGGGACCACTTCACCAGGTTATGCAACCTCTTTGCGAGGAATGAATGAAGCGGGATTATACATGCATGAGTTGTGATTCTCTCACACACGAGACCTCCGTTTTATGTCCTATATCCGATGTACGGAGTTGGTATAGGGTTTAGATCGTAGTAGGACACAGAAAGCCATTTAGGGGAATAACTAAGCTTATCACAATAACAACTAAACTTGATTACCGGTATATACCAGATAATTAGGATAAGTGGCCAAAGATATGAGAATTATTATAACAGAAAGAGGAAATGCAAGGACGTTATAACTTACGCTTACAGATAGGCTTTAAAAGATATTGATAGCGAGAGAGAGATACGTTTTAAGTTCATTTGCCGTCGGTTTTGGTTTATGATTAAATTTTTGAGGACACCAAGGCTCTGCACATAGATCTGTATTTCATTTTGCTGGCGCCTCTGGAACACATTAAACTAACCCGTCAGCGCAGAATATCACAGATTATCATGATTACATCACGGATGTTCAAGAGCGGGAGTTCCAACTGGCTATAATTTTCCAAACAGCTGTCAGTTATCTGGGGATGCACAAAAGAATTCCACAGGTTCATTTGTGCCTTTGATGAACGGGGTTTAATGCCGCTATCCTTCTGAGCAAGCTGAAGATTCGTTGCGCTGAACTCTTTTTCATTTCATTTTATTTCATTATTTTCATTTCATTCATTTTCTATTCCCAATCACAAATTATGCACAATCATAAACATAACACGATTGTCTGAAAACGAAGTATTTAAGAGATTTCATCTCTTGAATCTCCTTGGTTACCATCAGTACATCATATCCTGTTGTTATTAGCCGTCTTACTCTTAATAATCAAGCAAAAGGGCGACCTCATCAGGTCACTGGCGGTGCAGTGACGCGCCAGTCCACAGAGACGATGCGATGCGTGGAACACAGCAGCGGATGTCATCTCTGTCTAACCATAACGAATGTACCAGAGCACAGACAAATAAGCATGCTCAGACTCAGTCACACTCAATAATAGCAATAATAAGAACGAAAATAACAATAATAATGATAATACCAACAACAATCACTACAAGGGGAAGCGTCACCTTCCTTCACCCCCCCCCCCCCCCCACGTGTCTGTATCACCAGACAACTTGCCTTGCGTTTCCTTTTTTCTTTTTCTTTTCTTTTTTTTTTTTACAAATCGCAGACAAGACACTCTCGTCTGCAGTACTTTTGTAAACAGAAAAAGAGGGGGATGTGATCAGGCGATAGACTAATTATTAAAACACTGATTCAGCTTGACGATTAAGCCTTTCTGTACCACTGACTTTGGACAATGTGTAAAACGCTCTCGGGGTGTCTGTCCGACCATGATCCACGGGTTGAACTCCCTGTCCGACGCGTATGGACAGTAAATGCTGTTACGCCCACTTACATGTCGCCCATGGATGTAGGCGAAATACACAGATTGATATGGACTGAGGGCAGGACACTATTACCCTGCCCGGGGAGATCTCGACTCCATGCTATGATCAGGGGAACTAGTCCGAGTGCCATAGCAATCAGGGCAATTATTGTTAGGTTCATTTATCTGCCCCGACTGTAATCCAGTAATGATTGTGAGAATCGAGGTTTCATCAAAATGATATGAAAGCTTATGGTTTCACAAGACTGGTGTAACTCGTGATCATGGCGGTGCCTAAGACGAGTCCTTACACTCAACAGACTCGCCTGCGTTGAGTTAGTAATGTGATAGTATTTGTCGTTCTGAATCGACGTAAAGGCCTGTATGTCACCCTAAGGTAATAGCATAATTCAGTAGACTTCTGGTTTTACAGATGAATACAGTCAGTTGAAAGCCAGAAGGTCGTTACCTCGACTTGAGGATACATTGAGTTATTGAGAAGGAATCAAAGAGCCCATGTTGTATTCCTTCATGACCTTATAATGAATGATAAAAATCAATGATTTACAACCATATATGAATATAATTCATTGATTCATGATACTTTGTCCGTTTCGGCGTAACTTATTGAGGAGGTAGGGCTGTGTATTATGAGTACCCCTGACTATAGCAAGAGCCAGTGGAATACCCGAAATGTCTAAAAATCAGTGCCTTTCTTTGACCTCAGAGCACCTATGTCTTCCAAGTAATGAAAGTCAGTCGAGGTCAAGGGGACATGATACAGCCTATCACTCCGTAGATAAAGCTGATTCAAAGCTGTCAATCAAGCCAATGTCTGGCCTGGCGTGAAGTGTGGATTCCTAGATCCAAAAAACCCCACAAAAACACTAGATCCCCCGATACACCCTCCCCCCCCCCCCCCGAAAAAAGAAAAGAACAGAAAATGGCGGGGGTGTTAAAACATAATTACTCGCTTACGAATGCACACATACAAACAGACAGAAACAGAGAAAGAAAACAAGCACCATTATTGTAAACATTCTTGAGGGTCATCTCACGACACCGATACCTACGAGTCATACGACCCACGGGTTCGACATTGATTAAAACATCGTTAGTCATAGTTACAACCCACGAGTTTTACAGCCCATGAGTTCCACACGAGGCAAATAAGGCCCATGAGTCCAACTCTAGGCAAACAAGGTCCACGAGTTCGACACCAGGCAAACAAGGCCCACGAGTTCAACACTAAGCAAAAAAGGCCCTCGAGGTCGAAACCATATATAGGTAAAAACGACCCACCAGTGCGACATTACATCATGGGGCTTAATTTAATCATATTATTAATCATAGTTTATTTCCAATCATCGAAAATCAAAAAACATAGTACAAAGTATACATGTGATGAAATAATATTGTTCAAACGTTTGCAAAAGATTCATGTAATATATATACGAGACAAATTATAGAACAACATATAACATGTACAATATTTAGGAAAAACACTGTATAAATACTTCGTGGGCGAGCGAAAAATAAATTCGATTATGGAAAACAGTGATCCACTAAAAAGCAAAGCTTGTCGGACGTGGATCGCTAGATAAATAATGCGTTGGTTTCGTGGGCCTTGTTTGCTTTATAGTGTCGAACTCGTGGGCCTTGACACATGGGCCTTAATTGCCTAGTGTCAAACTCATGGGCTGTATGACTCGTCGGCTGTATGATGTCGAACATGACGTGCACCCATTCTTCACGGGATAGAACATACTGTGAAAAAGTAGGATTATAATTACCATTCCTATGTCTGTAATGGTAGTTACTGTCTCCTAGTGTACGATTGCTGAGACACGTATATAATTTCATTACATTTTGATTCGTCGAACGCCTACCGTTTAACGTTTCCCCGGACGTATTCATAAATCAAGAATCTAACAGTTTGTATCCTTTCTTTTATCTAATTTTAAAATCTTATGAGTTGCAGGGAGACAACCACATCCTCATTCTCCGTCATCGGTAATGAAACAGAAATACAAACAAACGAACAAAAACCATCATCGGCAGCCAAAAGCTTAGACTTTTATCATGCCTGTTTGCAAATCGATAGTCATAACTGTGCTTAGACAGACTTAAAAAAAGACGCACACGCACGCACGCACGCGCACACACACACACACACACACACGCACACACACACATACACACACACACAAAGAATTAGATGCAATTACATTAGTAAGCAAACCAACATCCGAAAAATATAATTCGATATTTCATACAAATACAGAATTCGGCAAAAATGTAGGGTGAAAGTATTTGTGATCCATAATTGACAATTATTCTGGTCTAAAAAGCCCTTTTCCTGAACGTGCTTGCATGTGATTATATCGGGATTATAATATCATATATATCAATATATGTCATTATTATTGGCAAAGTTTCGGACTATTCCATTCGTATCTTTACAAATACACCATTAGATTTGAAACTATTTGAACCACATTAATTTCCATGTTAAAATTTTGTATTTAAGATCTAGTCTAACTCGTCATGGTCTCTCTACAAACTTAACTGTCTGCTCTTCATGTACCAGATTCCTCAAGCTCTATCCAATATACTCTGTGCATAGATTTTCGTTTTTAAATCTAACACACATTTCTAAAATTTGTAAATAATGTTCACGTTTTAAGTAATCCAATCGCCCACGGCGGCTGTGTGATGTTGCGTTTTGCATCCCCCTCGATTAAAAAAAAAACAAACAACAGACTGAGCTAATCTGAACATAACTTCTGTTATTCCCCTAGCTCTTTCCTTCCACTTTGTGAATGAGAAGACGTTTAATCTAGAATCAATCTAGAATGGAGTCTCTCCTTTTTTTTTTGTACATGATGGTGCATTTTTCCTGGAAACGTCTCTCATAATTAACTATTGGCCATTGATTGATTGTGAGTACTTCGTCATCAATTTGAAGGAAAAAAAAAGAGAGAGAGAGAAAAGGTTATATGCTCATTGTCCACCTCTTGTGTGTTGGATTTTGTTTTCCTGTATTGCGACGCGCAGGAAAACGGATACGAGAGCAAGCAGAAGTAGGAAAAACGAAGGGGGACTAAAAGGTCGCGATTCCTAAAATATTCGCACTTAGTAGAGGACCGGTGTTATAGGGTTCCCCTGTGCCTGATTCCAGCCGAATTTCCGTCCAATCTTACATTTAGAAAAGCAAAAGCAGACACATATAAGAAGCTGACCTCATCCCATCTCAGATGAAATGTTGAGGGTGAGAGGAGTGATCGGATGAGGAGGAGATTCCACCGCGACACCGGAGCGAGTCAGAGAACCGAGTAGTCTTTTCGTCCTTCACTCTCTGCACCGATATTTGATTGCAAAATCTTCACTCTTATTTCTTTCTTTTCAAGACGTATTGATTTCTGGCCATACAAGAACTTCGGTGAGTTATCTATCGTTCGATCAATATCGATCATGATATAATTGATGTTTTTATTTATGTGTGAGCATCATATGCTATGAAATATTTGATCAGTTGTCTCCGTCTGTACAAATGTATAAGTTGTACAATCGCAACTGCTAATTTATATTTTGAACAAACTGATTTAAATATCTATCATAGCACATCCTTTTCTCTGCTTTAAAGGGGAATTCCAGTGCAGTCACTGCAGTGACAATAAATCTGAAAAGAGCGAGTAAAACTTTTTGTTGGCACAATAATGAAAATTTGATCGAAATCGACAGAAAAAAAGTGAAGTCATGAAAGAACAGTTCTTGAACAGTCAATATGACTCTGCAAATAATGAAGAGATGATATCATTCCTTCAAATAGTGCAATATAGTTAGTTCATAAAATTTTGACATTTTCCGGTTTTTAATTCAACAAGATCAATCATGCCCCAGTGTTAGATCTTAAATATCTGATTGATCATTATGTTGACGTTATTCAACCAGGAATAACATTATATTTTACACTTTGATAACAGACAAGGTAAATTTTCGTTAGTTTTTTTTTTTTTGTACACTCTCATTGGGAATTTGTGAGGTGATCGTATCATCATCAGCTCACTCATTTGCATATATTCATATCTACTGTAAGGGAACTGCATTCTTCAACTTCACAATTTCCTAACTTCCCTATTGAATAATGTTTTTTTTTTTCGATTTTGATCAGATTATCACTGTTCTACTTATAAAAATTCACTCTTTCTTATCAGACTAACTTATAACAGGCCTGGAATTCTCGTTTGATAGTCTCTTGCATATATATATATATATATATATATATATATATATATATAATGACATTATATATATAATTATCATTGTGTGTGTGTGTGTGTGTGTGTTTATGTATTTGTTCAGAGGTTGAAGAAAAGAAGTCATTATTATTATTATTTTCACTCTCATTATCATTGAAATAATATCCTTCTTTGCTTTTTTTTTCCATGGGTCAAACGTAATTCAAAATGACAAGAATTCCCACGATAGAGCATTACTTGAACTGTGTTCCGTGATGAGATGGGTGGTGTTTGTTATTCCAAAGGTGCCATAATCTCAAAATGAAAGAAGATTAGGCCCTATTCTTCACAACATCTGACCAAAATATAACATGCGGAATCGTCGAATCATTTCTTCATTAGTCATATCGAATCATAATGCATCTATACCTGTTCATATGCATTGACCTTCAATTTTCAATATCATGTTTCAGATGAAATATGGGATTAAAATTTTTCGTGGAAATAAGTCTATAAATATCCTAAATGCTATCAGATTATTGTCGAAAAATAAAAATTCTTGAAGATTGCAGGAAGTATTAATTTGTGTTGGATAATGGCATGTCCACCTGCCAAAATATTTCGACATATTCACCAAAAGACAATCTGAGGCACCTCGGAGAGTCTGAAGAATTTTCCTCGCGGGCGGGGAGGTAAACGAAATATTAAAGACTTCCCAAAAGATGAGGACCAAAAGTTCAAGCATACACGTCTAGTAAAATAATACTGGAGCTGCCAGTTCCTGGTAATGTGCGATGACGGGGGTGCTGTACGACGGCGTTCCCCGAAGCTCGCCCGGCGAATATTTTGAAGAGTTGGTTAAGTGATGCTGTTGACACGGAACGCCACAGCCAATTAGCTTCCAACTCGGGTCTCGGGCTAAATTTAGCAGCTTTGCGCGTGTCGCACAATTCGGGGTGGTAAAAATATAGCTCGAAGTGTGGCATCCCCGTCGCGCGCAATTCAAAATCAGGGTTACTCTTCCACACGCCGAAAGAAGAGAGAACGAAGAAATATGCAATCTATCGTAATCATTCTTTTTTCGCGCCAGTAGATTGACGTGTCCTACTCTGCGAGATATGGGACAGTACTTTTGAAGAACTTACAAGCAGTTGCAACTGACTTTGACAAGTACGATTTCTATCTCTTTTCGTTATCCGTAAACAGCAGTGTGTAATTCACGTTGAAGTTTCGCTGGACCTGGCTATATCCTGTCGCATTGTTCAGAATATGTTGCTATGGTGCTATCCAAGGCATAGGGCGATTTGTTCTTTTTCCTTCTATACATAATCTAGACAAACTAAGAATGGTAAGTGTCTGCAAAACAAGTAAATGAATGAATAAGATGGATTGATGTACATCCCACTGCTTTATATCAATTGTTATACAAAAATAAGAAGTCTTTCTCTTTTCCGCATAAAAATTGCAAAAACTTACAAACAGAATTTGACCATATAGAAAAATGTAAAGTATTTTTTCTTTCTTTCCAAATCCCTATAAAAAAATAGAATTCGGTACAGAGTATCTACCAAATCACACTGTTTGACTTCAAGGCTACTCTCCAAAATTCGAACTCGAAAGCAAATCGAAATGAGAGGAATAGGAAGAATAATGACTTTATTATAAAGACTTTATTCAATTTTGGTCATTAAATAAGTATTTATGGAAAATAAGATTGTTGCTAATTCGACTCAGAAAATGTAAAAGAGCAAACGCATCTTGCGAAATTGGCACACGCTATACTTTTAGACAATTCAGTGATGTACATGTATGTTCACATGACATACTTTAAAGCAAGTTATTTCTTGTATGATAGGTGTCATAGGAAGTAATTCTAGTGATTTGTAAATATTGCCTTCTCACACATGCAGGTGTAAAATCATCGTTCAATGTTTTGAATGATTTCTTGCTTTTAGTTGACAAATCCAATCTTCATATAGGCCTACATATTTCTTAAACATGTTAAGGACCTATAACTGTCTGAGTGCTTAGCACCCGGCTCCGGAACAAAAAACAGTTTATGAACTTCCGGCACGCTATGAGATTATAGCCAGTTCTACCTATTACGAAATACAGCTTAGAAGGAATAGAACACAAGAGTTTAAGACATGACCTGTTCTGAGGAAGGAAAAATCACAACGCAAAAAAAGAAAACCAGGGTTCAGGCGTGTCCAACAGAAAGGAGAGAGCAGGAAATTGAAATGGCATATCTTGACTGAAACGAGAAATTTCTATCAATCTTCCTTCTGAAAAAGATGAAGGAAAAGGTGACGTACAGCCAAATTCTCGTGAAATGGGAGGAGACAGAGAAAATAATGATGCGTTATTCCTGACGTCGACGATGCAAAGAAAAATGTGTAACGTTCGACTTGCCCTGTTATGATAATCATAGCATTTCCGTCACTAGAGGGCGCTTTTGAGACGTCATTCATGACTCCGCCTCAAACCTGTCCCCTCTCTGGCGTTCGTCACGATCCGACAACAGACAAAAAAAATTCGCCGATAGCCAACGATTCCGTGTAGCCTATAGTTTTTTCGTCACCCTCCGCGATAAAAACAACCGCGATCTTTCTGAAGGCTCTCATTTATGTTAAACTGACGTTTGTTCGAGATTACACTCCTGTGTGTTTATGTTGGGTTTACGGTGTCCGTGTGTCATTCTTCCTGAGAACGCAGTAATATGATTTGGAAAAGTTCCTTTCCGTTCCGTTCTGACATTTGAAGTTTTGTCGACGACGGGACCATCATTTGATTTGACTGGTATAAGGTATTCCATTGTGTCATTTACACTCAACTTTGTGTGGAGAATTTGGTCAATGATCAAGTCAAGTGTACCATGGAGTAAAGTCAAGGTGGAAATAAAGTCGCTTCTATTTTTCTTACACCCGACAACATGACTTCGGCAGGCGTCAACGAGACAGTTATCGACACTCCGCAGTGTCCAGAATGTAAGTACGAGATTATTAGCTCTGTAACTCCCGCACTTCTCGATTCTAAATCGTGTGATGTTGATGAAGTACTCATTTTGTGCAGGGCAAAACATAGTACTGTGAGCATGTCGATTAATGAACTGCGTGATGTTAATTTTTACTTTACGCATTTAGATCAATCAATCAATTCAAAGTTTATTTCATTTTTCGACAAAACATATAAGTTTCACTTCTTTCGACAACATAGATCTCGCTGATATCATGATCTCGTGCAGGCGTAATCATTAGAGCTAACAAATCTAAACAATAACATGAAACAACTACAGACGACAAACATACACAAAATAGGAAAGCATATAGCCTTTCAAGAATCTCCATCAATTTTTGTAATAACGTCACCTTGTTAATTTGCGGATTGATACTAGCGCCACAATGCAGAAGCCAAACTGTAAGTTACTTGCCCAGTTATGAGATGTTGCAGTAGATAGAAGTTGGGTCGATATAAAAGAAAGAAAGGGTGGACTGGTTTATCTGTTACTTCTACTGAAATATAACAATGTTGCTGCATATCTCCAGGTGTCGAGTTAAAGTGAAACACCTCGTGTTTAGTTTGACTTCAACAAATATTAAGCATCCTATCGCCCTGCACACAAATCTTAATTAGAATTCATATATTTTTTGTTATAATTCGACAACGTAGAATTTTGCCATAGCCTGTGCAGAAGACATGTGATAACTTTAGAGTGACTACCCAAAAGAGGGATGGGATGTACTTGTTGTTGCCATAATTCCCGTTATCGTTTTATGTACATTGAAATGGAAGAGTTGTAGGCGATGATATCGTCACCTCATTCAATTTGCATGCATGATATGAAGTTGCGGCCAATATTATGACTCTCTCGTTAGAACAATACCATGTTTCGGCGAAACCTTCCAATTCTAACATGAAGCTTTCAAGCATTATACGGTCAAACAGTTTGAACATAGCGTGGCGATGCAGTTCCAAGGCGTTCTAAGTCGGTCATCGCTACAGGTGCAAAATGATAATCACCAAGTTGTGTGCATTCGCACCTATATGTATGGTTCTCTGCGTCCTTATCAATCGCGAAACAGGTGCGCCTTTCTCGGACCCCTATTACTCTGCTCTCACCTCCCCACCCCAGCCCTCAAGGAGTGGCCGTGGCAGGGCAATATTCTCGATGAAGCTCGTGTTGTTCAGGGTGCGTCGACATGGTCCCCACATGTTCAGCACCGCGTTCAAGATGTCACTTTAGTTCACTCGTTTCGTCGACTATAGAACGGCGAGACAAGTGATTCTTCATAATATCGGTTATTGGACGAGATCCAGTTTTCTCATTTATTGGACGAGAACCAATTTTCTTCATAATATCGGTTATTGGACGATAACCGGTGTATGGTCTTGGACTTACAACTTTAACGACATCTGTTGCTTACAGTTTTCTTCTCAGTAGTGTGTATCAAGTCGATCTGACTAAACAAAAAGAAAAAAAAAAACCGAGTCAACAAGTAAGAAAACTTTCTTTTCCAGAGTGACTCGATTATGAAGTCTTTGTTTTTTTCCATGATAGCTGAAAAATTATTCACAAAACTGTGGTTAGAAAGAAGGATGGAATTGCTACCACCGTATCTTATCAAAATCCCATTCTAAAGTGGAAAAATCCCCATAATCTTCAAAAATTAGTTCAATTAGCCGTTAATAATAATGATTAGTTGTTGTCCGAATAGTAAGACGTTGTACCTGTACTTGACCATAGGTGCGATCATAGGACCCGAGACGAATGATAACAAATCAAAGCGAAAGCTGGAAGACAGAAATCTTTTATGAAAGTGTCATTTGCGTACATATTTTTGTCCCAAGAATTCAGAAATAACGAAGATGAATGCAATTAAACGCTGCGAGCCACCTGATTTTCCTTCAAGCACAGTATCGAAATTAAACATGCTTTCAACACCAACACAGAGGAATACGTACACCAGTGTATTCTCTTGTTATATTGGTATTAAAGGGGACCTCCGGATGAATTTCAGACTTTTACATTTGAACAACTATAAATCGGTTAAACTGAGTACAGAGTTTCAGAATTTATAGTGATTGGGATGAGGAATGAGAATGTTTTCAAAATTTATAACAAATTGCAATGAACAAGGATGATGACATGGCAGCCTCACCATAAGAATGCATGAGTTGGGCTCACGGAAGCAGAACAAAAGAAGAAGGCATGCACAGATTCTTCACGGTGAACTTGTTGAGCAAGTGGTATGGTATGGAATTGCACTGCTACATTTCTGAAATATATGAGGCTCTAATGTCATCAACACTGTTCAGTGTAATTTGTTTAAGATTTTCAATTTATTGGTTTCTCTGCTCAAGGACCACAACAAATTCCACGAATCTATACGTGGAGCTGTTGATTTATGTACTACATGATGTGAAATTATGAAAATCGTCCGGAATGTCCCTTTAAGGGGGTCTCATACCAAAACAAAGTAAATGAGGGATACATACTCATCTCTAACTCGTTCCCAAAACAGGAATGAGAAAGAAAAAAAAAGAAGGGTTCATGGTATCTTATCGGTGACATGTGTCACTCTAATGATTAACTATCGGACGTAGTAGCTGGGTTGACGAACTCGGTGTCAGTAGTATCACAACTATGCCCTCTACTGGCCGACTAAGTCCAAGCAACCGAGTTCTGCGGTGGCTGGGAAATGCACCATGCAATGAACGCCCGGAAGAGACCCCTGACACTCCGACCAAATATTTTCAGTATATATCGTCACTTAGGCAGCTTAAAGAGGAAATCCACCCTAAAAAAATTAATAAACTTCAAAAGAAAGAGAAAAATATTCCCTACAGAACGATACAAAAATGACAAATATCGGATAAGAAATAAAGAAGATATGGTATTTTGAAATTTCACATTTCTTGACCAGTTCTTATGAATATTCAAATCAGCAAGTTGACGACGTCATGCTCTCACGATTTCCTAATCATTATTCATATACAGAAATGACAAAAATCTCATACTTCAGCTGTAGAGATATAAAGCTTGTCTTAAAACCGCCGAAAAAAAAAAACAAAAACCAAATATTAACTCTGATATATCTTGGTATGGGAATATGATTTTAGTTGTATCAGTTAAAAATAACAATTTTTCCGAATTTCACAAATAACATACATGAAAAATTGTGAGGGTATGACATCATCAACTCGCTCATTTGAATATTCATAAGGACTGGTCAAGAAATGTTTTCCGAGAAAATGTAAAATTGAAGATGGCATATCTTCCTCATTTCTTATCCGATTTTTGTAATTTTTGTATCATTCTGAAGGGAACATTTTTCCTTTTCCTTTGAGATTTATTTGCTTTGGGGCTGGATTTACTCTCCTATATACATGTCTTCATCACTGAGGGTCGCATTCCATCATTTCACGAAGATCATGAAGAAAACGAGATTCTATGTTTGATGTTGAGAAAGAGTTTCTTTGCTAACAGAGTGGTTGGTAAAGTGTTGTCTTCCATCTCAGAAGAGGTGTTGTTTCTGCTTATTTCCTTGGCCTCCCACCGATGATAACCGTCCGTGCCATGTACATGCTTTCATAATTATTTTAGGAAAATGGGACTGTTAGCTTTGAACTTTAATTGAAGGATAGCAACGTATAGGATACTAACACATTCATTTGAAAGAGAGCAGCAGACGACAATTCAACGTTGACCGATGAACAGGCTTTACTTAAAAGTAAAGTAAAGAAGGGTAAAGTAAAACAAAGTAAAGTGGACAAAATGTTTGATGAAGAAAATTCGTTTCCCGGAGTCTATTACATGTCAAATTCAGGGTATTTCAAAGTTAAGTTTGTTGAAGTGCACTTGTGGAAATAGACTGGTAGTTAGTTTCCTAATCAGACAGGAAATATGAGTCTTGGAATTTTTGAAGTTTTATAGGTTTTCAGAGGTGTGTGATATTGGTTGCAACCACACATGCAAATTAGCTGACGTGATGACGTCATCATCTCGCAACCCTGCTGCAATATGGTTTGTGTACGAAATTACAAATTACTCTGAATTGATATTGTGTATTGCCATAATTTTATTGTGGTTGTTTCAATCATGAAAATCCAAATAAGCAGAAGTCCAGTTTATATCTAAGCCATCTCTATTCGTGACAACACGGGAAGGATTTAATGCGGTGGATATTCTCCCCTCTCCTTCATGATTGTCTAAAAGAAACTTCACTGAAGATTGTTTGTCAGTGAGAGACTTGATGAGGTCATGGCATCATTACGTAATAGCAATTTGCATAACATCATGTTGCTTCTAACATTGCTGTTTCGTGAAAGACATGTAAAACTCAAAATTCCCGCTTGGTTATATTTGTCATTGATATATCTTTTTATGATTATAGGTCCAATTGTGATGACACTTTCACCATTTTATTTGTTAGATATTTATTCCATTGTGAAGGTGATAAAGTGTTAAAGACAGTAATTATGACTGTCTTTGGCATGGTGTGTCTAAACAAGGAGGTTCTTATACATGGAGTTCCAACTGGCTGTAATTATTCAAACAGTTGTCAGATTTCTATTGATGTACAAAAGAATTGCACTGGTGCAATTGTGCCTTTGATGATTGATGTTCGACGCCGCCGTCTTGCTGAGCAATCTGAAGATTCATTGTGAACGTTATCATATGTTGGCCATATTTTGCTCATTCAGTTATTAAATGAAATGAAATTTCACTTAATGATGAAGCATGTAAAACAAAGGTCAATCTCGTCCAGAAATTTGTGCAAAAGTGTAAATCAGAGCTGTATCATGTGAAAATGATTAAAACTGTTTACCACCCTGAAAAGCTGGTTTTATCACTTTTCCGCTAAATTTCCACAAATGAAACTAATATGGAATAATCTTCAAGTATAATATTTTATTAATATATATATCAGATTAGTGCCCGGGTATGCCCAGTCGAGTAATTTTCATCTTTATTTGAGCATTTTTTGCTCAATTTCTATTCGCGCATCCTCGTGTCTGTACCACCTACCTTTTATAAGAAGGGATAGCGAAAAGTAATTACCATCACACAGACATCTCTTCCTTTGAAAGTGGCTGGTGATTATGCAATGAGACACGAGTCAATTGTCTTCGTATCTGCGCGGCAGATCCTGTTTGGCACATGCTTCAATTTTAAGACAGTTGTGACTCCATTCTCTTGAACCTCATCCTTGGTCTAAAGCAGGTAATGTGCCGCCGCGTGCGCAGGCTTATACGCAGCGCTGCAATAGCGATGTGCAGCCAGTTTAATCACCCGCGTTCGAATGAATTGTACACAGAATAATGTGCTCCTATAGTATCCAAAGACCTTGACTATCATTTCAAATAAGGATTCAAGCGTACTAATGCTATAAATCTTGAAATTGACTATGTGTGATGCTCACAACGAGATGTGAATTGTAGTCATTCTCAGCCTTCTGTTGCGAGAAGAATTACGAGAGGACATTTTCTGAGATAAACAAAGTATTTAGTCTTCTGGTATCCTTAAGCAGTAGGCACAAAATTAAAGCAGTTGGTAAGTAAAGTAAATTGCAAATTATGATGTATTTATCACACTTGATTGCAATCCGAGGAGATACAAATAGCAAAACAGTGATATTGGAAAAAAAAATGAGCTTATAGTTTTCATTATTTTTACGTATTTATGCTGAGGCAAAGGAAGGAAACTGCAGAGGTATATCAAAGCGTGACTAGTTGAAGGTCCCCTCTTCTTATTTCTTTCAAAGAAGTTGGCTATAAATCACTGGGCTGTGGAGAGGATTTCTTTTGAAGAGGTTGAACTGACCGCGAACGCTAGGCGAAAATCCCGCTCTCGACAAGTAACGAGAAATTCGCGCCAATGTCAGGGCCATGCAACCAATCGGGACACGCTGCACTTTTGTGCTGCGCGTTACAAGGTCGCGATACATCGCGGGGAAAAGAAATGGAGCAAAACCATCAATTTTACTGAGATGAAAAAACATGTGAAAACTTTAGAATGCAATAACTTTCTTACCTTATTTTAGATTTTGATGAAACTTATCCCACTACGTTCGCCTGGTTATACTATTTTTTCTTTTTATCATGAGCTGTACTTCAATATGATGATTTTTGTCAAGACGGAAATAAACAAAACAATCTGCAACAAGGATGTATTTCCTTGTTTTGCTTTTAAGTGGGCATGAGATCTCAACTAAGATTAGTACTAATGATTAAGGCGGCAAAATTAATATCCTTACATTGCTTGATTTCCATGGCAATACGGAATTAATACGATATGAAGTACACTCTTCCGATTTTCTGCTATCATGATTAGGAAATACTAGAAGCAAAATGTGTTGGTCTTTGATAGCATTTGATATTTCAAGTGAAAATTGACGCATTTTAAAGTACTAATGACAATAATTCAGCACCAAGAGTGGCGATCATGATGGATTCATACCGAAACAAACAAACAAACAAACAAACAAACAAACAAACAAACAAACAAACAAACAAACAAACAAAAAATGAACCATCGGATATTCCTGCTCTTCCGCGTATCGCAAGGGGGGGGGGGGGAATTACACGCACTTCTATCAGCAAAGAGTAAGTCAATCTTTCCAAAAATCGGAAGAAGTAGTTGAAAGAAATAAAAAAGCAAGAAGCGAAAAAAAAAAATCATGTCTTAATTCTAGGTGGACTTGATCCGAGATACAACTCGTCAGCGCCGACTGGCGTTGATTTACACGTCCGATCTCTAGTTGACATACGAGTTTAAGGCCTGAAGTGTTCATGGGCGAGTGTATAAGGGAGTGGCCTCACGCCTATAGATCCTGGTTTGACTTGACAAGGTCTCGTTCATCTCACTCATTCTCTCTCTCCTTTTCGATCCTTCTCTCTATCTCTCGCTCTCTAGTCCCTCTCTCTAAAGTATACATATTATCAGTTTAAGATATTGCTACATGTACTAGCATTTGAATGTTTATATAACATAATGCTTGTTCCATATTATTTGAGAGAGCTACTTCAAATCTTTACACCAGAGAGGAACCTTCGTTCAAAGAGCAAAGACTTATTTGTTATTCCAAACAGAAAAACCAAAGTTTATGGACAACGAACATTGTTTATAACCCCTCTACCCTATGGAATAATCTACCCCAGAATTGAAAACAAATTACTGATACTAATAGATTCAAGTCTGCATTGAAAACGCTTTTTTTTTAAAAAACAGTTTAAGCAAACACGAAGCTCGGTACATTGTAGTTGGAATATTGTCCTTTCCATTTATTTTTTTTTTGAGCGCATAGGGACATTATGCACTATGTGTTGTACGCTATATAAGCACTGTGATATATATATATATATATATATATATATATATATATATATATATATATATATATGTATACATTATATGTATATATATATATATATATATATATATATTATATATATATATGTACATTTATATATATATATATATATCCCGCGCTTTTTTATACTTCTTGTCAGTTTCACACTTCATGTTTAATTTCGACATCATCTAAGTGCTCATTCTTCTGTTGCTTAATTACTCCTCCTTCGTCCTCCTCCCTTTCCTCCTCTCCTCTTCTTCCTCCTCATACTCCTTCCTTGCTCCCCTCCAGCTTTTTTTTTCTCTTGTTTCTTCTACCCGTCCTCCTCCCGGTCTTGTTGCAATAGTCACGTGTAAGTATACGTATATTGCCCACTTTTAAATGGTTGTCATATCAGTAAGGTTGTAAAAAAACAAATAGGTTGCACGAGCGACCACAAACATATCATGCAAATTGATAACCGATTACATCATTGCCATGTAACACTGAAAATACATATGAAAAATACCAGAATGCACTAGATTGATTATTTCTTCACAGTTCTGTTGAAGCAATTAGTCACCGACACAATGAAATTTATTAGAATAAAGACTGAGCTGTAATTCGTGCACAGTTAATGATAGTACAGGTTTTCTTGGTCGTTTACGTGAGTTTGCATGTAGGTTCGATCATAAAAGTCAAATATTATGAAATTCGAAAATTATTAGTCATTACAACACTTCTAATAATGATGATAATCGAATAATGATATAGGTGGAGATAGTAGCCGTGATATCAGTAGTTGTGACATTTAGAATATAGAAGAAACAAAATAACGACGTTGACAGCAAAATTGGTGTTGCAGCAAAAATAGTAGAGTCAATTTGGTAACGGCAACGAGCATTCTTGTTTGAACAATGCCAGCAGGTGTCGAGTAATCATCAGCTTTAATGAAGAATATGAAGCGACGTTCTCATCATAATTTCGAATAGAATTAGTTTTCATTCTTACACACTGGACACCCGATGAATGAAAAAAAACCCCAAAAACAAAAACAAACAAACAAACAAACAAACAAACAAACAAAAACTGAAGATTATATACGCAATCTTCAGCGGCTTTGGGGTTTTGGTTCAGACTCGGGAAAAGATTTGCCGCTGCAGCGGCGGGCGGAGCGTGCCCCTGTCACTCTCCTGTCCTCACCTCTTACAAAGTGGAACGATATTCAATCAATAAAGTCTTAGAGGCTTACGACTGACATCAGACAAACAACTTTAGTTACCTGAAAACAAACAGAAAAACAGAACGTAGGGCAAATATTTGGGAGAGGGGCGTATAGAGCGCCAGCAAAAAAAAAAAAAAAAAAAAAAAGGAAAGAAAGAAAGAAAGAAAGAGTGGCTTTCTGGAGAAACATGTTGAATAGAAACATATCGAATGATTGATAAAAATACTCTACTTCAAGAAAAACAAATGGTATAGGTAAATAACAGAAAGCAGAATCTGTAAAGATGGTGATGTTGGTGAAGTTGTTGAAGGTGAAATCTCTATTCTTAGTCGACCATCTGTCTTCACCACTGGCGAGTCCCTCCCAGTGGTCAGGTGAATAAAACGGGTGCAGATAGCAGCCCGCTATTCAAACTATTTACCCCTTCTGAGAGGAAAGTTTGGGGCTATATCGCATGAAAACAGGAAAAGTTTAGGGAAGAGACGAACAATTTTAACGCCTTCCCTTTATTTTCTTTTCTTGTGAACTCACGGCGAGCTACTTGTCGTTCCAGCCAGTCTACAAGTTTCCTCAAGGGGGAGATGAAAAGTGCATGCATTGACGTGTGACTTGAATATGTTTCATTTTCTTACAAAATATTCGTGCGAGGTGTAGCTGATTGCATTTCAGAGCTGACTTAAATGTCGTAGTATGCCCATCCGCATTTTTGAAATATTTCCATCAGTCGCGACAGTGTAGTGTAGAGCACATCATGTGACAATAGATTGTGGAGGTCTTCATGACCTGTCGACAGTATAGCACTGAACGGGTCGTCCGTCCACAGAGGGTTTTGCGCACGTTTCGGATGAGCAGCATATATGCAATCCATCAATCTATTAAATCAATCTTCAATGAGACACGTGGTTCAGTCCATATTATACGACAACTTCTTCCTCTGACCTTCATTATCTGACCCACTGATTTTGGTTTTGGTTTTCAAACTGAAGAGTAAATTATATACATTCGTTCAGCCTCAGCCCACACCCGCGACCATTCGCCCAGCAGTCCGAGTTAATGTATTTTATTTCATCCTTTCTGTGATAGGGATTTTGGACAGTTTGTACAATGCTAAGAGTATTGAATTTGGTTATTTTTCCCCATTTTTCATTCATTGGTTTCCGAAGCTATTTGTGAACCATATTTCTTTTACAAAGAAAATCCATGTTAAAAGTATGTTAAAACTAAGGGTACATTTCGAATTCATGATGAAAATTAGTATGATAATATACAGGCCTTTTATACTCAATGAGAAGTATAAATCGACCTTAATGTTTTAGAATTGCTGTGTTTTTATTAGGTGACTAGGTGTGGAGTATTATGAGAAAATGCTTGCATTACTCAATATAAAATAAGGGAAAAATCATATTGATTTAATGACATTTATATTGTACATCTGAAGCAGGGAGTCAAGAGTTTTTATCTTTTAGATGGAATTCAGAATGAATTCCATAAGGGCCATCATTTATGAGGGCTTCATGTGTGAATCATATCCAAGGATTATTTCAGTGGAAAACAAAAAATATTATATGCAATCGGCACTCAGAGCGTACAGAGCACGATGATGGTGGCGTTATGCGTATCCGCCATAATTCGCTCAAGGATTTTACTTCATGCAGACTTTAATCTTACAAAAGCTCAGTTCACACAGAAGAAATAGAAAAAGACAGATGGTGGTAGAGAAAGATAGGTAGAAGAAAGGAAGAGAGAGAAAGGAGAGAGAGGGGAGAGAAAGTATGAGCACAACATTTATCTCTTCAAAAGTTTCTCGAGCATTCGAGTATACAAACACAAACTCCGAGTTACACATGAACTTCTAAAAGGTCGTTTGCTCTTGGTGTGCAGCGCTCTCTGAACCATAAATCAAGGGAACACGTTATACCCCCTTCATCATCAAAATAAGCTATAAATCATCTTCAGTTATCAGCAGACTTACGGTCAAACATTCCTCTTGCATTTCGAATTCCCGTCGTTCAACTTGTCGTTTGGCGCACGACCTATTACTCGTCTATCGATTCATATTATTATTTTGCTGCTCCGAACTGTTCTTTATTAGAATCGGGGGAAATCATCTCTGTGCAAATAATGTTTATCTGGCGTTTGAGTTGTAATCAAGTGTAAAGATATCATTTGTGTGTGTGTTTGTTTGTTTGTTTGTTTGTGTTTTTTTTGAGGGGGGTCTATTCCTTGGTCTCTTTTCATTGGCTTCCCTTTTAACGGTGGATTCCCGCAGAGATTCGGAAATATTTGTCTGGACGTTTTATGAATGAGAAAAATCTCGGGCCGTATCCTCGGTGACATGAATTTGAACTTCTCCCTTTTCTCGGAAAAAGAGCCGTGTGCCTTTGGACGTCTGAACCTAATCTCGGAAGGAATAAATCGTAGTGACAAAGTTTCCTTATTTCCTGTCTTCCAGAGGGGACACTGTTTGCCTGATGCCCCTGGAGCCCGATTTAGCCCTTCGTAGGGGACGGATTTTCATCATCTGAGACGTCTGCGCAGAGCATTTATTTCTCTTTAACCCCCTGTTCGTGTTTGTTTGCTTTGCTCTGAAAGTTTATTTTTAGGGAATTTTATTTTCTTTGATGTACCTTACGATTTTAGATAAAAACAAACACAGAAACATTTATAAAAGATCTTATCAGGGTCATTTAGTGTCGTTTAATTTTTGAATTTTTCTCCTATGTGCTCCTTTTCTCTATGCGAGACTTCTTCCGTATACCTCTAATAATCACATTCCTCTTTATATAGTGTTTGTCGACTGCTGGTGGTCACCTTTAGCGAACCAGAAGGGGTTACCATCATTTGCCGTTTTCTGTTGTTCTTGATGTTGTTTGTTTGTTTGTTTGTTTGTTTGTTTGGGTTTTTTTTTGGGGGGGGCGGACCATTTCACCGGATCTGCACCTTGTTCTGTGCGGGGAGTGAAGTGGGATCGTATCCGTGTGTATGATAGATTGTGACTCTGTCACACACTTCAATTCCATGTCCTCTATATCCGAGGTAAGCCTAATTCAAGATTTGACCCTCATTCACTAACTTCTGGTGTCAACTGAGCTCTTCTATACTCTGGAATACCAAAAAGAAAAAAAAATGTAATGGTATTATCGTACTGTATATAGATCGATAAAGATCCGAGCAATTTGCTGGAAAGAACTTATTCAGAAGTCAAGCGCACTATTCGAATCAAATTCATTCTCGTCATAAAACCTTTACATGCACTTATGGCATTTTCCAACATTACATAAAGTATGAGACCCTATACTGTGTCCACGGAGAATGAACGCTCTGTTCGCTCGTTTTTTTTTCTTCATGAGCATCTTGTCAGCTATACAGCAGCGATGATATATTTTTTGTTAAGGAGAAAAGTTCCAACAGCGCCGTATATAAAGATAAGGCACATCCATGCCCCTTTTTACCCAAGGCACGTGTGCATCTAAATTGGTTATTTTGTTTTGGAGTTCAAGTAACAACCTTTTGCAAACCGCAGTAATCGTGTTGTCAATAATCTGGGAGATAATCTTCTTCCATAAAAATCTACTTCTAATAAAGAAAAAAAAACGTTCTCAATCCTGCTGTCAGCAGAGTAGTGTCAAGTTTGTCCCCACTCCGACGATACGACATGTCGCGGTTGGCGAAAAGTGTCGTCGTCACCAGCATTCTGGAAGCTGTTGACGACGCGACGACACGAGAAAAATAGCTGCGACCATGAATGGAATTCCTTACCTCACGGACAACCTCCTCCTTAGGATGCGTGCATGCGATACGTCATCAGCCTGCACGCGCGCCATCCGCTCGCAGACACGTACGGAGACACAATTCGCGCTTTGACAATCCAGTGGGGCGTCTTAACATTCTTTTCCCTTGCAAGTTGACTCCGGCTGTTTTCGGCGAAAACAAAATAAACAGAATAAAGGAAAAATATAAGATATAAAAGAAAGGCATGAGAAAAAAAATGAGAATATAATCATTGGTATCATGATGCCTATACACAGAAAACATGTATAGGTATAAGTAAATAGCACAATGGTTACAACTTTACAATTCAGAAGTGCAACAATTTAGCAGTTAAAAAAACAAACATTAGCAACTATCTTGATGAAGTTTTCTCCTAAAATGTTAAAGAAAAGGTGTGAATATTCCTGGCCTTAATGAGGACAACTTCAATCCACCTAACATATCTGTTATACAGAGAAGCTATAGCTGCTTTATATCACCTCTCTTTCTTCCTCCAGATACAGGTTTAGCTCATGAACATGTCTTGAATTCGATTAGCGGCGATGTGCTATCATGGGGGGGGGGGGGGGCGTTGAAACAGTTCTCGGGAACGGAGACCTGCTTTTTGCGTGACCCTCGTGGTCAAGAATTCTACAGAAATTTCACGGCAATGGGGATGAGGATGGGGAGGGTAAAAGAGGGAGGGTGGCAAGTACACAAATAAAGTTTCTCTTAGCAGCGTCTCGATAAATATCGCTGAGCAAGAACTCATTAACTCTTAACCCAGCCCAAGACATCACTCGAAGCTTTGTACCTCAGTGAAAAAATATCGAGAAGCCTACATAAGACGATAATACAACTGATTATCGAAATTTAGCTATAGTCGCCTCGTTGTCTTGCGCTATTCACATCAAGCTGTTAAGAAGATCAAGGAGTTTAGATGAAATTTGGGTTTGTTTATGATTATAATAATTCATGTTTCTTTTGTCGTTATCAAACATTGGTATAATTCTGCTCACCGTAGGTGATGAATGAATGGGTGAACTTTAGATAAGTTTTTCGTTCTTTTGATTCTAAATATCATCTGACTACCGGTACATGTATCATGTTATCGAACAGGGATTTTAGGTCAAAAAGAGGCATTTCTTGTTCATGTTGAAATAGCTCCTTATTAATTTCCTTTTTAGAAAAGAAAATGCCGGGAGAGAATGGCAAGGATGAAAGCAAAAATCAACCGAATCATTTCAAGGAAGTTCTAGCAACTTTCGCATTTCGGATTCTCGTAAAGGTCCAAATTGATTTTTATAGAATCCGAGACAGAAGGGCAGCACGTTCGTACTTTATTGTGCTGTGTATATTTTTTTCAATTGTCTCCCCCCTGTGCAAATGTATTTGTATTTGCAACTGCATGCTGATCTACATTTTCACAAGTTCATCGTGACACTGTCGGCAACCAGGGACGGTTACAGTTCGTTATTCCGAAGATTCGTTATTCCGAAGGTTCGTTAATCCGAAAATGTCATAAGATTTGTTATTCCGAAGATTCATTAATCCGAAAATGAAATAAGGTTCGTTATTCCGAAGGTTCGTTAATCCGAAAATGACACAAAGCTCGTTATTCTGAAGGTTCGTTACGGATCCTTTTTAATTTCGGATCAACGAATCTTCGGAATAACGAACCCTATTTCATTTTCGGATTAACGAACCTTCGGAATAACGAAGCCTATTTCATTTTCGGATAAACGAGCCTTGGGAAGAGTGAACCCTATTTCATTTTCGGATTAACGAACATTCGGAATAACGCCACAAATGTTCGGATTAACGAACCCTTTTTCACTTTCGGATTAACGAACCTCTAGGGATAGGGAATTTGTGTGTTTCGGATTAACAAACCTTCGGAATAACAAACCTTTGGAATAACGAACCTTCGGAATAACGAACAGCACCCCCAGGGACAGCCTGGCGGTAGTGTCGCTGCCCGGAAAGCAGTAGGGCCTAGATGACAGGTTTGATTCCCACTGGTTCCTATTTCCGACATGTTTGTTGGAATGTAGAGATCAGCAGTTGCGATCTTACAAATATATTTGTACAGAGGTAAGCAGAAATCATAGCTCATCTTCACCCGTCTGCTTTAATAATCTATGATTTTCATTCACCTTAAATATTGCTTCAAAGATGTAAAAAATTATATAGATTGTTCCCATACCATCGTGAGCCATCATCTTTCGGGGGCTGTTGGCAGAAAAACAAGGGTGGGTGGATGCGGTACATTCCACATGTTCACAATGATTATTCTGCCAGGCAAGTTGAGATCTTGTCATTAACTAGCAAAAGCATGTAAGGGTATCATAAGCCACTGAACATGAAATATTTCCCCTCCTACATCCGATGACAGTGACAGCTGTGACAATTATGTTCAACAACGAGGCAAATTATTCAGCCTCGAAAAACTATCTGAATCAATTTCCCGAATTCTCCCTCTCTCCTTCGCTTCTCATATCCCAGTTATAGTATGAAGTTACTGTATTTTTGTTCGTAGGTCGTGTTGTAATGTCAATTCGAAAATCCAGTCTCCGTTTTTTTGTTATTTCCCGTCCAAGGAATTCGTCCACAAATACGCCATCCGTCTCCCGAGCCAACGCACCTGTACGGCTAACTTCCGTTTTTGTGACTGCACCGTTCAAACATGATGTTCTACGGCAACTGCTGGCGCGTTTTATTTTTTGCGAGGGGCGGTAATTCAACCCGAGTATTCTTAGTACAGCATCCCCCGCTTCGATGAGGTATGCGATAAGTGCGATGCTGGACTTCGCGGTATTTGGGGAGAACAACTTGTCGAATCAGCTTCCATCTTCATTCCAATCCTTCGTCACCTTGTTGTTTTTGAAAGTTTTTCGCTCATAAGTTCGATATTCCGACCTCCTATCCCACCCCGTCATCCCTGTAAGGAAGTCTCCTCAAAAGATATGTCCATGTTTAAAGCGAACAATATTTTTTTTTGCTCATGTTTTGTGCTCCAAACTTGGCGTAGTCATCACTTTGACATATATAATCCCTACATAGAATACACACAGCGGCGGGTACCGCAAAATGTAATCGGCTTTCATATTTTTCGTGTCGGTCGGCTCAGGTTCGACAGAACAAACAAAGTTGAAACGATAAGAATTATATGAGAGAACACATGCAAAGAAGGGTGCCATTCAATCAATGTTGGAGTGTTTACGATCATTTTTAATGAGCTCTGAGAAAACATTAGATCTGTAATAAAAATTTTATTGATTGGTTTGTCGAGAGAGTCTGACGAACGAAAATGGCGTTCAGGGAAGATGAGTACTTCAAATCAGCATATCAGATCGGCAAATAGTCATGACAACACTAGTGTACTGTACTTCCCCTACCATGGTCAGTTGTGTATCAGCGGATCCACTAAATGTCTAAGATGTTCTTTGATATATTTGTAATTACTTCGTCCAATATATGGTGGCATCATCGGCACTGCGTCACACGAAACGCATACTTATAAAATGTTTATGGTACATGTACATCAAAGTACTCACATTTCTGCAAATTACCACAGGAAGCAAATATCCTGCTCATTCGTTTGCAAACGGAGTACAATTTTGTGCAATCTCAAAAAGGTCTTATGCTTATACGCTGACCCATTCACATGTTGAAAGTGGCCTCGGGATCCCCATGATAGCCGTTTTCATATATTTTCCGTTTCGTCACTGTTGTCCCCATTTAGATAGTATATTTACGCCGGCGTCAAAGCATCTTAGTCGACCGCGTATTAATAAACTATGTCTGAAATGATATATTAATACTGAAAAATGAGAAATCAATGTGCTTGATGGGATATTCAAAGACTGGTAATATTTCACTTTACTGCATGCTATATCCATTGCGCAAACGTAGCAATTAGTATTAACATTTTAATGGTGTTAATGCAATGCGTTTCTCGGTCTTTGGCGCGAAAATTCTTGTCAAAGCCAACCTTTCCCGATCAAATTCACCAACGTTTCAATACTTCATGAAAAAACAACAATTTAGTGCAAGATTGAGATTCTTATATATATATATATATATATATATATATATATATATATATATACATATATACACATATATAGTACACATCCTTTATGAGATGTTTACATTTGGAAGACTTATTCCGATGTGTGTAGTTGCTGCTAATGTCGTGATCCCCTTGACGATTGTAAGTCTGAACGAAGTAAAATTCCTCCGGATGATGGGTACTCCACTGCGCGTGTCTGACCATGTAATGTGGATTCTGGAAAAAAAAAACCAACAACAGAAGAGTTGACTCCTTTTTTTCATCCCATATAGTTTATGACGTCACATAACGATTTTTAGCCATCCAATCACCTTGCTGCATACCACTCAACCCTTGTATCTTGAGTGAACCTGACTCAGGTCTTATTGAGCGAAAAGTTTTGGAACCCTTGATCTTGATCTGTCGGCATCCATGCAGTGTGTCAATCGATTTGATGGGACGATTTCTCTTCAGCTGAACATCCGCATATTTGGATCTGTTCGTAACAATGCCAGCTTTACCGTGAGAGAAAAGCATCGAGCCAATTGGAGAAAATGCTGGGCTGTTGACATAAATCTGCGACAACAGTAAGTTTTCGTTAAATTTTCTCTTCTCACGCATCATTTTTGAGAAGCGAGATCCGTCTAAATCTTTCTTTCGTGTCTTTATGTTGAAGATTCACACACGATGATATTGTGATTGATTCTGTTATGTGTAGTATCAGGGTGAAGATTATGAATAAAGTAGGGCCTACACAGCAAAATTTAGAGAAAAGATTGGAATCTCACTTTTGTGCGTCGCGAACATGTCATAAAGATCTAATTCAAATCTAATATATTCCGGAACAAAAACTATTGTTTCCACTATTCTAAGAGTACATGACCTTTAGCAGGTTATCGCAGCTTTCTTAAACTTTGCTATCAAAGGTAGCTAAGGTAGCTAAGGTAAAGCCAAGTGATCAAACATACATACGAGTCGTAATAGAGTATACGGAATACGCAATGTGGCCACTCCTGTTGTAATATACACTGTATTTTCCTTGCGAAATCAGCGTGAGATATGAAAAGTTCAGCAGAGAACTAACTTCGCGCTCAAGTACTTTAACTTTATTTCCCCTAACGTAGACGGGCTTAAAGGTAATGATTAGCCATTTAAGATATGAAGCATTCATCTGAGCAATGTCTTTGGGAAAAGAATAATGAAAGAAGTATGACTTCACTAAATAATGAATGTACTTTAAAACCACACGTTCAGTCCTGAATGAATTTTACAACCCTCGAGATATCGTGGATATAATGAGAGGGGAAAATCTATTTTCACACGTCAGGGTTTGACCAGAGGGCGCCTTTTCAGTGTATCTGAAATGCTATATATTTTTGTCTACCAATGCGGGAGGCAGAAGTAACAGAAAAGGAAAGACGAAAATAAAAAGCGGGAGGTGGCTTTTTGTTGTTATTTTCCGAAAGTAAATGCGCGGAGGGCTGACAAAAGGAATGGATTATTCAAAAAAGGATTTGATAGAGTGGCTATCGTGTAGGCGCGTTGTAGAGACGACGCATCAACGCCAGAAACGAGGCGGAAAGTCACCCGTGACAAGTGTGGATATGTAGCCCGAGGGAAGCGATGACTGAGCTCGGACCACAACGTCGCTCCAGCATCACAGTCACCGGGTGCGGAGATCGAAAGAGAAAGAAAGAAACGGAATTGGTGGTATTTGAGATCATGCTTCAGTCATATTTCGCTGGTTCCCCAGAGAGTTCAAGAACGTGGGGTAAAATTGTCTGCACTGATCCACCATGAAATATCTGTTAGCAGCAAAATGACAGTGTGTTGAAACCCCAGCTCATTTATTGTAATAATAATTGTTTTTTTTCTTTTAATCTCTTTTTTGTTCTTTTTTTTCGTTGTTGTTAAGAATATCAAGTGCAAGGTCCCGGCGAATTAATACAGCAATGGCAATGGTACTATAACATCACCGATAGTTCATTTGTGTCTGGTGTCACGGAATTGACGTGACTGTGCTGGAAACGCGCGAAGAAACAGATCCTAATCGAACGATTGGTTGAGAGCGTATACACGTAACTGGGCGTTTATTTTGTCTAACTCGTAATTTTGTTCATGACAGCGGTCGTTGGCACTTTCACGTCGAAAAGGTGATCGGGCGAGATTTCATCGTTCATTTACTCGCAAAAATGTCTGCGGAAGAATCTAAAACGCATGCATTTGAAGTTCAAGGATCTTCTTCATCATTTTTATAAAACAAATAACACACATCGTTTTGTTCGGGCATGAGTATAATTACCCACACTTGGTACCAACGAATCAGTCCTAGCACCCTCGACTATTGCCTCGGATGTGAGAGATTTTTTCAAAGGTTGTTCCTTTTGTGGAGGTAATTCTTACTAACGCCCTCACAAATGTGTATTATTTGTATATCAATCTGTTGTCAGAGGACAAAGTGGTCGCGGTTTTGCTTTCGGTGTGTGTGTGTGTGTGTGTGGGTGGGTGTGTGAAGGGAAAAAATAATACTACGCCACCTTGTGGCGCCAACTCCACTTATAGGAGGACCTGTCACTGTTACCCACCTATCTCGATGCATCCCTTGGAGCAGAATCCTCGGCTGCACCTCACAGGATCATTCATCAATTAGTTTGATTGTTATAATTTCTTAGTGTCACCAGCTCTCAAACCCCACTCCTTCCCGCTTTTTTTCTCTCCTTCCATTTCTCTATCTATATTACACGACTGATCACAGAAATATTTGCGTGTACCAAGCGTCCATGTGCAAGATGGGAGGTAGGTTTGGATGAGGGTTCAGCAACCGTTCAATGACACTTGAGTTGATGTTCTTATGTTGCTGTTGCTCGAAAGTTATCTTAAGAACTAGAATGAATGTTCTGTGTATAAACACTGGTGAACCAATGATGGTTTTAGTGTGTGTATGTGTGTGTGTGTGTGTGTGTGTGTGTGTGTGCGTGTGTGTTAGTGTACATGATATCGGTCAGTCCGTCTACCATTCAGTTCATTCCTTCTGTTTTCATACACACATCAAAAGAAATCCCTTGTTTCGTCCGGCAAATTGGAACTTAAGATGATAATTATTGTACAAGTAATTACACATTTCATCTTAGAGTGGAGAGTGGAGGGGGTATGATAACTGAATGGATTTCTTGCGATGCTGATGTCTTTAGTTTCCGTAAAACTGTTAATGTTGCAAGACGTATGTCTGAGCTGTGATGCAAGATTCCACATGATAGACCGTGAACTGAATTCCAGAATATATTCTTTCGAAATGACGATGAACCCCTTCAGGTCTGGATCTTCGATTCGATGCAATCGTGCAAACTAGCGTTTTATCCCTGTCTTGAAAATGTCGTCTTAAAACCTCAAAAAGCATTTACGTAAGAATTATGTTAAACCAGTTTCTAATCAGAGAGGCAACATCTAGATGTTCTTGCGCCAAATTGGGTCCAAAACAATGACATGGACTCGGGGGAAAACTACTAGTCTTGGACGGAAGGGATGGACCGATTCGCTGGCCGTTTTGTAGGGTGACATTGTTGTGTATATATTTAGCCCCAGAACAAAAGGCTTTGCCCACGGGTTTGCAAGATGTAACGCGAGAAGATTTTGTTCAGCGCTCTTTGTGGAAAATGGAAAACTGAATTGTGTGACGTCAATGGAGACCTTAAAATGGCTCCCAATTAGAGAACTCTTACAGGGCGTTTCCTACTTCATCCCGTCCGGATAATAGTCAAGGGGGTTAAAAAAGAGGGCCCACACCGACGAAAAATGTTCCTTAGCCAATGTGCTTTGTCCTTCAGTTTTTATTTTCCCCCCGTCAAAATGAAAGTGTTCAAAAAGAGTCTGAGAGTTTGGGCAATTACAAAGGCGATCATACCGGTAGATGGCGAAGCAGTAAACACTTTTAGCTTTTGAAATGTATATACCTTCTTCTTTCTCCGAACTCACAACAGAGAGAGAGAGAGAGAGAGGAAAAAAATACAATTTGAGAAAATTGCTGTGGAAATACGAAATCGGCTATACTGCAAAATTGTCGTCCACACTGCGTTCCGTGTTCCGACTTGGTTTCCAGTATATCATTCATATAGATATATCTCGAGGATACATTCTGGCCCAGTCCATATATATATATAGTTCTGTTCACTATTCACTATTCTATACCTGTCAGTGATTGAATCCACCTGATTACGCACGAATGGAACATTTTGACATGTTCTCCCATGGGCAGAACATTTTGACATGTTCTCCCATAGGCAGAACATTTTGATATGTTCTTCATTATCCACCACACCACCACAAAGCCGAAATTCTGCAGTAGTCGCAACTACCATGCGTCATTGGAAATGCGAATATGGAGCTTTTCAAATTTCAAATTTCAAAACACCAGGAATGTTTCTCGGGTTCGAATCAAAGGTATTGCTAATAAAGATAAGGATGTGGTATAGGTGCAGGGGGAAACGTGTAAATAATGCTCGCGGAGCTATTTGAGGCTGAATCTAATGGCTCGTCAAAGCATGCAAGAAGTCAACTATCTTTTAGCTGTGCACGTAAATACGAGTAGTGCTCTTCTTAGACAAACCAACACTTTCATCAGAAATCCGCAACTTGTCCTTTCTCTTGTGAACCAACACATTTATGACGACCTTCTCTCATCTATTATTAGCTCATTTCATTCTCAAAGGCGTTCGTAATGTGCATGCCCTGACCGACAAAGTTCCTCCCTTTGTTCTGCATTTTCTTTCCTTGTTTTGTTGTGATTGCATGTTGTTGCTGGGTTTTTTTAATGCCTCCACTTTTGGCTTTCTCTGTGAACTCCACCACACGTCACGTTTTACACTGTAGGGCCTACATATTTCTCTTCTTAAAATTGTCAATAAAGTGAATTTACTTGAATATCAAAATTTGACTTTTCCCCTCATATCTCTGCAATTCCTGAAAGGTATTTCGTGTCTATACGTAGGCACCTATATTATGTATTACCAGGTAAATATACTCTAGGGAAAGTTTTGAGCCATCGAGTCAAAGTTTAAAGGTCAAAGGTCAATTAAAAATGCTAAAATTTCACTTTTTCTCCATACATGTGTCTTGGAATTGGCTCATTTTATCTTCATGAAACTTAATATATTTATATGCATGTACTGCATGTCTGACAATGATTCTCTTGAGCATTTTTGGTTCTTGGGTCAAAAGTCAAGGGTCAAAGGTCTGATGAAAATCCAAAACTCTGCTATCAAATGCTGAAAATGCATTACTTTCTCCATAATTTAAAAATTACTTTGTGTGTATACACGTACATTTAATTAAACCATAGGTAAATACATGTTTTACTGCACGAGGATCCCGCAAGGAAAGGTTTGGACCACGGGATTGAAGGTTAAATGATAATGTTAAAGTATCACTGTTTTTCCCCCATCTTTTGAAACTAGCTCAAAGTATCCCAATTGTCATGAAAATTGTATTTCTCCAATTAGTGGTTATTTGAAAAAAAGATGTGGGTCACGGAGTCAAAGGGCAAGGGTCGAAGGTCAAGTGAAAATGCTTAAATTCCCGAATACTTGCTCTCTGAAACAATCCAAATGAAATCTGGTTCAAGGAATGTATAAACATTTAACACACTTTGGGCTGTGTCATCAAACTTCAAACATGTCATTCTATTTTTTTAACAATCAATGATTGGTTAGAAAAGAATTGAATGACATGTGAAACTGCCCCCTCACACTGTCAAGATGTACAACAGATATAATGGGAGAATAATGCGATATGGCGAAGGCATTCCAATTTCCATAGCGACATTTCTAGTTCGTCATAATTTTGCAGACCATTCTGCGGGAATATGACAAGAACGCGAAACGGCAGACAAATGCCACGTCCCGTCAATCAAGTATCAATGGTACCTCGGTAATTCGGCTGACTTATGTTACGCCGAAATAAATCCCAGTTTCCCCGTACCAGGAGGAGCCGTTTGATGGGGAAGTTCAGGGTCGTCGCAACACTTCCTCCGAGTGAGCCCCACCGCGCCCCTGACGGACTTACGACCCTACGGCGCTCCAAGGACCGTCTTCGACGTCCGGCGATTGACGGCATTAAAGTTGCACTCTCTCGCTTTAAAGGCATTATTTACCATTTGCAGATGAAACAATAATCGAGCTTTAGTGCTTCGAAATAGTGTTCTAAAATGTGAGTTAGGGACAGAATCAACCAATGCAAACATTTTAATCAATATAATTAATGTTAAGTATTTTTAAATACACAAAATTTGAACAATAGTTATGATAATAACATCGTTTCTAGACTAAACCGTCTACAGTTATGGTTTATTGACAAAAGTAGTGATATCTCCTTACATTTTAGGCTTTATTGCGAAATTTTTAGTATAGGATGTTTTGTGATAAAGATGGCCAGTATGCATCAAATCTAATATCTCTAACATTTTTTTAATCACTGCTCCCAATGGTAAATAGTACCTTTGAAACAACGACAACATCATTGAAATAAAGACATACATCGTGTAGTCTTCAACAGGTCTGGTTCTTGAGTACATTGGTGCAGTCTACGATATTGTGCAACATTAGCAACAACAACTATGCAATAAAATCATATCATCAAGCTACATCTCCTTTCGTAGAATTAAACAGCAAGGTATGTTTGCGAAGCACCATTGCGTTCATCACTATGTCGTCAACAAATATATATCGACCCAACTTGTGATTCTTAACTAGACTTGCACAACTAACAAGATTTCTGCTTAATAGTCCTGAATAAAACATGACCTTAGAATGATTGTATCAACTTCAGAAAATCTTTGATGTATCGTCAAATTCGAAGGACGCAGTGTTACATTCACCAATTAACACTTATAGATGTGTGTCATATCCGGTCACTCGATATTGAGGTTTGAACGCAAATCGGCTATCAGCGAAGAAATAACATTGAAAAGCACTATAGATGATTTTAACTTCTGTTATGAACTGATAGAATGCCAAATGTAGAGATGTTGCAAGAACTATCATTTATGGCAAAAACGGCTCAGGAGATTTAAATTGAAGAAGAAAAAATAGACCAGTGGCCTTTAAACATGTTGATAATTCTGTGCTAATCAGACGACAGACGTAAATATATTACTGTGATGGCGCGCCTACAAAACGTCGTTGACTGGTGTCAAGCGACCTATAAATCCATCCCAATTCCCTCCTTGAACTTTTCTAATGCGCAAAGCAAACACCGGTCACCTTCGATTATCAGGCCGACTTCTGCTTTCTTGTCCCCCCCCCCCCCCCGAAATTTCCCCTTCCCATTCTCTCCATTTTCATCCTCTCCTGTCTATTATACTTCTCTTCCTTATCGATTTTATTTCTTTTTTTTAAATCTCTGTTCGTTCTTAATGATTCTATTTAAATTATTTTATACCTTTGAGTAAGGGTGCAATGTGGTTAGGTGGATATAATCATGTAAGACCAGAGATCTCAGTCCTCGCATTCTTTGAGAAGAATATTGTTTCTTATCGCTTATCATGTACAGTTTAGTATCTGGCAATAGTGGGGCAATTATGATAGCAACGCCCCTATAGGAAGAGCAATGGTGACGTTAAACATGACAACAAAAAGGTCATAACAAAAAGGTTATATCACAACCGATAATTATGTATTAATGTATGTATGTATGTATGTATGTATGTGTGTGTATATATATATATATATATATATATATATATATATATAACATATATATACATAATTTGTGTGAGTGTGTGTATAGTATATCTTTCTTTACTTCTTTATTTATATATATTTATATATATACTACATAAATGAAAAGAGAAGGAAGGACATACTGTAAACACATAATTATCTTATATACGGGTATATATATATATATATATATGTATATATATATATATATGTATATATATATATATATATATATATTCATTTATTTATTTATAACTATCGATATGTGTGTGGGGAAAAGGTTGTGTGAGGTTTGTGCATGTGATGTATATGACTACAAGTATGAAATGTTAAAAAATAAACAGGATTTGCCCTGCAATACACTGTAAAATTGTTCCTCACGTCTACTTACATGTAGTTATTAATCCAGATTCTTCTCGCGTTTTCTAATAAATAAAAATGATACTTAAGAGAGTTCAAATTGTCCATTCCCTCCTGCCACTTGTCTGTGTCTGCCTTTCAGCGCCGTTTCCATCTCTAGTTTTCTTTGCTCTCGTGGGAAATAAAACATGAAAGGTAAAGATTCATTTGCGGTTCGGCGGAAGAAAGTAACATCAGCGAATTATAATTAAAGCGCTGAAAATTTCTGATGACGCAAATCTGTTTAAAAAAGTCTTCTACCCGTATCTATGGGCCTGGGGAATTTCCACGTGCGTTATGCCCATGGCAAAAGAAAACGGTGCATGTCCACTCAAAGTTGCGGTATCTCTTTTTCCTTCTCCCCCCCCCCCCCCCCCCCCGTGATTTCAGCACGAGATAGTTTGCACTCTTGGGTCAAACGTACACGTCATTTTTTGTTCTATTCTTTATTGTTGTTATAAGAAAAGGAGTATGAATTATTGTTTCATTAAGAGCAGTCACCGGACGCACGTTGCGTTCAAATGCAAGGACGGCAATAACACGCGGTGGACGGTTTTGTTTCTTTTATCACGTATGACATATGCCTGGAAGGTGTATGACGTAAATGATATGCTGTGGCGGGTTTGAGAGATGCAACGCTTCTAGGTGTTCATCAGGGCACCCCAGTTAATGCTCACAGTATATCTTCAGGATGGTGTTGTTTCTCAAGCTCGTGTGTTTGTGGCTGGTTATTTTCAATATTGTTCTTTGCATCTTGCCGACTGGTTGACATAATGATAATGAAAAAAAAAAAAAACTTCCCTAATTTCATATAGCATGAAGACAGATTGGAAAAAAAACCAAATATCTCAAATTGAAAAATGTATAAAAGCCGAAGCCTTTGTATATACCTTTAAAATAAGGTTCGATGTTACTTGAACCTTGGCCGAATTCATTTCATTTTGGTGTGTATTTCATTATATCTAGGGTCTATTATTGTTTAAGGTCATATGATTTGTAATATGCTAACACCCTGTAACAGAACTTAACTTAATCCATGATGTTTTAGGGTGTTAGGGTGGTGTGACGAATTATGCTTTTCTTTTTGAATACTGGGCCTTCTGCTTTTATTCAGTTGGTCAATTATAATGAATGATTCAAGGGGGAATAAAAAAAAAGAAATGTGAAAAAGAGAAATCGATCATACGCAATCATTTACAGTATAGTCTTATTTCACGCGTTTTCTCTTTTCCTATTTCGCCGAGTATAAGGGCCTATGCAGTGGAGGCCGAAATACCCGAAAGGGTTATAACTTTAATCATGGATTAAATCTCGACTAAATATGAAGTCAACTAATCACGGTCATTGATAGGCGTACTCCGACCTGTCCATCTTACACAAAACATTTAATTCTTGGAAATAAGCCTTACAACACAATGTCACATGACAGCTTAAATTCAGCTCAACCTATCAGTTGACCTTAACACACAGAATTACGTTAAACAAGCAAGGAATAAAATTGTCATCAAAAGTCGGGGAAAGAAAGAGAACGATGCAGTTTTAAGGCTTCACTTTTTCCCTCGAAATTGTGGCGTTGTTCACGATCACACAATATGATGATTTGCATATAATGCAAATTGACGGAAGTTATGATGTCATCGCCCCTAAACGAGTCCCCAATGTTTGTACCCAATTTGTATCACATTTATGAAAGTATGATTTAAGTTATTTCTTAGTTATTTTGCAACTTTCCTTTCAATTGTCATGGCTGTGCAATAATCACACATCTACGATGATGTAAGTATATAGAAGGAGTGAGTTCCTTCGTTTTGCTTCAACATTTGAGGTGCAACGTGGTGAATGATTACTAAGTAAGTGGAGACCGATGTATCGTGAAAATTTCTGAAACTCAGTACAATCTATAGCTTTCTTCAATTTTTTCTGATTCTATGATAATCAAACTATATATTGTATTTGCCAACTCGATAATCAAAAGGAAACTTTTTTATATATAAATCTTTCCGTCTGTTAACAATATCATCAAAATTTGATTCGAATGCTGTCGAAATAGCGAACTGTAACAGTCTTGCCAGCTTTTCTTTCACTATGTTTATAATGACGAATATTGAAGTAATCTTCTGATATTGGTTAAATCAGTAGCGAACAATGAGATTCAATTCAACAATTACTTCGTTTTTTGACCATCTATTTACAATTTGTGAAGTTTTGTCTTTCTTGCTTTAATATCATAGAGTGCTAGGTTCAGTTCTGATCATTTGTTAGTGTCTCAGTGCCTAAAACCAAAATGACTTCATGTAAGAGCATTTATATCATTTACTAAATATGAAAATACTAGCTGGGCACACAATATCTTTAGAAATTGTTGGGATTGATTGTTAGTCTTTATCTTAACTTTCATCGACTCACCTGACATTATAAACAAAAATTGATTCAAGTTCCTCATTGAAAGACATAGAGTTTGGATTTTGTTAAATCCTACCACCTCTACAGAATATGACTGTGTCATTATGACACATTTGTTGCATTTCCTTGGCATGCGACGGAGACAATTGTAATGAATCGTTGTTACCCGAGTATAAATACTCGCGTGCAAGTATTTGCTATATGCCTTACACATTCGTCCCTTTATTTAGAAATTGGAGTTATAAACTGACGTGTATTGCAGCATCCCCTAAACACCATACTACTGAAAAAGAAAAACACCCACTCGTTCACTTATCCTCTTTAAGATGGGTTATTCCAGTCGTTGCTGTTAAACACTGTTTATCCTCCTACGAAATGAACAACACGAGGGCGTCGGAAAGGGTCTGTTTGAATAAACCCCAGGAGTAAGGCGACGTTTGCTACCGTCATCATCTGGCCGTGCTATATATCTCCAGCCCCTAGGTATGTCCAGAAGACGGCGAAAGTATAAATAAGTACAATTGCTGGACCTCTTTTCTATACCTCCTACGTGGAGTGTGGAAAATATTTACATAGTGTCTCTGTGCTTCACGGGGTCTGGGGCTCAGAAGGCTTAAACGAGGGAGAGAGAGGTATGCAGTCAAGTGAAGGAGGAGAACTAATGTGTATGGGCAAACTAGAGTATTACAGATTTGCCGGTACGACTTAACTGAATTGGTGTGACTCCAAAGTATTAGGAAATGTGTGCCGACGATATGTCCAAACAAAGCGTGGAGTGCGCCCCGCGCGTATACGCGATGACACGAGCAGATGAGTGGAGAGGGTTATTGCCATGATTAAGCAAAACTGACAGACAGTTTAATCTGACAAAAAAAAAAGGGGGGGAGGGGGGGGGGGGTAGAAAGTATGCATAATGTTAGGAAGTGGCTTTGGGACACGCGATGTCGGGACAGGACTGTTGTCTCAGTAGTGTAAGTGTCCATTCACAGACCATCGCCAACTGCGTTCCAATGGATGAACTGGAATAATTAGCCCAATTTTCTTGTTTGGGGGCGCTGTTGTGCTTTAAATCTGTTGGTCACCACCTCGCAGTACCTACCTCATCACGGAACGTTCCGCTCTCGGCTTTCGGCATTTCAGTAGAAAATCTCCTTGTGGACGACCCCTAGAATCGGGTGGCTCTCACCCACCATTCACGGGAAACTATTGTCGATATCTATCGCTCGGAAGGGGTTGCGCTCCCCGACTGACCACTGGTGGTGTTCGGCGAGGTTTTCTATACACGACGAAACTCAGACCAGAGCGGGACGACTGACCGACGTACAGACGGACGGACGGACCGCTTTTTCGGTTGAGTGGAGATAAACTTAAGCTGTACTGCCTCCTCAGAAAACCCTCTTCTTTTTATTCCTTCCTCTTCTTCTTCTCTTCAATACTCGAAGAAAGTTTTAGGACTGTGAGAGGACAAGTCTTATCCACAAATATTGATGCGACTCGGACCAACCTACTTCGGTGAGTACTTTTACAACAATATGCCATTAAGTTATGTAAAGTTATATTAGTTGGCATAAACCTCTTCAGTGCCGATTACCCATGAAGCCAATTAATATCATTAGTATATTTCTTTTAATGCGATGATCACACCAAGTCTGTGTTCTTTTTTAAAAGCTAGAAATTCGTGTTTCGTTAGTTTAAAGAGGGTCGTGCGGGTGGTTTGTGCTGGAGGAAAATCGCGTGACACCTCTGGATTATTTCGTCACAAGGGTGAATCCGGCAACAGCGTTCTGTTCGATTCGACTTGTCATAGAAATGGTGAAACTGACACGTTTGTCTTTGCATCCGTGCAAAAGCGTAGCTCTTCTTCTTCTTCTTCTTCTTTTTCTTTTTTCGCCTGCTCTGGCTAAGCTGGGCAAACGGTATTGTTGGAAAGGGTCAGCATCTTACCTCTTCGTATCGCTCCACTGAAGGACACTCGCCACTTGCTCCTTCGCTCTCCCTTCCTATGGTATCTGTTTACAATGTTCCCGTCCAAGCTAGGAGTTCACGAAACCACGAACATGCAATAAGCTGATAGCCGAAATACATTTCTATCCAGAGCCCAACATCACTTTTGGAAAGTTTTGCAGCTTCCGCTCAACAAAACGGAAACTTCACGTCACGCTTTGGCGAAACCTGTGATGAGGATTTCTTTTTTTTTATTCCATCTGTCAGATTTGTACCAGACATTCACGTGCTCATGATAAGGCTAAAAAAATAAGATTTTATGTCTTTTTTATTAAAACACTTAACACTTAACACTCGCGGTTAACAACATGGGATTACTAGTTACAGTTATAACTGGTAAAACTGGTAAATTGTATTGCAACTACTACTGTTCCTACAATATACTGCTACTGCTACTACTACTACTACTTATTCTGCTACTACTACTACTACTACTACTGCTGCTGCTGCTACTACTACTATAACTACTACTACTTCGACTATTACTGGTAGGCCTACTACTCCAACCATTCAGTGTCCCTTAAACGATATCTTCTCCACGATTCTTCAACAGACGATATTGTCCACGCAGATGTGTGTGTAAGGTCTTTTTGGCGCCGAAATTTGCACATTCCTCTGTCCTCAACAGTAGCTGTAATTCATTTCTTGTTATGTACGGAAAAATGCATACTTATTACGATTTCTCAAGGACGTCCACCTACGACATTCATAGTAGTACGCAAAAACCTTGGAGCGTGTGCACACACGGTGCAATCACGCTCAAGTTATTGTATGAATATAAGTGGACGGCATTTTCATGACACGGAAAAAAAAAATCGTCAAACCCTATGCTGTAATGCTGTCTCGATAGGTCAATGTTACGGTCAGACTAATAACGTTGATTTAGCCCCCAAAATATACCCCTGGATAGAATCCCTGGACAAATTAGGTACTATCTGGTCTTTGCTCTTAGTTTCCCACCCTTTTTTGAAAACAATATCACGTTGTGCTGTTTAACGTGCAAACGGGTCAATGTCTTTTGTGTTTGATATCATTGGGCGTGTTTGATATTATTGGCAGTGATATTCCTTCTGTCCAGCCCAACGCAACGTCCCTGAAAGTCGAGAAAAGCTGCCTCGTAACGTGTGTCATTTTCTAGCCCGAAGGAGCTGGCTCTCTCTAATTGCTCGTTGCTACCGCCCGGTGGCGGTATAGTGTGTCCTCAAATTGTTCTCGCAGTTTGACAGTGTGTACCACTCACTGCAGCCATAAGATATAAGAGGTTACAAGGGACTGACCTAACTCTTCGGCCAGTGGTCGATTCGACTGGTCAGGGGCACTCTTGATTCGATATCTCGCAGGTTTAACGAGCAAATGTCATATACATTACAGTCTTATATTCCATAACTTTCTCACGTTTATGTGTCATTGTATATTGATAACTTTTTCTTCGGCATGTGATACGCGATAGTTCCCTTGGGTGTGCTGTGCAAGATAATACAGTGTGGATTGGCTCGACGTTGCTTTGGAAGGGGAAACATATAAGGCAGGCTCGATCAACAGATATTGTATTTGACTCCTAGTACAAACCTTATAACAACGTTACACAGCTTGACAAGTGATTTAACCAGATTGTTTTTACCAAATTGCTGCATCTAAGCTTTGCTGCTGATGGCTGTACTTGAACCGGGATGGTATATATAGTATTGATTTAGACAATGATTCAGCTTTTACTTTTTGTGTGTGTGAGATCCATAGAAACCACTTTATGAGATGATAAAGAGCAAACAATTCCAAGAGGAATACAAAATTTATTTGATGAAAATCAGTTTTGTAATGACTGAGATATCCAAAAACAAAGTAAAATATAGCGATCCCAGTAAGAGGTGGGTCCCACCTTATAATAAGGATCACTTGGTTTTGGATATCTCAACCATTTCAACGCCAATTTTCATCAAATTAACTTCGAATTCCTCTTAGAATTATATGTTCTCTCATATTTCATAAATGATTTTTTATTATCTAGAAAAAAAATCATACAAATTTTGGAAACCTAACTCCCATGCCATCCGAAACTATACCATCTCTTTAAGTGCGTTTTGTCAACGAACGAATTGTAACAAAGGCGAGTTGAAAAGTTCGCATTTGTCTTCAACCTGTCCCATTTGTTGCGTTTTACGTCCCCTTATCGTCTGGCCTTTTTCCTTGAATAGAGCAATTTCCAGTTTCTTTCACGGTTCAGTTTTCGTCCTTGTTATTTTGTGTGTATGTTTGTGTGTCTGTGTGTGGTGTGTGTATACCATGGACATTTCCAGACTGCGATCCTAATTTTGCGTTCGATCGCAGCTCGCCAAAGGCGTTTTACTAGATTTTCTGATCAAGGAAGGAGCCCAGTCTCACGCGGTCTCTATATGCAGGGGTAATCGCGGAGGGCAAAAATCCACACCTCACCGTATGTACGTGACGCCGCGGAGACTGCGTTTTAAAGCTCGCTGACCAAAGAAACTCGAACATCAGAATGTACAGGAAAACGTGTGTGTATCATGCGTCTGTTTGTGTGTGATATGACTTGTGTTGTGTTTGTGTGTGCACAGTAAAGATGCATTGTTGGGGGGACGTTGCCCCCTACCACCCATTAAGATTCTCGTCTTCTTTGACCACTATATCTTCTGAGGCAGGGATTTCTACCTATTGCCCCTTTCAAAGAGAACTATACTCTAATACCCCTAATACCCATTAGAGAAATCAGCTCCGACATAAGCAAACTAAAGACATTTCAAAGCGAATGACATATGGTACATTGTGAATATTTCGTACTCTCTAGCGGTCGAAGATCAAAGAAATGATTTTTTTTTTGGAGGGGGGGGGGGGTCTCTCTGAGGGAGAGATAGTGCAGAGATATAACAAATATACTTTGTATACAAGTTCTCTACAAACCCAGAAAGCGCCATTTTACCTGCTGGCAGGGCTCGGGTGTATAGAGCAAGACTTCTTTTCGACTCCAGCGTATTTCTAGGGGCAGCCAAGCGCTAAGCCACTGTGAGAAAATATTTCTCAGTCCTCGTAAGGTTTCCAAGGAAAGCAGTCGTCTATGCGTTAAGCCCCTGTTTCAAGACAGTTGCCTAGCAACGCAAAGATGTATCAAAACACAGTGATCTGAATAGTACTCAGAGTAAAGCATTGTGTCTATAAATGTTGGTATTTTCTTAACCACATGATTTATATTCGTGTTTTGTTTTGTTTTGTTTTTGTTTTTTGCCTTTGCAAATAATCTATCAGAATATCCTCTTGAGTTCAGTTTGCGTTTTGTTAAAAAGTATTTCTGTTCCGCTTTGAAGCTTTTTAATCGTCATTTATAAGATTTATCATATAACTAGATAGATATCAGCACTTAAATTTTTCTTGTTAATTTCGGATGCTTTTTTATGTGTGTCTCAACGTAAGAGAGACTGACTAGCAATGAAGATGATTTTGTCGTGAGCGTTAAAAGGAACTCTATATTGCTATGTAAATTTCATAATGCAAATGTGACAAGTTTATGGTGTCATTGCATTACAACCTTCAGTCATTCAAATATCACATTTTTCTTGCCAATTATAGAGTATCTATAACCGGTCAAAATTGGAAAACTCATTATTGAAATGGTTACAACTGTGTAACAATCTGATGTTTAAAAAAAAAATCTTGTGAGAAAAAGAAAACCGTATACAAAACGGAATTTGGTGAAGATTTGCATGATAATGGACGGGAAAACTTCTGAGACAAAATTCACATCATTACGTCATCCGTCATCTAATTTGAACGACTATGACCATGGTCACTGTCCTGGGAAAACTTGTAAAATGTTTAAAATAGGACTTATTGAAATGATGTTTATATTCTATTTTGCACGTGAATTATATTGTCGAACTCACAAACTGACAATATTGATACTTGCACTATTATACTTGACGATGAAATTTCAGTTTTCAATTTCAATTTCAATCTTATTTTCATTTCTCTTCCAAGGGAAGGCAATCAAATGGTGGCAACACTGCACAGTCTCCATACTACATTGCCATGTGAACGCTTGCCACGAATGAACCGTGCTTACTGGTTCCACACTATCCCTTTAACTCGCAATGCACACGATGTGGATATCGCTTTGATGTTTATTTGTTGAGGTTGGACTGATGGCGCGCACGCGCAGTTTGCTAACGTCTGTCAAACCCTGCTCTGCAAGCCCTGCTCAGTTGATGCCCATGCTAATCTCTTCGTTATGATTCCTGACAGTTACACACAAAACCCAAGATAACAGAGAGTTGGAGTTCTGCGGATGGCGACTAAACGAAAAAAAAATGAAGTGAAATGGAATGACAGGCATCCATCAAGCAATGCTTTATCTCACTTCGGCAAAATTGATATTTATTCCATCTTAGTGTCATTACGTCAGTCACTCGCGAGCACGTGCCACTGTTGTGTTTCTGTTACTCGATAATCGGTCACCACAATCTCCGTTCATGTATCCAGTCCTGAATTGATGGTTAGGTATCGCATGTAGAGTAAATAGGGGCGCGTGACCGATGAGATTGAGTCGAATTCCTTCCAGAGAAAAAATACTTTCCGTTGTGTATATTAGAGATGCCAACCGTTTTTGACTGCTGTAATATCCCTCCCACTTTCTCTGAAATACTCTCTTTACTCTGGCCACACACAACGAACTTACTTCTCAGGATGAACATATTGCGCCATCACACAATTTCAATTTGCCGCTCGGTCATCGGCACAGAATCCATCTCTACACGTACAGTCACAGTTAATTCTCGTTCATCCATATCTCATACCGCTTTATCTCGTTGTTTCTGTCCCTTGATTCCCTATTCTCCATCGAAGTTGGCACGACCGGCTAAGCTCGGGCTAATGTGTTTTGACAACATCGTAAAGCTTTGGAACGGGCAGAGACGTATCGCGTAATCAGACAGTTGCCCCGCCCCATAGTCGTGTCCGTGTAATCATGTCCTAACCACAAACCGGACTTCAGACTAACACTGCCCTCATCACCACTTGCCCATCTTCCCCCCCCCCCCCCCATTTTTTTTTCTTTTTGATTGGCACCTGTCACTCCTTTGGTGTTCTCTAATGGTATATGGATGTTGAAAAAGTGTTCCCTGGAAGTGATAACCTCGCCTCGCCAGTATGTGGTACAAAATGGATATCATCCCCAACCTCAGTAATCGAGGAAGGACGTTCGGATAATCAGCTTTTCGAGTAGTACACTATCAAAAGGGCTTTTTACACTTGTGTTGCTTAACCCCGGACTTTCTCTGACCCAGGACTATCGTTAGTCCCGTACCAATTTTTTCAGCTTTTTACACTCGCCAATTAGTCCCGTACTATCTCTTGTCCGGGGCTAAGGAGAAAACTGACCTTTTTACACTCGTATTTCTTAGCCCCGGACTTTCCAAACCACATGAATATTCATAATTACGCTGTGTACTGTACACGTACACGCACGCACCGGCAGCACTTGATTGCCTCGTTTCTGATTGGTCAGTGAGGGTCGGACTTCGTCTCCGTCGCTTAGCCCAGGATTATTTTTTCGTTCTGTTTACACTCACTTGCTTGGCACCGCAATTGCGGTGCTAGCACCGCAATTGCGGTGCTAACCCCTGCTATTTTGCAGGGCCAGATAGTACCGTACTATCGGTGGGGCTAGCCCACTTTGGCAAAAACGAGTGTAAACAGAAAGTGGGCTAAGGATAGTCCCGTACCAACGGTGGGGCTAAGGCCCCCCCTTAGCCCCACCGATAGTCCGGGGCTAAGCAAAAATTTACAAGTGTAAAAAGCCCTTATCGGACTAGAGTATGTCGAAACGTAATCCGATAGCACTCCAATGTGCCCACGAATGTCTTGGTTGAACATTCGTTCCCCGACGTCATAGTGAGAATCGCTGTTAAAAGCTTATTTTGCAGATTCTTGCACACCTTTTTTTGTGGGGGGGGGGGGGGGGAGGGAGGTCACCCCTTTCTAGAATCAATTATGTTTTAAACTAAATCCAAAGACATCTGACAAAAACTAATAAACGCTTTGGAAACGATAATTAGCATCTCTCCATCTTAGATTGGATGAGACAGAAGCACTAGATCATGATTATAGCACGATCAGCCAAACACCAAGAAAGTTCTGACCGTTTTAATGTTCGTACGTCTTCAATGTATTATCATGGCAGTGAAATGGGTACCTAAAAGGTGTCACTTTGATCATGTGACTATGACGTCAACTCTGACGACGTCATGCCGCGAAGTATGTTTGTTTGTCTTGTTTTACTTTGCAAAATGTCACTTAAGTTTGTTAAAGTACATCTGAAAATACCAATCAAGTTGCTGCAGAAGGTGAAGGGAAAGAAATACAGATTGATAAATTGACAAATAGATAAACAGACTATTATGTAATCACGTGTAAGTACAAGCGTGCGCTACTGAAACGAATGTCATGAACTCTGGTGTTTTGTAAGTCAATGTAAAGTGGGCTGTTACAAAGGACTCCGGCAAGCCTCCAAGTATTGATGGCTCTTATTGTATTGGCCTTCCATCGTGGTGGGATATGGTCATTGAGTGAGCGAAAAAGCCGCGTTTGTTTCGCCTCATTTCATACACGATGGTTACAACTTCGTGACTATCGCGTGTGGTTGCAATTCTCCGTGAATTGTTAGATTTTTGTTTTTGTTTTTGAAGTGATCAATGGCGAGCTGCATTCCTATCTATGACTTTTCCCCCATCCGCTGATCCCCGCGGGACCTCCAGATATCGATGCTGCCACCATTGAATTCTAATTACTGGAGATCGGCTCAACCTACCTCGCTTTGTCTCCGAGGATTACCCCCTCCCAGCATCCCTTCACTAATATTTAACTGGAAGTTGTTATCGCCATGCCAAATCAAGTGAGAACTTCTTAGCGACTAAACGGTGTTAAGGTAATTTTTATGCCCTGCAATCTTTTGTTTCCGCTAATTCGTTCGTTTGCTTGATGTTTGCACATGATCATCTCGAGAAAACATGATTATAGTTCCTTTGACGATGAATGGGGGCTACCTTGACACAAGTCTGTTTTCTTCCTGTTTCACACGCTAAGGTCCCGGCTCACATCCGTTCGTGGTATAGTGCTTGGTCGAAGTGGGTGTGTGCTCAGCAATTAGTATTCCCTAGCAGCGATATTAATCGATTAGCCTTTGAAATCGCGATATCGATTTCCGAGGGGTGGGGAGAATTGGCTATTCAGCACATACCGATCTCTGCTATTGGGTATCGTCTATCTGCACTCCCCGACCCCAGCTCTCTCTGTCCCCCTCCCCCTTCTCTCTGGCATCTCCTCTGTTGTTATAGCCCTGGTTATCATCTGCGTGACCAGAAAGAAGGAGGGGAAAAGGAAAACGCGGAGAGCGTTATGACTATCGGCACTTCAGGCTTGAGATGCGACAGTTGAGTCCGAATCGCCAGTGAGTCGCGATCGTTCTCCTGACGGTCTCTCCGTATTCAGCATCTCTCAAAGAGGTGACGTTTCGGTTCTTTCCGGCGTTGAAGGTAGGGCAAACTTCATACACACCTTTCATTGTTCCATGGATGTTATCTTAAATAATCATCTCTGTGATATTTGCGGGTTGTTGTTGTTGTTGTTGTTTAGTAATTGAGATGAAGTGGGAGTTTCTTGCACAGACGCGTTCAATAGCGCTGGCGTGATGTCTTCAACAAACGAATCTTGTTCCACGTTATTTCACGGCACACTATCGCGCGCGCCGTCAGTTTGCAAAATCGTGATTGCCAATCAAGGCAAAAAGTAAACTTGCATACATGTCATGCGTCATTCATTTCAAATTATAAACCCTACGAAGAGCCGTAGAATTGAGCTGATAAAAGAAAAAAAACGAGAGAAAAGTTACTTTTGGGAGGTAACCTCGTTGCCAAGGACGCGGAAGCCTTGTCTCAGATTTGTTGTTGTTATTGTTCTGGTTCTCAGATTTTGCTCTTTCGTGTCAATTAAGAGCCGTTTGCATTGAATGGACATTAGCAGGTGATGAGGAACACCGATCAACCTCTTAATTGCTGTGTAATTTATAGATGGGCTAGTAATAGAAACAACATAAAATGTCTGACGATTTTTGGCGTGAATATAATTCTGTTATTATTTAATTCCATCCAACAAAGGGGTTAAACAATATGAATCTGTTAAGCCACGTTGAAACAACAGGTCGTCATAAGGTGTCAAATCTATTTCAGGAAAGTTATAGGTTTAGCAGAGATTGAACTTTGATTGGGTCAAAGAGGCTGATCATAATTAATGGAATCGGAGGGATCCAACTAATATACTTATAGGCGTATAGGAATTGATTAACCATATCATCCCTTGAATTACAGCCCTGTGTTTAATGCAAGTTTGTATAGCATGAAGATTTCCAACGCTTAACGATCTCAACGATGAACACTTTGATTTTGACACAAATGTCTTGATTTCAGCTTTGAGGCTCTGAGGGGGTTAATTTATAGTAACGTCGCTCGTTTTTAAGGCTTGATTCAATGTTGTTGAAATTGTCGTTGCTGTTGTTACTGTTGTTGTTTCGAGAGGGGTCGTCTGCGCTTGTCGAAAGTACTGCTCAAAGAAAAAAAAATAGTAAAGGGACGAAAGGAATGCGCAGAGCGAAAGAGGCAAAGGGGGTGAACGGAGATGGAGAAACGCAGAGACGGGACCGGGCGGGGACAGGCACCTACCGGCATCCGTCTGTCTCGGTCCTGTCCCTTACAATGGACCCCCAAATACACGGCTCCTGGTGAATTTTTTGGTAGGCTTGTTTGCTCTACAACGCTAATCATATGAGTCTCTCGGCTTAAAGCTGGAAAAGACGCGATTTTTTTTAGCTCCTGAAGTTTTAGTTAAATATCAAATATTGACCTATTAGCAGTGTGAGTTTGCCCCGGTCTTACCTCTCAGAATAAAAAGGGAAAAAAAAAAGAAGAAGGGGAGACGTAGGGGCAAGATTAAAATATGTCCAACTCTCGAGTGTCCGAGCGTAGGGTCACAAAATGATGCAATAAGGTGAGGGGGGAGGGGGAGGGAGACGTTATGAATTGTCACAAAAATATGATCGGCTTCACAGAATAGGCTGTCTGTGGTAATGAGGATATTTATCTTTCAACCATAACGAGTTTATAAACCCGCTGCAGCAGCTCAAGCACGTTCTGTGCTAGGCGGTTAGCTCGACGCCACTGTCACAGTTTGAGTAGTAGTTTGAGTTGTAGTGGTACACCGCATTACAGATTAATATAATCATACGGATGTCTTATAACTTCCTTCTGACAGTCTATATATAGTTCTGCACATAATTTGTGATATACAAAGCTGAAAGTTACCTCACACTCTTCTCTTTAACCCTGATGAAATATGTCTCATTGTTTTGGTATTTTTGGATTCTTTTGGCGTTTCTTTGAAGTAATTTTTGTCTTGGTGTGAGTTCTCGACAAATGACACTCTATATTAAAGTCAAAGTGTTTGTGCATGCTCAAAGGCATTTCATGTCCTTAGCTACAATGACTTGCAAAACTGTAGCTGAGACATTCCGCCGGTGGAACCGCCACTGTTACTTGGTTTTCACTTGCACACATTATTACCATGTCACTATTTTCACCTTGTCTTGTAAGTTATGTGATGAAAGAACCCGGTAGGAATTGGACCCAGGTCTTCTTAATTGTCCGTACAAGAAGCAGTCACGCCACCATTGAGAGCCCATTTCACACAGATATAGTGAAGGCAAAAAATAAAACCGCAGCATTTTATTTGAGGAAAATGTTGAAATTATTGTGTGAGATATTAAAATAGACGGCGTAATTTACATTAGGCTAACACGTCGCGACATAAGCATCTATACATCGACTGTTGTTTTATCGTATTTGGGCTAAAAACAAAGTGTATGACGCCAACTGGACCACTGTAGATAATTTCTCTGGGTGGCAAAGCTCCATAACGTAGGAATGCCATGCACATTCTTTCCGTTCAATAATCGAAAAAGGGGTCTCATACGTTTTGGCCCGGCTTCAAAAGCCCTTTATTCGCCACCTTGTCTTTATCCATCCCTTTTACATACTGGCGAACGTATTGTAAGAGACAAAACTATTCGAGGTCTCATGGTGTAGCTAACAAGTGGAAAATTATTTGTATTAGTCTCTTTGTCAGTACGACTCTCTGGAGAAAAGCCGTTGTTATTGTCCATGTTAACCATTTTACGAGGCATTACTGCAACTGATGATATTTTGACGAATCGAGATATGTGTTTTTAGTTGATTTTTCTCCTGTAGATGGCTTTTGCAACTAATTTGATAAGAAAAATCATAGCAACGTGTTCATAGCAGAAGACTACGGTGATCAAAAGTTTTCTTGAGGCGGAAGGATAGCGTGCTTTGACCGTTCATCCGATCGATCACAGCCCGGCTGCCCACGAAATAACAATCGAAGGCACCGGACGCGAGTGAAAGCGAGTCTCAAATTATTGCAATGTCACTCTCGAAGAGCAATGAATTCTGCTCTTTTGACCACAGTCGAATGTTATTCACCGGTCTTTTGAACACCCGATGATAAGGAGAGACCACTTGCATTGTGCGAGAGGTTGCATGCGTGCATGTATAGGATCTTGGTGTGTAGCGAAACGAATCGTCGTCAGTCTTGTCAACACTCTGAGGAACGCGGTGTCTTGACAATGCGTGGCTGTCGCCGTTGATCGCAAAACTTCATGGGTAAACTCACGAAGAAATGGATGCCTTCATTATAGAGGAACATAAGAAACTGTGGTTTCACCCTCAAGGACTTAAGACTCGCCACGAACCTCTTCTAATAGCATGAATAATACTCTTCCTGAAACTATCACCAATGTCATGATTGTGTGATTACATCTTCTGAAGATTGAACCTGCAAAACATGGCATTTTGTCTTTGCAGCCAAACAATGCTTTATCTTATTCTTTCATTAGTTCCAAGAACTTTAATGAAAGGTCAAGCGAGTCTACCCTTTGTAACTGGGCTAGCTGCTACAAAGTAAACTACACTGAACTTAATTGAACAAAAATATAGCCTGAAATAGATGACCGTGTTCATTCCACAGAAGTGACAACATCGTACTCGTATGATGCATTTCATCGTATCTGTATTTACGTGTTGCTTATATCGGCGTGTTGAAAACGTAAGCAAAGTTGGTTAGCACTGTCGCCATGTACGAGGATGTTCTCTGCCTAATGCAGCCATAATTTCAGCGACACAGTCTCTGATTTACACTGCGAGAGGCTGTAAAAAATACTGCAAATACAAGATCAAGCCTTTTGCGGACCCAAATGGGAGCAATTTACTTTTGAAGCAAGATTATTTGTCGGTGAAGGGTAAATACATCCGCTCTTGTCACCACACCCTTATTTATTTGTCACAAATTTGAGAAGTCGCGGTAATACGAGAATTTTGTCTATTTGGTGCGACATCGCCACGCGGGGGACGTATAGCGAAGCCCATTCGGCGCGCGAGAGAAGCCCCCAAGCAGGTCTCTTCAACCAACGCAAACTAATCCCGGTTAGGCGACATCAACAATTTGGTGTCGGTATGTAAAACCTGTAAAATCAAGAGAGAGAATGAGACAGGTAAATATACGAGTGTATATAGATAGGTAGGCCTAGGTAGATAGACAGATACAGAGACAGGAAAAGACAGACACATTGATATAGGTGACATCCACAATTTGGCGTCGGAATGTTAAACCTTCAATCAAGGGAGAGAAAGAGAGGTAAATATATAGATAAGTAGATAGACGAATATATATAAATAGAGACAAAAAGAGAGACATATTGATATATCCACAATTTGGCGTCGGAATGTAAAACGTGTGTACAATCAATTAAGTGAGAGAAAGAGAGGTAAATATATAGATAGGTAGATAGATTAATAAATATAGAGACAAAAAGAGAGAAATATTGATGTAGGTGGCATATACAATGTGGCGTCGGAATGTGAAATCTGTAATCAAAGGAGAGAAAGATAAATATATAGATACGTAAATAAATGCATACAATGACGTCATATAGAGACAGAAAAAATACAAATTGAAATATAGGGGACATCCACAATTCGGTGTCGGCATGTGAAACCTGTAATCAGGGGAGACAAAAAAAGAGGTATATAGGTACTGTAGATAGATAAATAGGTACAGAGAGACGGAGAAAAACAGAAATATTGATATAGGTGACATCCACAATTTGGCGTCGAAATGTGGAACCTGTAATCGAAGGAGGGAAGTACATAGGTAAATATATAGGTAGGTGATAGATGAATACATATAAATACAAAAAGAGAGAGAGAGACATATTGATATAGGTGACATACACAATCTTGGTGTTGGAATGTGAAATCTGCAATCACAGAAGAGAAAGAGACAGGTAAATATGTAGATGGGTAGATAGATGAATATATACAGAGACAGAAAAAGAGACTAATTGATATATAAGGGACATCCACAATTCGTTGTCGGAATATGAAACTAGTAATCAGGGGAGAGAATATATAGGTACTTGGGTAAATAGGTAAATATGTAAATACGTAAATAAATGAATAAATACACAGAGAGATAGACATACACATTGATATCGGTGGCATCCGAAATTAGGTGGAGGAATTTAAAGCTTGTAATCAAGAAAGAGGGGTGAGATACAAGTGGATAGATAGACAGACAGACAGAGAGATAGATGTGTGTGTGTGTGTGTGTGTGTGTGTGTGTGTGTGTGTGTGTGTGTGCGTATGTGTCGGTCGAATGACGCAAGGGGACAGTCTTTGCCATCTTGGAGGAAATCAATGCGAAAAGAGAAAATAAATGACTATCATAAGTTGACGAAAACCAACGAATGATACAATTAGCCCCTATATAGACAAGCCCCCCCCCCCCCCCCCCACTGACTTGTCTGAGACGCTGCCATTCGTAGACAGCCGTTTTAGACCATGCGGTATTTTTTTTTAGTAAGTTAGGGATCGTAATGGCCCTTTACAAAACATTAGGTTGAATTCATTATACTTCGATTTCATCGCACTTGCTAAGAGGGCAGACAAAAATCATCATTGTCGAAGAAAAGAAGACAAAGAAAAAATGTAACACTTGAATAAAACACTCGATTGACTTTTTGTGTCAGATGAGATACTTATTGATCTGTCTCGAATCTTGAAGTATAATGTAAAAATAGCATGATATCCTTTGTATCTAACGTATTCATTCCTCTTAGGACCACGCATTTTAAAGACTATTGATATTGTATATTAACATGTTATCCATGAGACTGAACGAGTTAATCGAAACTTGGCTGATACCACTCAGTCGACGTAAACTCACATCTTGATTAGATGTGAAGTACAAAACCCAATGCATCGATATCAATCATGTGCCCATAACCGCAACCATACACCCTAAATTATCTTCACCACGGCTCTCCCCTCTTTACGCCCTGACTCTGAGAACTTCAATGAGTTTCTGTCATTAAAATGATCGTTTGACGTGACCAAAAGAAAGAAAGTGTGGGAAAGAAGAAACTACAGGAAATTCGGCCATTCAGAGTGTTCGATTCTCTCTCTCTCCCATTCTTCTCCCTCGTTTTCTTTTCCCCCTTCTTTAGACCTCTGTTGTATCTCATTTCAAAGCACACTTTGGTCCTTACTACAGGGTACATTAGTTCCTTGTCATGTCGATTGAACCCTGGAAACAAAATTGTTCTCGCTGCCCGGTGACGCGTCGGACTTTTTGAAGTTTTGGTCTCTGTCAGTATCCCCTTCCCGCCTTTTTTCCTTCCCTGTACCTCAATCCCCCTCTACATCCCCCACCATTATTCTCCTCTTCTCTCGCTTTCTTCCAAAATGTGCAATTATATGACTTTATAGTTGTATATTCTTTCCTTAGCTCCGCAGGGATCCTGCTTCATGTTTGAAAAAGATTAGATCATAGCTAAAGGCAATCTAGCGACTTAAAAGAAAAGCATTTGCCAGGTTGTTAACGCCATCACTCGATATACCTACACCCTACACTGCTGAGAGTCAGAAAAGGAAGCTTTCTACAGCAATGTCATGACCAAGAACAGCTTCTCTGCGCAGGATTTTCTTACATACTTCCATTTATATATCATGTTTACATTACATGTGCAAGAATACAAACAATAATTGGATGTGTTAAATCATTTGGAGCGCGCGCACTGCGTTCAATGTGCATGTTGATCGTCGTATGTAGAAGTGCGTATGGACGTTACGTTCGAACCTAATCAGACGCTATTCAGCCCAACAAAGGACTAGAATTAGAGACATGAGACCAGTAGACATGTTCACTGTGTGGTCTGACTCTATTCAAAGGGTGAAATAAGTGGGCCAGGATATACAGGGGTGCATGACATGCAATGCAATGTCTCTGAAAGCGGATAGGGAAACTGGGTGTAATCAAAAGTCATTCACATCAGTCAATTTGAATCTTTACGAACGGAGACGTGCGAGGCCATTATGAGCAGTGTTTGGGTTAAAGGGATCATCAACAGTGCTCAGAGCTTGCTTTATAACTGATTCCCCACCAGCATATCTTGCCGCAAATGAACAAAAGAAAAGATATCTGCACCCCTCCCCTTTAAAGGTATTGATTGCCATCGGGAGTAGCGATTAAAAAAAAGTGTAAGAGTTATGTATATGTGTAGGTCAGCTCTATCACAAAACCACATAAAGATTTCGCAACAAAGCCTAAAATATCAGGAGATATCACTATTTTTTCAATAAACCCATAACTGGTGACGGTTTATTTTAGAACTATTATTCACATTTTGTATATCTACCAATACTTAACATTGATGAAACTGATTAACATTTTCACATTGGTTGTTTCTATCCCTAAATCACATTTTAGAACTATTTTGAAGCAGTCACAAAGCAAGCTCTGAGCGAATGATTTTTCACCCCAGGGAGTGGGGAAAAAATAGTGAGGCTATGGTGGTGCAGTTTTCGATGAAAGTTGTATCATATTGGGTTTAGAGCTCGGATTATCAAAGTGGGTTAAATTTCTATCACGCACTTGGTTAGTATAGCAGGGAAACTTTTGATAGAGTTTTGAAAATATTTGTTTCCCTCCCCTCGTTCTTACATGTTTGTATTGTTTGTTTGTATTGTGTTGGTTTTTATCTCTTCAATATGAAATCCGAGCTATTTCATGAATGTTCCAAAATAGAGAGGGGAAAAATGAATGGGCGGGGGGGGGGAGGGTAGAATGAGACATCCGGTCCCAGAGCAACTCGATGTGGTGGATTTCTTTGATATTAAAGCACACGAATCGGGCGTGAAGAGGTCCTTGTCGCGGGACCGATATTATGTTAGGCCGACTCGAGAGGGGTCTTAATCCTCCCTGATCCTGTCGAGGAGGCCCTTTACCGGCCGATTTCCTAGCTTTTGACAGCCCGATCGATCGGGATGCCACCGATTTTTTTTTTTTTTTTTTTTTTTGGGGGGGGGGGGGGCACAGCAACAGAGGGAGCAGGTCCGACGGAGGCAAGAGCCGGGCAAGATGGCGGAGCTGCCGATGTGAAGAAGGCGAGTGGACATTGAAAGTTTGTAGCCACTGGAGCGTTCGGCTCAAACAATCGAAAGAAAAGAGGAAACCGCGCCTCGACAACATCACTTGTTGTCCGGCCTCCTCGTCCGCATCTGGATATCGATTTGTTGGGTAATCATGACGAATGATGCCTCCAAAGCGGATAGAGCGCGCGCATAATCCACGGGGGACCTCGCAGGTCCCGTTTAATTATGGGATTTATCGGAATATAATAATCTCCAGTTGATAGCGGTTATTGTTCAATCGGAAAGCTCTGATAATCACTTCGAGCTCTTTCCGACTCGAATTCTTTTCCAGCCAAAGCGCTCAATTTCACGGCTCGGAAAACCGCAAGTGTATGTAAAGTTAGAAAAGTTAATAGGCCGGTGAGGGCAATAAAAACGTATAAGCCTCTCGCGTTCTAAGTGACAGAGACAGAGACACAAACGTAGAGCATGAAAAGGAAGTGGAAGAACAAGCAGAAAAAAATAGGAGTAGAGCAACGAAGAAAGAGATGAACATACAGTTGTTTCTGAACATCACAGTTTCTCGAAATACCCTTTTTTCTGTTATGAATAATACCATCCTATGCTATTTAAATGAAATGATTTACAATAATGTTATTGTATATCATTTCAAATAATTTTTTAATGTGTGTGTTTACATCGCATTGGGTCGCTCAGCGAGGGTTAGACGGAAGATTGATATAAAGTATATCTGGGAAAACTTACAAACAAACACACACACACACACACATAATATATATATATATATATATATATATATAATATATATATATATATATATGAATATACAAAAGAAACTCAAGGAGTAAAGTTCTTTATCTTTATCTTCATTTACCGAGAACTTTCATTGAACAACACTTCATCTCATAATTGCCGCAAAATACGCATAACACTCGCATTTTAGTTAAATTTTAGTTCACTTTCCCAACAACTCTTTACTTGTGTCGTCTGGCATTATAAATAGCTTTTAACTCATCAGAGACGGATAAATCGCCTTATACGCAAGACTGAGAGCCAGAATTTATCATCACAACAAAAATATACCGCCACCTATTGACAAATTGCCCTGCATCGATGTAAATAAGCGCAAGCAAGCAAGCAAACGAACAAAAACATATCTCAACTCTCAGTGTAATATTGTAACGACCTTTCTTTTCTGAGTATCTAAAGAAACAAAGTAACTAGGTCATGCAATTACAGAGCAAAATAGCGTTACAGTCTGCAGTCTTTTATCTTTGTTATGACGCCACCAACAGTAATCAAGAATATTACAATTCTTTCACCTGAAATTTGTGTGAGGCAAGTTCACCTTGCAGTCAGTGTGATTTGTCCTTTCCGTCTTTCTATATTGTATCTGTATTTTCTTCATCATTTCCCTTTACATTACTATTAATTCTTCCTTTCCAATGAAACAATTGGTTTTCATTTCGAAGCACAGCATCTCGATGCCAATTGCTAGCTTCATATGAAAATGTAGAATGAATTGCACATAGTTACGTAGGCCTATATGCCAGAGTCGGAAAAGTGAAGTGTGTCAATTATTGCTGTTGCTGAAAACCAATGTTATCATATATACTAGTAAGAGAGGATGGGTTTGTTTTGATGCAATGTTTAGAATGGTTACAGCGAATGTGTTGCCCCAACTCTTTCTTCTTATAACAGTCTTTTTTCCCTATGTTCTCTCACCCCCTTCCTCTCTCACTCTCACTCTATCTCTCAGTATCCCGTCCTCAATATCGTTCTTTACAAAACTTCGATGGTGTGCAAACAACATTTTCGACGTACACTCGCAGACAGCTACACAAGCCCTTGTTTGCCTTCGAATGTTTGAGGCAAAGCCCCCAGTGCCCCGAATTAGTCCCCAAAGTAAAGTGATTTGCTTTTTGACCTATCATACTTCACACTAAAGCATCCATCGCTCGCATCGTTCACTTAGTGGCTAACTGTCGTCTTGCAAGTGTCAGAGTTTACGTAGCAGTGGCTGGCACTGCACTTTCCCATTGTTGTCGGAAAGAGCTCTTTATTTTTAAGTCACCGCATTAATAAACCTCTTACTAGCCCTCGTTTACTTGCCTTCTGTTTCTTTTTTCTATCCTTTTTGCCCGCCTCCTCCTTAATTTCTGTTCTTCTTCCCTGTTATCTTTTCTGATTGTCCGACTACATTTTCGTCAGGTTAAACCGGCTGCTAAAACTTTGGGATTTGTCGTTTTTTCTTTCCTTTATACATCGATATATGTCTTGACAACTATTCCGATTCTCATTGAGGGTTAGGGCACTTGATAGGACGGTAGGACTGATAAAAAGGAAGGCTTTGCAGTGTGTTGCTACTGAAAAGGAATCCTACCCACGACAGACTTGATTGCACAGAGCGCTGTTCATTCAAGTGATTTTTTCTTCTGTCTCTTTGACTACCGTCGCGCAAACTCAAACTTCGCTCTCAACCCTTTCTCGCGAAAAAAAGAAGAAGAAGAAAAGAAATGCATTCCTTCATACTGAATCGCACTTTTCTTTCCGATGTGTCAACGCCAACGACGCGCGAACTGCGAGTAAACTTTCACTTCTGTGTCCCTGCAAAGTGATTTCATCCATCCAGTAAACCCCTCCAGCACACGCATTAAAAGCAAGCAGAGATGACGAAATTTTACTATGTTACTTTTTCCATTGTATGGTGATATGAATGACAACCAGAATTTGCATGAGGTTTCATCATTCATAGCAAGCAACGTGTATAGAATCTCTCAAAGTTGTCCTGGCACTCGAGAAAGAGGCTTGCGATAAAGTTTGTACCCAGTCATGTCCAGGCGGCAGAATTCGTCTCCTGAATATCTCGAGGCACATTATTTCCCTTTCGATTTTTTTTTTCCTCGTTCTTTTCAAAAGCCAGCTCCGACACCTGCGCATAATGCTCTACCTCAATTCTAGCCAGCTTTCAGACAACAAAGGTATTGTGCTCGTTGTTAGGTTTGAGCACGTAGGTTTAGAGAAGAAAAGAAAAGAAAAAAAACTCGCAGTCACAGTCAGTGATGGTATTGCCTCATACTAGCAGTGTCAGTACACCAAAGAGCACGCGAGAGAAACACACGAGCCAGCTTGCGGGGGAAGAGAAGGCCCCAGTTCGTTATTGGTCGAAAGTACTTTTTTTTCCCTCGACGTGGATACGGCAATGTTTATTAATGTTTGGGGCTTAGATGCCCTCTATTTTTGGAGCTATATGCATTAGTTTGGGTGAGACAACCACTAAAGGAGGCATTTGTGTACTCTCTCCGCAGATTATCATTTCCCAGCAAGGTCGAACCGGAACTGATTCCCGCTGAGTCAGGATCTGACGACCCAAAAAGGTTCTAGGAGAATCCTGAGGGAGACACAAGTCTCTAGGTGACCATCGGAGAGTGCTGTCAGACAGTCTGCAGTCTGGCTATCGTCTGAAGGCACAGGACTTGTTTCGCGACCAACTGGTATGGCGGTAGTTTCTGGAACAGTACGATTCGGATTATTCATGAGGGATATCACATTCGTCAAAGCTCATTCTCAGTTTTGACATCGCCCTTACAAGAGGTGAAACATAAAAGTGGAAACCATAAATAGGATTACTATACATGTGTCCACCTTTGCACCGGAGTGATCCTGATTGCATTGAAACCTTAATCAGAACAGCCTCCTCGACATCGTCGACATGCGATCCGTCAGCTATTTCACGATCTCGTGTCTGCTTCTCGGCGTCGCCCACGTCGCGCACACGGGTGTTATTGGCAGTAGGACCACGGGATCATTGCAACAAGAGCATTCGAAGTCGGCGTCATCATCGACATCATCGTCATCGCCGTCGTCCTCGTCATCAACGGTTGGAAATTTATCCGAGCAACAGGCACTGGTAAGCTTGGCGATTCTCAATATATCTTACTTTTTTCCCCCAGAAACGGCGTTAAGCCTTGCAATTATCTTTCGTACATCACTATTTACTAAAAAGAAATTACAACAAACCAAACATCAAAACAAAACCAACAATTTTCTAACCAACCAACCAACGAACAAACAATACCATCAATTTACCAACCAACTAATCAACAAAAAGAAAAAAAGAAAAAAAGTACAAACCAACCAACCAACCAACCAACCAACCAACCAGTCAACAACAAAACATAATTCCCGTATAGAATCAATTATCACAAATCCATGTTTACATTCAATCTATGATTGAAGCATTCTGGTGGTGGTCTATCATTTTTGTTGAAATTTATAAAAAGGTGGCCAAATTGTGCAAAATGTTAAAAGAAATACACGCCAACACTAATACCCTGAACGAATAATATCATAAATGTATGGTGAATTCGTAAGATTTTAATCATCAGCTCATCAGCTCTGTGGCTACATACTGTATGTAATATATAGGCGCTTAAAACTATGGCAATTCGTAATCCAACATGTACATCCAAACTCTGCACGTGTGCCACTGGGGATTCTATACGAGAGAATGTTCAGGTGATAATCTGTCTAAAAATATACAGATATCACAGACTGTTGTAACGCTTTCATGTATTGTGACAGACATCACGCTTCTGTAATCATTTGTATGTTACTAAACAATAGCACGAATGTTCATGAAGATAATGTTGAACTATTCACTTTCATGCATACATTAGTAGCATCTTGTCTGCTTGCTGAGGTACATGTATACAGGTCTGAAAAGAAAACCCATGAAAAGTTAAAAAGAGCAGTACAACCCTTGAATACACTGCTGTGTACTGACTTTGATGGCAGATGGAACACTTGCAGAAAGTGTGTGTTGCTTGAGGAAATTTGCTGCAGCTAGTAACAATAATTAGAACTGCAGTACAATGCGTTGAAGATGTGTCTAAATGTTTTATGCTCACATCGACTATAAATGTATAAAATTTCTTGTCTTAACCGCAAGCATGCCGAGATTATCTATAAGGTTTTATCATTATCATTGACACCACTTACGAACTTTGCAGATATGTCCATACAAGATTACGTTCGCATATTATAATAGCCGCAACTAAGCTGTTGATATTGGACGAAATAAAATGAAAAGGCAAGCAAAATAAAGATAAAAAGACGCATTTGAACACATGATACACACACCTAAACATTACGAACAGCAAATGATTTTCACTGTCTTGCTACAACTGCGTGTTTTTTTTTTCTCTAACAAACAAGGCAATCTAACTGATACACAACTACATCGCCAAATGATCCATCCAGTATTAAGAACTTGGGTACCCCATCGTGTACCAGAAATCGAATGATGTAGGCTATCTGCCAAAGTAGCAACAGACCTCTCATGCACATTGTTCATAGATGTTCTGCCCAGTAGTTGTTTGCCGCCTGCGGGCTCTTCCAGAGCTTTGGAGCAAACTGATTAAGCGAGTGCTTTGTGCACCCGTCAAGTAAAGTCTGCCATGTTTAGTGGACTACAATTAACTGCAGGAACAGTTTAACAGAGGAGCAGAGAAAGGTGTGGGAAGTTAGCCCGTCAAGTGGGAATTGCTCCAAGTTCAACGAGCGGTCTATCGGGACCTACTCAAGAGTGCGTGCGCCACTTTCGTTTACACACACACACACACACACACAAACACATGCACACACACAATTCACACTGCCGTCTCGCACAGCAGTGAATGGAGGGGGGGGGGGGGAGTGGTATTCACATTTCTGGTATGTATACATGTAGGACTATACGCCTGCCGTGTGTCATTGACAAGGAAACTGTGGGGAAATCATCAAGCGATTATTGGAGCAGACACCTGTACGTTTTCTTCCTAGAACGACAAACAAACCCTATGAATCTACGAACAACTCAAAACTAGAAGAAAAAAAAAACAACTTAGGGTCGCAGAACGTCTTGCGTGCGTGCTTGCTAACTACAGACGTGTGCAAGAAAAGAGAGATGACGACCAAAAAGAGTTGTTTTTTTTTAAAGACCTGATAGGATATTTCAACAAATAGTTGAAAGGTATTTCTTAAGGCCGAGTTGACATTTTCTGGAAGTATATCTATTTAAAAAAAATTAAAATAAAAATTAAACAAAAAGCTACCGCAGTTTTGCTTCCGATCAATTACGTCAGGATCAAAACTACCAAATTTGGAACTGTCTTCGGACTTTTGTCACGACTAATCCAAATGTTCTTGAACGGAAACACTTAAGAAGTTTAGGACGCCTTCTGATTGCCTCCATGGTCAATATTGTTTTAAAAAAACCTGTTTTGCATTTCCAACGATTATATTTCGTTACCATCGTTCAATCTGCGTTTCAACAAAGGTCACAATGCAAAGGGTATAATAGGCGGTTTTCGTAAAATATTCAAATTGTATGCTTATCTTTTATACAAAGGTTGTTCTTGACAAACCTTTGAAAGCTTGTCCGAGGCTTGTCCGACATAACAACATGTAATATAGGCAAACTGGAGTCCTGCAATTGAATGTCATTTAAGTAGAACAGGCTAGTGGAATAGCTCTTCTCTGTGTTCCCGGGAATGAAACAGCCATAAATTTGAACTCATTACGAAATCGATCTGTTACATGAGAAATTCCCAATTTTGGTACAATGGCTGGGACAGGGTGGATGAAGGAAAGGCTTATTCAATGCAAAGGCTTAACCTTATGCTTAATCGCTATGATTGACAGAAAAGTAACGTCAAACATTATTGATAGTGATTCCCCATCGACTTTCCAGTTCGATAAATTTGGAAAATTGAGGTTTTTATAATTATAGAAAACGCTGTGTGCAGAGAAGTGCATAAAAAGTATGTTGCTTGGTGCATGAGAGTGACGCGCTGTCTCTGCGTGGTCCTGTAGTACACAATCATGCATGGTGACATCCTGAAGAAATCAGGCGGAGATGTGAGAGCACATGCATGGGTTTGACGTGACACTTAACAATTAAATGGCGTCCCTCAGCTCAGCATGTTATCAATGCCATGCATGCAGTTTAGCCGGTGGACAGAGTCCAAGTAATTGACGCATGGTTAGACATGACGATGTCACTAGTGCACGGAGCTATGTACAGAGGTCGTACACTCTTGGTTTCAAGAGTTATCATTGATAATTATCTCTCGAACTCCAATCTATCGTAGCTCCGAGTTTGTTTTTGTTTTCTCCTTTGTTTTGTTTTGTTTGTTGGTTTGTTGTTGTTGTTATTTTTATACGACTCGTATCAGTTAGCACTCATTGACAGAATACTCAACGATATAACGATCCTGCCCAACATCATCAGCTAAGATGATGAGCTTCACTGTTTATCTCTATTCCCCTCTCCACTGGTACGATAACTCTTGAATAAGAGTGGAGAAATGGGATTACTTCAAGAAGTGATAGACCAAGATTACAAGGAGTGAATAAGTTTGAGTCTACGTGTTCAGCATTCGGACCTTCTCACCGGTTCTGGGTACATTCATGTAATTGTCCGAAACCCCTCGATGGAAAGTTGGCTACAGGGCAATTACCTGCACTCCCCCCACGTCGATTCATCTTTCTCTCTCTCTCTCTCTCTCTCTGCTCTCTTTCGGTATATGATTCAAAAGGAATATTTTCCGTGATATTAATCATGGCAATTTGAGCAATCTATTATCTGTCTGCTTTCACGCTACCTCACTGTGGCCTGACCATTAGAGCAGGAGCAGGGGCTACACAAAGGGCGAGGAAAGCAGAAGCCCAGCAAACCCCCCGAAAGCCTCCCGTCCACTCCGCTCGTGGCCACGCCAACAATGCGAGGAGGGGGAACAAACGGGACTCCTAGCCAAATCACGCATCCAGCGGAGCGCGTATAAAAAGGCGTGTTTACTCCCCACGAATGACTTTTCATCTGGAAGTCCTACAAATGTTCCCTGTGACTGCTGGTTTATACAGTAATTCGAGGCTCTGCCTCTCTCTCCTTTCGCCCACTCTCCAAAGCAGGGCGCCCGTCAAACTCCTTGGCGAGGAAAAAAAGGTTGCAATCCTGTTTCCATAAAGCAAGCTCTTTACTGTATATGCGTCCCAACCCACGCCTGGGGCGTGTACAGTGCATGTACATTACACCATGATAGCGCCAGCACATTGGTGACGGCATGAAAGACTGGCCCAGTCAGGTTCGAGCTGGTGGCATCCAATGCCACCTGTGTACAAACGGTTTCTTGTATAGTTTGACAGCCAAAACAAGAGAGAAATCGCGAATGAGATAAGACAACAAACCACTCGACCTTATTTAAAGAACTGGACGGCCTATTTTCAGTTGGCCCGCGCTTTCGTGCTCTCCTCATTATGTTTAGCTACAAAGGAATGCCGACCTACTTATGAGACAATGTACATCAAGGAGAGAGCACTATAATTGCACGAACGCAGCGACGCAAGAGCCAAGCGCAATCGCAGATTGTGAGAGATCGCACAAAGTCATATCATGATGACCACACTTTCACAAAGGCTGGGTACTTTCTATGAAGTTCAGTGAAAAGACGTCCATTGAGAATATGTTGTTGCTTCATATCCGCAGAGATGGATGTACCAAACTGAAGCAGAAAAAACAACAACACGTTTTTATCTTTAATGTAGCTATCTAATGAAGATATCCACATACATGACAGCTACTGATTGCGTATAAGGCGCCATTTTGATTCCCGCTGAATCTTTTGAAGGTCTCTTGTTTTGAATACAAGTTTGTAGAAAACAGCTATCCCTTTGATATTCAATTCTGTTGGCAACACTAGAAAAGGACATTAAAAGAGAAGAGTGCTTTAAACAATCTGTTTCTAGTTTTAAATTTGTAGGTTTGTTTTTGTTTTGCGCATCGCACCTATCCTGTTTCTGCTCATGATCATTATAGAATGAATACATATACTGTGCATCTACAGGATGGTTTTCTTGAACGAACATTTTCTCTGCAGGGGCGGATCCAGTAATTCTGTAAAGGGGGGGGGGGGCAACTAATATTTCTGGTGCCACTTACGGGTTTCATTTCATTTTTTCTCTTTTTATTTCTTTTGTTTTAACGAAAAATTAAAAAAAAATCTTTTTAAAGTGCTTTGTTCCATGCTCAAGTGTTTTTCAACAACGTTCGAGCTAAAGTTTTATGAGTCTGGATTTTTTTTTCAAAGAAAACAAAAAAAAATTACCGTGGGGGTCTTAAAGATCATTCTATGGCTGTAGGTAATCCTAAAGGCTTAGTTTTGGAAAAAAAAACGCTTTCTCTGGTATTTCTTTTTTTTGGGGGGGGGGAGGGTTCATGATTCTCACACATATTTTTCTCTTTTTTTCATGATAAGCTCTCTACTCGAACCGCGTATATGTGTGTAGAACTGTTGATGCAAAATCTTAGGTTTTCGTTCATTTCCTTCAAACAATCAATCCTCGCAATCAATAATCAAAAATCCTTTTTCTGAGAAGAGGCTGACCCTCACGTTGTAAATATACCTTTGTTATCATCGATTACAAATTCACACCGTAGGCAACCAGAAATTCCCATGTAATACGGAAAATTTTCTCTTTTGATTAAAAAAAAAAAAGTTTTAAAGATGACATCATGGAGGGTTTTAACAAAATTTGATAAAAAGACAACGCTAACGGTCATTGACGTAGGCCTAATATCATGATCATAATACTGGCAATATGTTGTTCATTATACCTACCAACATCTATGTAATTAGCTTTTCCTTGCAATTCTGACCACATGTACTGCTGATTGAAAGAAGTGAAGTTACAGACCGCGAAAAGTTTAAACCAAATAACTGTGATACTGGTATGGAATGTGCCAATTTGTGAGGGATTCCCATGGACGAAGGTACAACTTAGCATTTTTGAACACTCATCAGTCGATTTTCTGTCATTTTGATTCATAGCATTAGATTCTTTACGTCACTTGAAAAGAGATTCGTCAGATGGACAAGTTTGTAATCATCATTATAAATTGATAGCAGAAAAACAGAACAACACGTTACCATGTTGCACTCATCCGAACTTTCACACCCTCCCTCTGTACTCAACCGAACTTTTCCCTGAGTGGCATCAGGACACGTTGAAGACATTTACATTTAACTTTCACATTTCTCCTGTTGTGTGTGCGTGTGTGTGTGGACAGAGACTGCAAAAGTGGAGCATGGAAGAAGACAAAATACAGGAGCGCATTCTTGCGGTTTTAGAGAGATAACCCACCGCTTATTTGCATTCGATGGCCCGTGAACCGGTATTAGTGGGCCAACTGTGGCGTGTACACATGCAGCCACAAATGTCAGACCGCAGGTTTTAAAACCCAGCAGAAAAAGAGTGAAGGAAAGAGAGAAAGGTGAACTCTGATATCCTAGCTCGGGAGAAGTGACAGTTACCTGCATTCTCTCATTATTCAAGACCCTCTCAGTCTACAGTGTGCACACTCTTACCTTTGGTTGAGCGCTCAGTTCTTGAAGGCCATCGCATGACAGTACATTTTAAAAGAAAATGGGCAAGCTTAAAGCGACTGTCAAGCGGTGCTATATGCTTTGGTTATTGGAGGACGGACTAAAAGAAATGGCGGGTCGATAAAATCAATTGCAATCGGCGCCAAGTGGATTAATCTCCAACTTAAGACCATCACATCAGGGTGTGTAAAGCGGCGCAATCGTAGATTGTTTATATTACATGCGTTGATCTGTGACAACAGGGATATCTGAGTAAAATCATGAACTGAATAGCTCCATGGTAAAATAAACCGAAACAAACAGCATTTTTTTTTAGTGTACACAAAAGAGCAATTCAAATTGTGTATTATTTATGAGAACGGGCACACGAACCCTGGTCAGATTGGAATGTCCTTTGTAATAATGATTTATATGTAGTCAGGCGTGAACCTTTTAACACGTAACAAAATGAAAATATATATTTATATCTGCTATTTGATCTTTATCAAATCTTTACTCCTTTCCTTTTTTTCCTCCATAGAAATTCCTATCTGAATACGGGTACATTGAGAGGATATCTACAACAGACAAAAATGAGCTCAAGAAGACGGGTTCCCGCGCTCGGCCTCTGGCACCCTCAGCCACGCAAGCGACGGAACCGGAAGTTCCCCTTACAGCGGTAGAGAACCTGCAGTCAGGAATCGAGGTCTTTCAGAGACGGTACCACCTGCCCGTCACCGGCGTGATAGATGAGGCCACCAAAGCGATAATGTCAAAGCCGAGGTGCGGGGTTCCAGACTACTCGCCTGCCCAGGTCACGGCGAACAAGAGCAACCCTGATGGGAAAGACCAGTCAACAGAATCAAAAGGACAATCAACAGGAGCTGGTGAACAATCGTTGCAGGGTAAAGGAAGGTCCTCAGATGCCGTCACTCCTGAGATGGTAACGGATATCGCCACTGAGATATCAACGTCGACAGTCCCTGCTGATAATTCAAAAGAGCTCGGAAAATCAGTAGTTTCTAAGGTCCTAGGAGTCGAGACGTCAAAGGGTGAGGGGAAGGAATCTCGCACCCCTGTGCCACCCGCGCTGCCCGACCCTACGGCGAAGGATGGCAACTCAGCAGACAGCATGTGGGATCAATTCTCGATCCAGGAGATAAGCTCACTGATGGACGAAGATCCCTCGCAAACTGAGCAAGAAGTAGACAACGAGGAGTTGACAACATCCCCTTCTCCCGTTGAAGAGGTGGAAGACACCACCATCCTATTATACACCGTCACAGATACTCTCTCGACTCTCGTTGAGGAGGATGGTGATTTAACTACTGTCGCAGCACCTACGGAGACGGAGCCTGCAGAACAGGGGCCTCAGTCGGACAAAGTGAAGTCTCGCCGAAGACGAGACCTACGGGAAACCGTTCGGCGCGCAATGGCGGAAAGACCTCTTCACCGTGAGCGTCGGAATACCTACGCCAGCCCGGGTGGAAACGTGAGGGAGCCTTCGGGTGTCGGCATGCGTTTGTCCGCCAATAACCTTCCCATCACGTGGCGTGTGCTCGATGCCTACAAATCGCAATATATTTCGGACTCGTCAAACATCTTCTACACGGCATTTAGGAGATGGGCGGAGGTAACACCTCTTACGTTTGCCGAGCAGACGACTGGAGACGTTCTCAACGTGGACATCTCCATCGCGTTTCTCCAAAACAGTGAGTATTATCTAAAGACGTGAAAGACTTTAGAAGAGAAGTTTGTCATTTAGAATGTTCGTGCATGCTTGATCATTCTGGTACACGTATATAAAGTTTCATTTTTAAAATAAAGTATATATATTCATAGCAATTCAGAATGCGTTAGATTTTAATCGGTCAAGTCAATATGGTGATACATTTTTATGCAATCACAAAATATATCATAAACAAATTCTATAAGGAAACAGAACAGAGCTCGACCTTCGGCAACCCCAAATTTGATATGTGCTTTCAGCGAAATGGTACCGTTCTCATCTTCAGTTTTGTTGAAGAATCAAGAATTTCAGAATATCCAAATCTGCACAACTATGCTCAGCAATCAGACACACACATACAGAGTTTTAATACCCATGCAAGTCGTAGAAAAATAAGACTAACCTTGCAGATGAATGTCAGCGTTCTCTGTAAGAGTCCACCGCCTTCTTTTCTCTCGTTCTGTCAGGCAACGTCCAAGGGGTGGCCGGTTTCTCTTGGTCAAGCGGCCAGCTTGCTCGCTCGGACATCCCGACCGGGCGACTCTTCTTCAACGACGAACAGCAGTGGACCGACAGCTCGGACCAGGACTACAATCTCCTCACTGTTGCCGTGCACGAGATCGGTCACTTTCTCGGCCTCAGCCACAGCACGAACAACGGCTCGATCATGTATCCCATCTACAGCGGCTACAATTGGGACGTGAGGATTGACTCGGGGACGAAGACAGCAGTCCAGGCTATCTATGGTAAGGTACTTTCAGCAATATTGACTGGTCTCGATACGAGGGCATTAATTTGTGATAGGCCTATTTCCCTTCTGCGTCCATTTTGATTGGGGCTATTCAACCAGCATGCATGTAGACTATAACAATTATGTATCATATTGCCTCAAAGTATGCATGAAAAGTAAAGAGCTGGTGATACTGTTATGTTGAGAGAATTTCGCAGTTAAAACGTGATTTTGCGTGAATTTATGAAATTATTGTTGTATTGATGTGACATTAAATATAAATGATAATCTTTGATGTTTTAATCATGTAGAACACAAATGGAGTTCTGACTATCTTCGGGCTCATAAAGTGTTGTCTTTAGTGGGACAAGGAAAATCCAGTATAGCCGTTTGTCATCACCCGCTTTTCGTCAGACAACGGCACGCTCAGAGTGTTTGGATCTAATTCATTTAGTTTGATATATCGTATTATTGTCTGTATATCTGTTTTGTTTTATTGACACACGTCATTATATAACGTACGCAGAACGCTACAAGAAAGTTGGTCCCCACCGGCGAACACGTCGGACAAAATGCTAGTGAGCAATATACAAGTTTATAGTGCGTACGGCTTGCGCCTCGTAAACACAACTTCAATTCATTTACATGTTTGATAAAAATGATATTATTAGCTAGAGTTGAAGACCTGATAATTGGATGGAGGCTGAACTATGGCAATGGTGTGGGGTTTTTTAAGTACCGAAGGTAATGGGTGTTTTACGTTACCCGTTGTAGGCAAATGCAACGATTCTTTCGACGCGGCGTTCGACTGGGTGAGACCGGCCGCCAACAACAGGCGGGTGTACTCGACGTATTTCTTCCGGAACAAGTGGAGCTGGCTCTACCTAAACTCCAAGAACGAAACAAAACATAAAGACCCGAAGGCCATCTCCCAGAGGTTCTCCGGCGTCAAAGACGACATCGATGCCGTGGTCCAAATCATCGACCGTGCCACGAATGATCGCATGTACTTTTTTAAAGGTGAGCTGTCGGAAGTAGTTGAAAGAGTTTCTAGACAGTTTACAAGGTCCATTTTGCATTTTCACCTCAAAAGAATGTTGCTGCGCGAACATTGTTCAGACAATCTTTTTCCTTTGACTCATCTATTAAAATAGGCAATGGTCTCAGCATGTTCTTTTTCCTTTTCATTTGTTATCACACACCAACATGTTTTACAATGATGTGGTTTACGACGAAATTCAGAAAGGAAAAACACGGATGACCCTCTCGCCCAGGAGTGAGGAGACTATTAAGGTCACGCTGTCAGTCAAATGTTCGAGATCAAGCTTCTCATTTCTATGAATGCCACTGAGGTTTAAATCTTCCGTTATCATTGGCAACATCTTACCACATGTCGTCAACTGCATCTGGAGTCGTCGGACACTAGTGGGTTAATGTCTATGCCCACCTGTCAATCTTTGTGAAGATCCCTCCTCCCCTCTCGACTCACGAACTAATTGGCCCTCTATTGACATATCATGTTCCGCCTCAGGCAATCGTTACTGGAGATACGACCACGCAAACACCCAAGTGTACACCAGCACGGTTGATGGCGTCACCTGGTCAGCCGAGGGACGTCTCATCTCCGAGGGCTGGCCCGCCAAGAGCGGCGGGAGCACGCGCATACCAGACAACATCGACGCTGCCTACCACGACATGCGAGATGATAACATATACTTCTTCAAGGGAAGCCAGGTAGGTTCAATACAAAACAAATAAATAAAAACAAAATCAAGCCTAAGTAGCAAGGAAAGAAGGAGGAAAAAAGGAAGCAAAAATCAGATGGAAAGAGAGGGGTATAGGACACCAACACCAAAACGAGCAAATAGAAAAAAGGATGGCGGAGCTGAGAGGGAACAACGTATGGGAAAGATAATAAGGACTTATCTTGGAGGTTTGAAGACGAGATCCTAGGTACTCCAGGTGTAGGTATAGACTCACGTCTTCTTGCAAGTGCATCCTTGGATGAGATGTTTCATCCCTCTTTTGGTAACTGGTAATGCCGGGGAAATCATAGCTGCAGGCCTAATTTAGGGAGAATAGTACTTGCAGTGGATACAAGACTCTTTTATCACGTTTTTATGATGATGATGATGATCTTGATTACCATTACTTTGATTATTATATGAGCATCATTATCATTATTGTGAGCATTATCTTTATTGTCGTTATTATCATTATTACTATTATTATTATTATCATTATCAAAACATGTACTTGTTATTTCGCGTGCGAGATTTTTAGAATAAAGAATTATGAAAGATTGGTGACTGATCTTCGTTATGATAATGATGATAGAGATGAAGAAGACAACAAACGCAAAAGTATAGATAAAATTCTAACAAAAAAAATCAAATGACTAGATTATTTTGACAAACTATGGAACTGTAACTCAAATCGGCAACTCCGTGTTTCGATTATGACTCTCTTACTAGGTCTACGCATACGACATGCAAGCCGACGGATGTTGCGTGGACGGTTATCCAAAGCCAATCAGCGAAGCCTACCCGGGTCACAATTGGTTTATTCCAGCACTACCAGATAACATCGATTCGGCGTACTATTCCATTAAGCAGAAGAAACTTTTCTTTTTCAAGGGCGCCCTCTACTGGGAAAACACGAGCTACAACCCTAACCTCTCGACAGTTTTGAATAAAGTGGGACAAAGCGCGCAATGGAACACAAGGTGGAAAGATGTTTGCAACGTAGAATAAGGTGCAAACGGATCCTGCCCGATGAATGTGCGTGCGTGCGTGCGTGCGTGTGTGTGTGTTTGTTCGTCCATGGATGTGTGTGCGCGTGTGGGTGTGCGTGAACGTGTGTATGAATTCCGGGTCCTTTTGATTATCATGTGCCAGAATGTTCTATGATGTACTTCAAAGATTATAAATCTCCAAAAAGTTTCGCTCGCAATCGTGGAATGATCTACGTAATGTACCGTGTTTCTATTGTGGTTTGACTGCCGTGAGAATGAAAGCTGTGACGTCACTAAATTAATGGACAGTGCTGTTTCACTTGTTAACCAAACTAAAGCGTAATTTTTTGTGTTTGTGAGAGCTTGCTCACCTGTCTGGAAACCATACGCACTGTGTTTTCATTGTGGAGTCTTCTGACCTGTCAAAAACAAAACTCAAACCCAGCAAAGTTGCCGCATCGCCCAATGAGGTCTTGTATAATCGACAGACAGTGAAAGTACCTCCTTCCGTAGACACTTTGCATCCGGATGACACGATGTGTTCTGGTTCCTATGCACAGCACCATCAACGTTGTGGATCTACACGTCACCCCCACGTTAGTTAAATTCACGTTTAATCAACTTTTGGTCTGCCTAGTAAATATCACTATTCTGTTACTTTAAGTCGTTTTGTTTATGTTAACAACACGCGCGTCAAAATGATCTTGTTTGCACAACCCACTCGGATATAAGGCGTGTTGCATCGCTCTTGATAACGGTACATACGACCATAGCCCGTTGGTGCGCATTTACGCGCACGAATACCGGACATGCTCGTCTTCAGCAGATTTTGCTTTTTTATCAATGCTGAATCTAAATATTCTGTTTTAAGTCTGTAAATTCTATGAGGCGATGTGTATATTTCTCAGGAATATGTTCGTGTAATTTATTACGTTCTATTTATTATGTTAACATGTGCGTTATCTTGGGCTTCCTTTGTATTACGGGAAGAAAGTGCCCCATACATTTTATTCTTCAGTCTAAACTTTTTGTCCTATAACTCGCGAAAAACCCACCGAAGTGAATGACTGTATTGCTCGTAATCACAACTAGTGACTCTTCGCCTTTCTTTCTAGTCGCCGCTGTAATCTATTATACTCACCAACAAAAATAAAAATGCCAATCAACAATAATACAAACGGAGTTTCCTCAGGGGATTATTTTGAAGGAGATATTTTCTAGATTCATATCCTGCTGATAAACTTTTCACAAAAGTTGGGAATTGCAAGCCAGCAAGATATTATGCACATGAATTAAAAAAAAAATAAGAGGTGTTGTGCATAATCACAGGCAGGCATGATTTCATGAGGTCCGCCAATAGTTTGTCTTCGCAATGGTTAGCCTTTTTTTTTTAAAGTCCGTCCTTTGCTGTCATGACTTCTATAAACCAGCGAACCTTTTGCATAATAATTATTATCTCTTCTTCGTCTGAATAAAGGCTATACGAAGTTCTGAGATACTGGATAGTACTTTATTTTCCCTGCACAATATGGGAGTGTCATACTCATGATTTTTAATTAGGAGCAAAAACACCGATAGATTTCTATAAATGGGCATTGTTCTCAGAGTATTTACGGATGTGTAATAGGATGGTGTTAGGCTTTGGACATAATCATACTTTATTTAAGTTTTAGCAAGAAGTTCAAATCCGAGAATGACATGCACGTTTACCAGACGGTGAGTAGAGCGTATACTGAAGGCTTTTTGACATGATAGACATAATCATCAACGACATTGTTGTTGGGTGTATCACTGAAAGAGAAACTAATTATACATGACAAATATATTTATTTTGTATTTATCATTTGACGCGTTTTTACAAGAGTAATATTTTGGAGTTGAAACGGCCATAGCTCAGCATCTTTGCGTTAGTGTGCTAATCTAACATGAAGTTCTTAGTATTCGAAACGAAATGTATTTACTAACATTAGAAGACAAGGGTGGGTGCTGGTTTATTCTCGTGAATGATCAAGCCTGCCTGCAAATCTAATACATGACTATTTTGACGTATACAAAGTGGTAGCATTATAACAGTTCTTCGCGTGGTAGTTTTTCCCGCGTGAAGAATATAGTATTTGACGGAGAACATGAAATTGTAATCGCAGCAAGATGCCATCGTGTATCTGTCTTGCACTCCCTCCTCTGATAATATTCACTGAAGAGAATGTAAGACAGATCGTAGTTGCATGGTAAAGAAATGTATTCTGCTATATTAACGTGAATTCGACGGCAGTGTTGCACAACTGAAGTTTTCAAACGACATCATGGTAAACGGTGTTTTCATTCACTGTGGGTTATGTAGTGTATTAAACAAATCAGTACTAAGTCAGTTTCATCTTATCAATTAATTATGGGTTTGGTTTTTATCTAAAACCCCGTCTTAGGTTCCTGGGGGTGAATTTAAAGAGCTTTGCTGCACACTCTCTATCTCTGGAATGATACTTTTTAAGCAGAGTAATAACGATTTTGAAAGGCATTTGTGTTCAAAGGTTTTTATCTCACACACGTGGTACTTTTTATTACCCTACAGTTTCATTTTTTTTTTATTTAATGTAAGCTGAAATCTAAGTGGAAAAGGACAACCAAAACAGTTACCACGTTTTAATGGCAGCCCTCAATATCTACTTGTCTATATACTTTTTTACCGAATTTACTTTTTCAAAAAGTGTTGCATTTTTCTTCTTTCTTTTTTTATTTCAAAATCTCGAGGGCACATCTCCTCTGTTGAGTTCAGGTCTGTTTCAACAGTTTTTTTCTTTCCATTTTCTGGTATTCTTTTATCATTTATTTCCACATTGAATCTAGATATACTGTAAATCATTATACATCACTTGATCATCGAAAGGAAAGCTCGATCACAATGCATTGATCTGATGTCTCCTTCCGATAAACTGTTAACTCTTTAATTCATTTTAAGCAACTTCTCATGAAGGGGTTGTGTGAAGCAAAGAATATCACGCCACCCATAAAATGCATGTGTAACCGCGCATTTTGTCGGAGAATATATTTTCTTATCTTGTATTAACCCTTAAAATGCCAAGACGTTATATTTGCACAATGTCATACAAGAAAGCTTTGCGAGGCAACACCGCTTCTGTCACATGGGGATTTATGAGGAAGATGTGGCCAAGAGCGAAATTAGCCTCATATCTTATTTTGTCGTGTTTGCACAAAATGTAAAATACAGGGTTTTCTCTTGAATGTATTCACAAGCACATATTTTTGTAAAATACATTTAAGCGATGTACAGTATCTACTATAAGATTATGTTATTGCCTAATCCAAGTCTGTTCTTTTGATGTCATAAAAAAAGAAGAATTATTTTATCCCTCGATTTTGCTAAGAGGTGTGTGCTTTTCTCATTTCACAGTATTTATTATGCAGTTGGTAAATTATTCACATGCAACAACAACCCCCCCCCCCCAAAAAAAAAAAGGAATGCGAGCATGTATGACCTAATGTAGGATGAAATGAATAAGAAAAAAAAAAAGGAAAATGGCCTGTATTCGATTTGGTACTTACTCCAGAAATGTTATAAAACTATAATTCATGTATGCATATTTGATCTTTTGATTTTAAAGTCAGGTAATCTATTTACCAAAGGTTCGACTGAGGATGTCTGATTGCTGATTATTTCAATCAGAAAAAGATGAATCCGACTTCGGAGCACTGTAACTTCTGGCGGCCATAACGGGGGGGGGGGGGGGGGGGGGGGGGCTTCCAAAGAAGAATAAAAGTACTTTCAATGAGTTATGCTATGAGGCAGGTGCGTCGCTATTATATGTCAGTGCATACATTATCTTTTCTTTGGTGTACTTGAAGCCTGGCCTCCAGTCAAAATCCTGCAATTGGTCACATTACCGAATTACTGGTGGGTTTGCATAGTAAATAATATTATCACTATTCTGTTACTTGAAGTCGTTCTGTCTAAGTTAACAACACGCGCGTCAATATGATCTTGTTTGCACAACCCACTCGGATATAAGGCGTGTTTGCATCGCTCTTGATAACGATACATACGAATTACTGAGATATAATACAACCGTTACAATCTGAATGCTTGTGTGGATCAATGGCCAGATAATTCAATACTTTATCATGACACACGGTCTACCTGACCCTTATGTAATTCCGTCCCTTGGAGAAGCTCATGGAATGACTGTAAAATGATGTATTCCCAAGCTGTATGGTAATCTCTCCTTTTTTTTTCTTCAATATCCGTGTTATCCGAATCTTCGATGGTCTTGCATGATTAACATAAATGAAATTATTGCACTATCAAAGCCGCATAAAACTGACGGCACATCGGTTTATTTACATTATTTAGTATGTAAGAAATGACATCTCGCAACGAATGGGAACTTTCATGACATGTTTAAACAGATACTGCTTATTTATTTATTTGTTTATTCATTTATTTATTTATTCATTCATTTATCTATTTATTTATCATTTTTTTATGCGATGTCATTGATACTCGGAGCTCGTTCACAGTAATACATGCAATCACAAAAGATGAACCGGAATTCGAGTGATGTGTGCCATTTCATCGTGTGAAGATATGGATAAGGCAACGATAGCTGCATTTAAATTGATATAAATGTTTTTTTTTTTCTAACGATAAATGTATCCAATCAAATACGGGCCTTGAAAACGTGATGGTTGGTCGAAAAGTTTACTTTGCCTCTTAGTGGTTGTCAAAGCAGCTCTGTTTGTCTTTTTTTTTAAAAATCCAGTTATATCTTGATATTCTAATGTATTCATCCACATCATTACCCGCGGGATGTACCCATCTATCGAGGTTATGTGAACAGATGGATTAAATTCACGTAACCATGCATGCATGCACACACACACAAACACGCAAACACACAAACACACACACAACCCATTTCTCTATAATTATGTGTGTGTTTGTGTGTTCATGTGAGTTAAAATTCAAAGTCCTTTTCAAGCTGTCCTTTGTGTTTTAAGATTTTGGTTAGACAGCACATTCATTTTTTATTTTTTTTTTTTACATCGATGCGGGAATTCTTATCGACACTTTCCACATTGCAAGTGAATATAGTCGATGTTACCCGTCCATTTTTTAAAAAGCAAATGCAATCTTAATGCGACAGTAAACGAACATGACCATGTAGATTTCCTTGAGATTCAGCCACAAACAATTCATCAGTTGAACTAGTCCAGTAATCATTAAGTATATTTCTACGTGCAATTTCACTTTTTACCAAAGTTGGCTTTGATAAAGAACATATATCAAGAAAAAAAAATTCTTTGAAATTTCATGAATATCGGATCTACCATCTAAAAAAGAGGAAGTTTGAGATGCTTTCGCAAGAGATCGGTTTATACAAAAGATGTGATAGAAGTCATGTTGTGGTCGTTAATTTGGCAACTACAAACGTATATAAAAACCTTCACCTACAAAAAGTCATAATTAAGAGGCGATTATGCAAAATGTTTCATTGCCTAACGAGGACACTAGCATCTCTTTTAATGTTCTCGATTTGATATTTTTTTCAGTGAAGATTTGTGTGCAAATCATTGAGAGTCTTTTGAGGCCATGATATTATTACGTCATCTCATTTGCATTTCATGTGGTCGTGACTTATACTGCCATATTCATCAAAAAAGTGAATCTTTGATAATCCACAAAGTATTTCGGGACCGAAATAATTTATGAAATTGCTACGCTGTTTTGATGTTTACTGTATTCACCAGGCCACACATGAACATGGAATGGAATGGCGCTTTCAGACATCATGAAAAACAAGCGACGGTTCAGGCGAAAAAAAAAAAATGAATAGATTTAATAAGGCTAATTACCACCATCCGTTGTATGTGATTTTAAACTTATACTGCCAGAGGGCAGTGTTCCCAGCCTTTTACTTCCTGACACTGAAACTTCCGAATGTTTATCTTCGTCTTACTCATCCATCTTTCAAGAGCGTAAACAAATGAATGTGAAAATATATATATATACATATATATCGTGACATTTTCACGGTATGAATATAAGTGTGATGATGAGTCTCAGAAAAATTGTGGTTTGTAATGGATAATCCATCGTGCTGTCCTTAGCATAATGGTCTCCGCAGTGTATGTCCTCTCCTGTAAATGAATTATTATTATTATTATTAAAAAGAGAGAGAGAGAGACCAAAAGGTTTATCAATAAAAATGATAATGATATTCAAAAATACACCAACTTCAGAAGGCGTGTTGAATCTTCATTGTGTGCAGTACGACGTGTGATTTTTGCTGTTGATGCGATGCGCACGAGTTTCAAGTTGCGTCTGTACGTGCATATTATATGTGTTTGCAATTTTCTGTCATATTGTATCGTTTCAGGAATACACAGACTGTATTACGACATGGGGAGCATTACTTCTGGAATACTCATATACAATAATTAAAAAGTATTGTAATATGATGATTTGACTTCTTAAAAAAGCACACATTCATACCATTAAAAAAATCCATCTGAGATGTTAATTAGGGAACAATGTCGTGATAGAAAAGTATGTGATTTCTATATAAATATATGTTAAGTAATTCGTAGTCCACGTGTTGGTACAATAATATTAAATATAGAACAAAACTCAAGAAATGTATCATGTTGTCAATTACCATTTGAAGAACACACAAATTTTGGGGCTCTCTGCCCTTTGTCAAATAAAATCACTTGGGGCATTTGTAAAGTATTATAAAGACTGATTATCATTTGATCAGTCTTTCACTAAACGTCCCATTCAATGAATTTATGTCTTCTCATCTTGATTACTGCAATTCCCTTCTCGCTGGTCTCCCTATAGTTCAGCACTACTACAAAAGAATACAAAGTACAGCTCAACGCTACTCCGATTATTCCATCACTCCTATTGGCTCCCCCATACATCGCCTCTAAAGTTCACTTTATCATTTATGTGGTAACGTACTATAACGTCGTCCCATTCTTCCTCTACTCTGCAATTATTTCTGTCATTGCTCCACTCCTCTCGAACAAATTCCCTTCTCATCATTATTCAAAACGGTCAAAGTGCAGCCTTGGCATTTCTAAATCAATGCTCAAAACTCACCTATTCCACATTGTTTAATTAATCTTTTTTTTTCTCTCTCTCTCTTTGCTGTATACATATCAGTGTTTGTATTTATATTATGTATCTTATTTCAACTTTTCAGTTCTGTATTTATGCACATAGAAACGCCTGTATTAAAGGCTACATAAATATTGTATATATAAATGCATACATACATACATACATACATACATGTACACACACACACACACACACATATTATATATATTATACACACACATATATACATAGATATGAATGCTTGTTTAGTCCTTGATTATCTTATAGCTCACTTTTCATTCATGATGCACGAGTTCGATTTGACAAATGTAAGTGAACATTGACCAATTAGAATGATGCCTGCTCGCTCGTCTCTACAAAGTGGAATGGAATCGCACACTGATTTTAGTCTTGACTACAGAGCTACTCAGTACCGTATACTTACAGCACTAGCATTTCTTGTTTGCCTCCATACGTAACATGGCAGAAAGCACGCGAATCCAAAGTGACAGGCATGAATCGATCAATGTTACCGAGCATGTGACTTCAAAATCAACCAATCAGAATGACATTTTGTTCTAATGTGTGTGGCACTTTTATGCAGGATAGCTCTTTCTTTATCGCCCTTTATCATACAGTCTTTCCTTTATTGACACTATGATCAATGTTCCCTTGCGAAGATTTCGAGTACATTGTACATTCGTCACATTTTCCTTCACCGAACAATCATTCACACTGACAGAACATACTGAAACGCTGAGCGTTCTCGTAGAGAATATTATTTGTACCACAAGAGAGAATTCCTGACTCTGGAATCCCACTGAGATGCTGAAGAACAGAACTGTGCAAATGGTTGATCATATAGAAAAGACTGGCTGAAGTCATTCACAAAATTTTAAAAGCAATAAACCAGACAGCTGCTCACAGGCTGAGTGAGCGGGATAATAAAACATCATCATCTTATGTTTCAATTGTTCATACATCCACAATAAACATTTTCAGAACTAATAACATTGAAATGAAACGTGTTCTGACAGAGTTGATCACAGAAAAAGAAATAACTACAAAAATGTTAACATAGCATTTTGAAATCTGGATAGGAAACTGAGCCTTGAACAACGTCATGTTGACAACCAGTTCATGCCAGCAGTTCGCAAGTTCCATGCAATATTTCTGTGTGTCTACTGATCACACTTTTTTTTAATGTTTTCCCCAACTTACTACTATTGATTCCATCTTTATAGCTCTCACAACGCTATACAGTGAGGGTCATAAAAGCTGTACGATAGTAATCATGAGATGCATATGAAAGAATGTATGCAAAAGCTAAAAATACAAAAATCAAGCTCTCTGAAGCACATTTGAGAGGAATCAGGAGTCACAATGCAATGAAGACGAGTTGCTAATTTGCAGGGAAGATTTTTAGTACTTTCGGTGGGGAATTTGTGGTATAATGGCTTACTGCAAATGAGATGATGCGGTATTCAGGGGGTCAATATGAGAATGCTGTATCACACTATAACACCGACTTCACCTCCGAAACGCCAAATCGATGACATACAGGAGCATTGTAACTAGGAATCATCCATTAACTTTGCTTTTACGCTTTAGTATCTGACGTCATGACTGTGTAGCTTCCGACTTGAGATGACAAAGGTCAACAATAGAATTCTATGTAGCGTGTTGCGGCATCATTTCTGGCGACTAAGGTCACTGAGAACGCTGCCGACATCAATTCTAAATCTGGAGCATTTTCTTCGGCTAAAACCTTATGGAAAATTAAAAAAAAGTTGGCGACAGTATGTTCAACTTAGCACAACAATTTCTCAGCTCGATAAGATGATAAAATAATTGTGAAACTTTAAAAGTTAGACATGTCTTCAATGAGTAGTGATAGTTTCTGCAACCATTTTATGCAACATAGCTGAGGTGGTGATGTCATACCTCACAACTCTCCCACTAGTCTGTGCATGTAAATGTTCTTTTAGAAAACTATGTTTTTGGTCGATAATGTAGGAACTACAACTCTTTCCCTCATAAAAGTCATTGGTAGCTTGAGTGCAACACAACAAACAGTTTACTTGAGGTTTCTCCTTTTTCATTTCACCTAAAAGAAAAATTGGGAAATCAAAGTAAGCCTTGTGTAAAGGTCAGTGCGAGACTAATGAGGTGTGACGTCATCATCCCAGTTTATTCCATGCGTCCCTTCCACAGATAACGCTATTTTCTAAGACATACAAGACTGTACTTTCCATTTACACTCTCAATAGATACACCTATTTTGATGAAATTTTTACCATTTCATTTGTTTGATCTTATTAGACCATTTTTTCACGTTGACTTTCACAAATAAATCACATTAAAGACTTTTCAATGACTTATACAACATATGTTGAAATATGGATATTTGACTTTCATGAAATAAATCGAATCTAAAACTATTCAATGACTTTAATACACACAAATTATTTGTTCTAACTACAAGGTGCACCATCCGTTACTGAATCAGTAGCGTTTGAGCATGAATGCAGAAAAAAAGAAAAGGGTTTGATCGATATTCATGGAGTTTCTGTGTGAATTTTTGGCCATTATCAGTATAGGGCACTGGCCCTTTCAAAGGCATTGTAAGGCAATTGGCACACTTAGAAAAAAAATTGCACTGGTACATGACAAACAAATCAAAATGTGATCTTTGAGAAATCTAATTTCACATTCAAATAAAAGCGTCTCACTTTGGGGTGATATTCTGTAAGGCCAGCGATATAGATGATGCTTTTTCAATACATTATCTAATCTTGTCACCATTTACATTAGTTTTACAACCTGCTGTAAACATACTGAAATTGCACAAAATCTTACCATACCCCTTTTATCACTTTTTATGTGAAATGTTCACATACTATTGATCTTACTCAAAAGAGGCAAATTAAAAAGAAGTCAAATTTCACTGTAAGATGTAAAATAAAAGAATACAGAAAACATCAATCATCAATATACACGAATAGAAAAATAATTTGAGTGTGTCAATATCCTTCACATTATACTGAATCTATATCTCCACAAGTTTACAGGCACTAGCCACACTAAAGTATGTATTGACTGCATGTCAAAATTTGCAATGGTAACAACACATTTCTTTGCAAACTGTGACCTTATACACAGATAGCTTCAAAATTGTAGTAAGAGTTAAAATGGCTTTTACAATCAAATAAATGACTTTTGGTATAAAGATGTACAATTAATGATCATATACAAGGTCAACCATGCAAGATTTTGCATCAACCTCAATGAAGTGAAAAAAGAAACAAAAAACAAACAGGAACAAAGACAAACTCTTAGAATTCATTTTATATTATACTTTCAACATCATTCCCCCAACCCTATATCATCCCCCCCCCCCCCCAAAAAAAAAAGAGAAGAAGATGGAATGACTATAATTTTACATGCATTGTAAAAGATAAGACATTCAAATCTATTTCAGTTTATTTCATATTGCAAAAGAGCAACTGTCCACCAATGGTCATATACAGTGGTCTGCTTTGACAAACTGGAGAGCTGCTTTGATGAGCACTTTCTTTTCAGTAGTACATCTGAGTACTGGGGCAATAGTACTAGTCAGGCTAAACCTTTTAGATTAAAAATGAACCAAAATGGCCACCAACTTTTAAGAAGAGGATGAAAAAGTTAAAATGATGAACATTATCTAATTTGGGGAATTTGGGTCCTACCCCATGGGCCCCTAAAGGGCATCAGCACCATTTGTACAGACTATGATTAATTCCTCCCATTTACGATTCCTGTCGAGGGTAGTCCATCTCTAGCCACCCGTTTCATAAAGAATATGATGAAAATGTCAAAAAATCATGAAAATTTGCTTATTTGGAGTATTTGGGTCCAACCCCAGGGGCCCCCTTGGGGACACTACAAACCAACGTTCGTACAAACTACGATACCATTCCCCCATTCATGACCCTGCCAAGTTTGGTCAAAATCATGTCATCAGTCTTCAAGTAGAAGGTGAAAATGAGAAAAAGCCGATGCGCAAAGCTCGACACACAATGCATGCTGGATGGTGAACGACCGCAATAGCTCACCTGAGCCATTCGGCAGGGGTGAGTTGCAAAAGCCAACAAAAAACATTGATGCAAAACAAGTACACCCTACTTTCAACATGACCTAACCATCTAGTTTAAAGCACCTACCTAGTAGTATTGTACTCACCATTACTGACATTATGTGAATGAAAGTCTAGTGCCTTTAACTATTATTTCAGCCAATTGAATTTTCTTTGAAACAACTGACTGCCGAAAGGAAGCACAATGAATGTACAACAATGATCTGTTATGAGTTCTCTTGGATAAAATCGCTTGGATATTTTCTGAAACTTGAGTGCTGCCCTCTCTAGAGAAAAACATGAACCACTTGAGCCAGGAGCAGTCATGAGTGCCTCAACGTGAATCAAACTTCACAAACACTACATGTTAAAAATATAAAACATGCAAAAGACTTCCTCAAATGTACCAAATCATCTACTGTAAAAGTGGATATTTTTGCGCAACTAATTTTTCGCGCTCCGCTGAGTGAGAAGAGTTTTGTGTGCCTTTAATTCCGTGGAATCAAGCCATCAGCTACTGGAACACATGTCAAGCAAAAATATTCGCGTGCTTTCATTTTCGCGCTAGTTTCTGGGTGCGCGAAATGCACAAAAATTTGAACACCGCGAAAATTTCCACTTTTACAGTACTATATAAAGACACTCAGGCAATAATCCTCACTTCATAATTCTCATTATGAATCTCCATAATCCTCATCATGAATCTCCATGAGAACATAACCCAACTCTGAATTCATACAATGATGTACGACACAATGACTGTGGGGCCCTTTGAGGGTAAAAGTCATTAATAGTACTACTAAAAAATCAGCATCTTTTATATTAAAAAACAAAACAAAAATCTTTTAAATGCTAATCATGTCTTCCAGCCTCCAAAGGCAATCGTTAATGTATTCTGGTTCATTCATGTATAAATGATATTGTAAAAATTTGTATTACAAGTTTCCAATTTCAACTGGTAAACCGTTACCCTCCAATATAAAATTTCACAACATCTTGCTTCAAATGTGTCAATAAACAACAAATAAACACAACCATAAACAAGTTCCCGTAGCTACATCAACACGAAACCCATCTTTTAGGACGTAACATTTAAATACCATAGTTTTAGGACTTAACAATTAAATACCATAGTTCAAGACTGATGAATACAAAAACACTATTTCATGTCACCATCTTTCAACTGTTAACAGGAAAACAAAACTGATGTTGCTCAAGTACAGAGATTCTATGATAACTGTGTCTCAAGACTGTCCAAAGCATGCTGAAGCTGGGCTAAAAATGAGTGAAAAAATCGTTGAAAAATAAACCCTATAGGTGAATCAGCACTGCTGAATTATCATGTCCATGCTCTTGTCCACAAGAGTCTGTTGTCATGGGCAAAACTTGGAAATCTTAGGGTGCGATTGAGTGCTCTCCTAAAACATATTGTACTGTACCACACCGTGTCAAAAGTAAATCATTTCCCCGATGTGCTCCAAGAGCATACCGTACCATACAGTATCATGCCAGAGAGCACTAGAACACAGTGATTCAAAAGCGTACCGTACCAGAAGTTGGTATGAGAAGAATGTGCATAACAAGCACAACGCACATGATGATACGAAGAGTTGATTCTCTTTGTTCGGAACACCTGTATGTTGCGTAGGCATGCGAGGAGAATGTGCTGGTTGCTACAAAACGTGTGACCCCTCCAACTTGAATCCACAAATAGGTCATGAGATACGCTATCTCCACAGCTTGAACACACCATATCTTGAATGATATGGTGTAGTACAGTACGCTTTGGTTCGCTTTTGAGCACTCGTACATGGCCTAACAATTGAAGGTAAATCCTATTGATCCTCTCACGACTTGTCACACTGGCCAAAATGCATGCGAAGGATGCCATCCTCATGCATTTTCAGGAGGCTACCAAATTCGTCGGTGAAGCTGTGGATGGGCAGGGGGGCCTCGTAGGCATCGTAGTAGTGGTGCCTGATGGGCCGGAGGTTCAAGTCCCGAGAGAAGGGCCAGAAGCCGTAGAGATGTGTCTCACGGCACATTGTGAGGGCAAGCGTGGTGAGATAAAGACCTGGTAAGCCAGAGAGAAACAGAAAAGATATACTATATATTCATAAATATATGTATGAATATATATATATATATATATATATATATAGTCGGTAGGGCAACAGGACCTTGTATCTACAAAATGTCAAATGTTCACGAGAGCAAAAAAACAAACAAACAAACATGGCAGCCAAAGCACTATATCAAATTGGATAGCCTTTCCTTTGACTAACCATGGTGGATTCATTTTTGGGGTAAGACAACTAGGATTTGGACAGGACATCACATAACTGATTATCTGACCATTAGTCCAAAAAAGTCATTTTCACAGAAGTTGAGATACAAGGCCCTGTCACCCCAGCAACGATACACATGTATACACACACACACACACACACACACACACATATATATATATATATATATATATATATATATATATATATTATATATATATATGTGTGTGTGTGTGTGTGTGTGTGTGTGTGTGTGTGTGTGTGTGTGTGTGTGTGTGTGTGTGTGTGTGTGTGTGTGTGTGTATGTCGGTGTGTGCAAATAGAGATTAGGACACAGCAAGAGAATAGAAGAAATAATATAAAGAAGAGAATGAGAGGGAGAAGACTCGGTGAAAGTGTGAGGAAAAGACATCACAATTCAGAGAGAGAAAATAGAGGGAGATAGATACAGAGAAAAAGCAGTAAATTGAAAGATAAAATCAAAGACAGAAAGTAAGAAAAATTACTCAAAGTCCTGAGAGAGACTACTGGTATATTCCAAGACATATGCACTTTGAACAACCCATTATCATATATCCTTCTAATGATGAATGAATCCAATAAACACCACTGTGTCTAATTGACCAATCTTAAATATTTACATTATAAACACCCACATTCCATATTTGTTATCTAGAGTTCTGCCTGTATGTGTGTATGTACAGTATGTATGCAAACATACAGGCAACTCCCATTGTAATGAAGTCCATGAGATTGGCTGTTTTCTTACATTATAACGAAGTTTCATTGTGGCCGAACAATAAAGCATGTGAAGATATACGGCACATCTTATAATTCTGGGACCTGAATTTTTTTCACCTCATTGTAACAAAATTTTAGTTATAATTGTGTTTGTTATAATGGTGGTGCATTGTATAACGCATATGTGTTAACATATAAACATACAAAATATGCAAACATACATCATATCTTATCTGTTTGTTTGTTGTTGTTGTTGTTGTTTTTTTTTTTTTTGGGGGGGGGGACTTTCTGCCACTGACCTGTACTGATTCTGCCGCTGACAAACCTGCCCCTCCAGAAGTCCTGGACTGCCGCAAAGTGGTCCGGGTTACTAATGGCCACCTCGAGGTCCGGCAGCTCTGTGGCGGTGCGGAGGAGCCTGACCACCCGCAGGTTGAAGGGCAGGGAGGACTTGAGGCCGAAAACTGGCATCCAGAGGAGGCCCCGGTAGGCCTGCAGGGCGCGGATCAGCTTCTTGCTGTCGCTCAGTGACTGCAAGAAGTGGTACCTGCATTGAATAGCGTGGACACAGCCCGCATACATTTTCATCATTCGCCCGTACTTTACTGTAAAACCAACAATTTTCACGTACACCAAACTTTCACAAATTTCATGACATGAAAAGATACCCTGGAGGTCCCCCAGGGGGGCAAGGTGTTAAATATCACTGATCTCTGTGTAAATACACATACAGCCAAAGAATTTCGACTGGGGTTGACCGCTACCGATGAATGTCTGCTTTGATGCACATATTCGCTGATGGGTGCTATTCGTGGTTTTCGAATGTACCCTGGTGGACAGTGAATGAATAAGGCCACCCACAAATTGCAATGCTACCAGGTCTTTAAATTAACCAAGCTGGTCATTTGAAAGAGAAACTTTATGAATCTTCTCCCAAAATGCAGTATAAGCATGAAAGTTGCCACTCTGATAAAGGTGTACAGGACAAAGCATTCACCTTCAATTCACCCATAGAAGATGAGTCCCAAGTATACTCATGTATGTGTCTATAAAAAAAAAAAAAAATGTGTGTTACAGCAAAATCAGCTTTTCCTCAACAGGTTAACATGAAGTTTCACTGAAAAAAAAAGTAGGATTTCTGCAACATTTCGTTGCATTTTTCCACCTCCTCATACAAGCCTCATATTTTTGTATTTGTAATGCAGCTATTACAAGATATAGGTGTATTCAGAGCACAACAACTCCAAATTTAAATCCTGCCACGGGACTAGAATTTCTCCCAAATGTTGTTTGTCCAAGCCCAGCTCACCTGTGTGATACTATCGTCATGGTGTTCATTGTAGTCATGTTGGAGCTGCCACCAACATCTCGCTCAAAACTTGAGAGAGTTGGCATATTGCATCTGCAAAGGATGACACACAAATTTTGGTATTCACCTTTGGGCAATGCTACACCACACTGATTAGAATAATGATTGAAAATGTTATCAAATTTCATGAGTGAAATCCATAATGGCAACATCGTATTTTACGATCGTTCATACGAAATCAATGAGTGGAAATATGAAACTGAAAACAAGCAATGTAAAAGCCATTGAGTGTATTATACATAGGTAGCTAATACATTGAACCAGCAAATAAACCTGAAAATAGAACATTGCAAATATTGTGCTCTGTGGTTAGTATGCCTTCACTTCTCACAAAATCAATTCATCTACCATACTGCCCTTCATTTACATCTTGATGAACTCACATGATCTTTACTGTCTACCCAGAATTGGTCCTACACATGTACATCCTAGCTAGGAATACTTTCCAATTTATGTATTTCCATTACAGCAAATAACATTATTTCTGGATTTAAACATAGGGTAATTTATGGTCATACAACAACATTTTGGTAACCTTTGACCTTGATCTACTACCTTTCAGCTCAGTCATTTCAGGCAATTTTCAGTCAGTTTAAATCTATCATACCTATCAATTCCCACTAGATAATACGAACATGAATATTACGGCTCATGGATAATAGTTTCAACCAAAGTCCAGTGTTCTTTGATCCTCAACCTTTAGCCTTTAACCACTACCATGCTCATACAAATAATTGTCCATTCATTTCTACTCTGTCCGACAACTTACACCTGAAAACATTTTTTAATATGCATGTGATCAATGGCTCTTACAAAGTGTTTCATTCTGGGTAATGATTAACAATGCAATCAAACCTTAAGAGTACAATCCATTTGACAAAATCATATTTCAAGTGCATTGATACATATTCAATAAAAGGAAACACAAAACTGAAGACAGCTTGCATAAAGCCACTGTGTATACAAAAGTATTTAATAAATCTTTAAACTGCAATATTAAAGTGATAGATTGAAAAAAAAAATTCCCCTCCTTTTACCTGAATACAAAGTCAGCATGGTCTATTTCACTTCCACAAAGGCTGTTCAGTAGTATCCCACTGGCACCAACGACTGCACAGCGGGGTAGCTCCATCTTTGACAGCAATGATTTCTGACAAAGGAATGAATAAGACATAGTATGTTAATCATGAATAGATTGATGTAGCAATATTTGATGTAAAAAAATATTACTGTTAAGCATAGTAATGTTTGGTTGATTAAAATAACTGAGGCTTGACTAAAAACAAATGGATTAAGGCTACCATCAAATGGTGTGTCTACTTGACATCACAAACCAGTCCATGCTTAGTGCAGTTATTTTATGGCTTGTACTTTTTTTAACACTGTTCAATACCTTTCACCACTTGAACAGTATTTTTTTGTCATATTGATAGCTAATTTCATCATATGTATTTTTTTCTTAAATGTCATACATGTTTTGTAAAATGAACAATTTCGGCTTTTGAGTTGCATGTTCTTGTTTTATTGTGAACAAACCTATATTGAATTGAATTGAATTGAATTGAATTGACTTGATACAGCAGATACACCAAAGCAGTTACAAAATTTCACCACCATTTAATCAAATAGCATGCTTTTGATATCGTTATCTTCTCTGGCAAAATATTTGTGACTCACTCTTAAACCAAAAATATTTGAGGCATGAAACTTTCGCAAATTGGAGCTGCTTGCCCTTTTCACGGCACAACATTTTTGCAAATTACCAACCATGAAAAAATTATGAGTATACTGTAAGTACTAGTAATACAGGGATTTGTGAACACACACTGCTGGCCAATTTATAAAACACACAGCAAAACTGAATGTACACTACTAAACACACATACCATGGTAGTTCAAAAAACAAAAAGAAAAATGCACGACTATGCATACCATATCATAGCACTTGTATAGTGTACAGCATTGTACTAGCACTCAATGCATTATGATGAATAAAAAATCTTTTGTGTGCATTTAACTTTTGTGAATCTTGGCCAGTCTAAAAACTCACGAAAGTTTCATGCATGCAAAAATTTCCTGTTTTACAGTACTATATACATGTATTGCCATCCACAATGTATAGTGATCCTTTCCCTCCTACAATGTACATTACTTTATCATTTTACCATGTATAGTTCAAGTCCTGTAACCTAATAGCAAGGAAGTATCACACAATATCAAAAAGTAAAACAAATCCAAGCAGTTGCCAAGCAAGATGTACATCATCCAATGTGATACATTTGAAGTGTTGCAAGCCACTTCAGAACCACAAATGCTTGATTAATGTTGATTTTGTTCTAATAAACTTGAATACAGTCCTATTCTCACTTGGGAAATATTATATGGAGCATTTAAAAATTGCATGGTTTGACATGCCCATTTACTATGACATTAGAAAATCACAATATCACAAAACCAGAGGAAACATTGTGAGTTTTTGCCACAGTAAACACCATCTTTGCTATTTGCCCTGTAGTCTGGAGTATACAAAAACACCCTGCAGCTCTGACATAAAAAACAGCTCACCAAGTTAGTGGACAAACATCATTATTTTTCTACAGTGAGTCTTCATATTGCTAATTCTAACAGCAAACTTTACAAGAAGTTAAAAAATTGCACTACTATCCACATTTTTTCTGGCAATGTTTTGATGGCTTTTGGCACAGTTGCTCACCAACTTCTACATTTATACTGAAATATATATATATATATATATATATATATATATATATATATATATATATATATATATATATCTTTTTTTCAATAAAAAACTTATGTGAAAGCCATGTGAAAATATTTATAAACTTTTTGTGGTGAGCTGACTCATTGCAAATCATCATTGCAAACATCATTGCAAAGTTAAAAAAAAATAATAACACTCTGGTCTGCAATTAAATCGCCAAAATAAATGTCATTTAGGCATTTATTTTCCTTCCCCCCCCCCCCTACATTTTAGCAATTTGTCAACAGCAGTGTGAATGACCCTTGTAAATATAGCCATAAAATGCTGGACTCACCTTTGGAAGAAAGTCAGTATATATTTCATTAGTGATGTTGGCAAAGGCATCGCGGTTGAGGGCAAATCTTATGAGCTTTCCAACTCGTGTGTTGTTCTGTGAGAGAAGAACATCCTCTGTACTCACTCTATTGTCCTGCAGCATCTCTCTACACACAGAAAACAATTGTTGAAAGAAATAACTGATTACTGTACACTTGTTCTCTAATTTGACTTGCACACTCACAGACACACAGACACACACACACACACACAGACAGGAAAACTAGCCTTGCAAACAGCATTGCAGTATTTGGGGGCTGATAAAGCATGTTTTAGGTGGAAAAACAGTATTTTTACCTTTCCTGCAATAGGGTGTGTAGTCATACAATTTGGGAAAATCAGTATTTTCCATCAAGCCCGCAGTATTTCGGCCAAAAAAAAAAGAAAAGCGCAAAATATTGCAAAATAAAGTAACAACTGATATCCCTGCACACAAAACTCCTGAACTTCCTTTTCTTTTTTAATGAAATAATAGAAGAAACTATATATATAAAAAATCATTCTACAGTTCTAATGGTATCAATAATGTCTCTTCGAAAGGGAAGTTGCTATACTTGCTGACACTCAAATATCATTTTGATACCATTTTTTTAGGTGTACAAATATATATTAGGGGCTGTGAGTCAATGATGTCTACTCCTTTTCTTGCATACATACTTCTAGTGGTGGTGACCCCTCTCACTGTTGACACACATACAAAAAAAAAATCTTTCTTTATTCTGCATGGCCATCTCTGTTCTTACCCTCTTCACTACTCTCATTCTTTCTTGTCCTGACATGAATAGCTATTGTCCCAATGCATTATGTTCTTCTTTTATATCCTGTATCACCTCAACTTCCTTTCATCCCAAACCTGCCTCAACTCTCTTTTGTGTTTGTTCCATCCAAACAAAAGAGGTGTTTGTAATGCTGGCAAATCAATACATACTTCTCACCTTTTCTTCACCTGTATCTACTTAGCATATAATGATATTGCCCCTCTATGTTTTTTTCTTGTATATCCGTCATGACCTAGTTCCTTTGTTCGATGACCTCTAAGTCTTTCTTGTGATTATCTTTGTTTCTTTTTGGTTGACTAGCTCCTTTATTACAACATTTGTCCTCTCCATGGTGTGGGATTCTCTTTTACTTGACTCCTTCTTGTTTGGTGTGAAATGCAACTGCTTGACTAACATCAATAACACAAAAGAACGGGGCATCATTTGAAATGAATGCAACAGCATTGATTTGTCATTGTTCTGTTGCATTGTGTCTCTTTTTTTTTCTGCTTGTGGCAAAACTTCTTATCGACAGCAAGATCGGGCCTATTGTTAACACAAGGGAGTTTTCACGACCCGATACTTGTACTTACAGACAGTATCAATTTGCATAGGTGAATATGTATTTACAATACGAATAATTACAAAAATAGATGATGATAACCATATTCCAGAAAAATGCAACAAAAGTGCCGATAAAAAAATATGAACCAAATTTTTGCCTCCATACGTACTGCGTCTGATTCTTCTCACTAATGTTCGTTCTGGGTTCATTGAAGACACATTGAAGCATCTATACCTTACATAACAGTGAAGCCCTCTAAGTTTAAGTTCCTACAAATGTTTCATCTCACAGACACATATGACGAAGATACAAGGATATATTTTTATAGTAACAAGATAAATGTGCTCACCTGAACTTTGTGAGTCCACTAATATTGGCTTTCCACGGCTTCTTGGCCAGCGCTCTCATCTCTTCGATCTGCGGGGCCGAGTGATTAGTCACTTCCATCCACAGCCTGGCCTCCACTTCAGGGTCAAGGACCTCTGGTTCAGCAACCTTTGGCCCCATGGCCCCGGGACCAACAAACTTTCGCCCTCTCCATGTCTCTCTGCCTCCACTGATGTTCTGATTGCCGCTAACTGAGAGGTCCTTGTCCAATCTGTCACCGGCATCCACTGTGTCTGTATAGTTGGAGTCTGGGGGTATCCGTTTTCTTCCTCCGCTGTGAACAAACCCCCAAAACACAAAAAGAATAACTTTCAATAACAAGCAGACTTTTCTTCCACATATACAGCAAAAGGGTTATAATTTCAAATATTTCTTCCTAAGGCAAAAGTGAATACAGAATCAATTCAAACTTACCAAAAAAAAAAATCAGTGTTTTACACATAATGCCTGAGTAATAAAGAGAAATAATTTCATCAAAACATAACTTTAAAAGTTTGAGAATTACGACACTGGTATCATATAATAATCATATATGGAATATATCTGAAGTAGAAGCAAACAGTGCCCCAACGAAAGAAATTGTCCCTTCTCCCTCCCCCCGCAAAAGTTTGCTTTGTATATACATATGCATCTTTCTGATGGGAAGTCTGAGAGTATCAAAGCCATTCTGCAGCCCATCTCTCTATTGAAAAGAAAACAGAAATGTCTTCTCTAGTGCTTCAAGACCAGCCTAGTTATTCAATGTTATTGTAGCTGTGTGCCTCAATGCCAGTCATGTCTCTTGTAGCACACAGCTGGTGTTCAAATAATCACTCCATGATTTTAATTTGTATTATGATCATCTATTTATTTATTTTTATTCATTTATTTCATTATGCATGCATTTTTGTTTAAAGAATAAATTGAGAGGAACTCGGGAGGTGGTACTATGTGATATCAATGTTTACATAAGAATTGCCACCTGACAGAAATTGTGGTAATATACTAACTTGAATGCACTTTTCGTTTGTATGTTTGTCACAGGAAGCCCTTAGTGCAGCTTCACTGTAATCAGCTGTTACTATGGCAACAAATTTGAAGAAAACCTTGGACTAACTTTATACATGCAGTTGAAATCCTTCAAATGAGAGGCATGCACAAAGGAAATACAAAAAAAAAAAAAGTTGGAATACACTATGAAACTGAAATCATGACTTAGGCAATACAATTGTCTCCCAGTATGTAAGAAAGTACAATGTACTGTCAAATATGTTCAGAATGACCACTTCAGGGAATTTTGAAATATGTGGTCATTTATGACAGGGTGGTCATTGAAGACATATCACATGATTAAATGTACACAACTATGCTACACAGTTATACACCGACGAAGGTCATAGAAATTGCGCTCACTAATTTCCCATGCCCCTTCAAACAATAACCCACTCTTTTCAACTGTAGACAATGTATTGTAAGCATGTATTATAAGCAGGTCACTCTACTGCATGCTACTGCTAGGTGGTCATTGACTGTGCACACTCTTCAGTCGTCAAGTCGGAACCAAATCTGTGGTCACTGCACTGGCCACATTAGGCGCACAGGTTCCTAACTCCTAACTACTCATTTTCTTTGTGCGGGATTTCTGTGTGGTCATCATGGGCATCTCTATCACCCCCCCCCCCCCCCCCCCAGGTGGTGGCTACAATGCAGACAGGTGGTCGCTAGAGCAGGTTTGAATTGATTGTGTGTCTGTGTGCTGTTGTGCTCACGACATTACCTTCGTTCTCTGATGAGGGCAGCAAACTCAAAGTCGCTGTCCACACTGCGACGAGGCTCCTGTTGGATCATCCTTAAGCACACTTTGGCCAAAGCCAAAAGCAGGATGAGGACGAACAAAATTCGCATCCATCGTCTCGTAATCATGCTGAATGAAGATGTGTAGCTTTCAGTGCACGTTTGTTTCTGTTTAAAGCTCTATCATTCTTCCTCCGTAGGAATATACTGTAAATCAAAGTCTTTTCACATTTTTCCTGTTGGGGATGACAATGAGGAAACACCAACAAAAATCACACAACACCATATTGAAATTACATAACTGAAATGAGAAAAAGCTAGTAAGTAGTCGATATGACATCGACACATTGGGCCGGATGCATAAACGCTAGCAATTGCTTGTGCTAGCCTTTTACTCGAATCCGTATGCATAAAATCAAGCAGTTGCTTGCAAGCAGAAGATTTTGCTAGCAAGCACAAGCAATTGCTTGCTGCCCGCAAGCAATTGCTTAGAGACCAAGCGTTTGCTTGAAAACGTATGCATAAAACATACCTTTTGCTCGTTCTTGCTAGCAATTGCTTACGATTTTCCAAGCTCTGGAAAATGAACGTGAACTTTTGCTTAACTTGGACGTTCCCTTTTAAGTATCATTTTCACATTCATACAAGAAAGAAAACACTTGTGCAGGAGTGGTATAAATCTACAAGAAATTACTCTTTAGCAGTGTTAGAAACTTTTTCATTTCAACAACGGGAAAGTCCAGTGGTCAGCACGCAAAATGTGATGAACAACAGGTAGATGTCTGACTTCGGTGGAGAGCAAGGAGACCTCTCTCCACGTGAGATCTGGCAGATCCAGGCTATCTCTATAAGCAGTGATGGGAATCAGCCAGTACGTGAGTGTGTATAGTCTGATGTGTGTGTGCGTCTGTGTGCGCATTTATGAGTGCCATTTGATAGCTCTATTGCTATGTCAGGAAATGTTTCGCACACACACGCCCTTTCAAATACATGCTGTCACACTCGCCTTTGTTCTTGTGTTCGCACAGGCGTGATGTTCCTTTTGTTGAAAACGCAAGCAATTGCTTGTGCGAGACAAGCAAAAGGTATGGGCACAAGCAAAAGGTTATGCATATGGATTTAAGCAATTGCTTCAGCTAGACCTTTTGCTAGAAGAGCTTGTGCTTTTGCTTGAAGCAATTGCTTACTAGCAATTGCTTGTTTTATGCATTCGGCCCACTGTACCTACAACATACATGTTTCCATATTTTTCATTGAATCGTACTCAATAGTGAAAGGCGTTTTCATAACGATCATACTGGTTAAAATTGATACCATTGGCATTGTAGACTAGGGTCAACATCTCATTCTAACTTTGAAAATATGACCCCCCCCCCCCCACACACACACACTTTTTTTTTGTCAAGAGCATTGCATATTGGAATCTTTAAAACAAGTTATCTTATGCATGAGTTGTAGTTGGTCTTCAGCCTTGCGTCAGCTCATCTCACCAAAACACTCCCTAGGCTCTGCCTTCTCTCAAGACTCAGACCCTAGTAACTGTCATGTCACGTCACCATTTTCCAAAATTCCACTTCTCTTGTAACAATCACATCATCGCACTTGCGAATCAACATTAAAATTATAGTCTACACGATAGCCTTGACATTTTCTCGTTAATGAATGTGTGGCAGTGCTGCAACCATTATTATTTGCAACTTCACCAAGCCGAGGTTAGAATCTAACGGTTAGATGAGGGACGTTTTTCCTACTAAAGCTGAAGATGTGCCACTTACTGGAAGATATACGATCTATTCTGTCATATGAAAGAATACATCCATCTCTTCAAGGATTTTGATCGTCTTCGCTGCACATCACAACATGATCCTGAATTTGAGATCCTCAGTTCTCTAGTTCTCTCTGAAACCCGTGAAGAAAGAAGCCATACCAGGGTTGACCGTCGATGTGTAGGGCTGCAGGTAGGTACGCGCACTGTTTACCTTGTGCTGTGTGGTAGTGGGTAGGCCTTGGAGGGCCTTGGATTCAGTCTCGGGTACGTACAGTGGGTACAGTATGTACAGTATGCGTGGTAAAGGACGGCCGAGCCGAGAGTGCAGTGGTGGCTGTCAAAATGTAAATACAATAGAATGGTATCAGTTCTTCTCAGTGCATTCTCCTGTCGCACTGCGCACACGATATGTACGATCTTTCGTACAAAGGATATTGGTCTTATAAGTTGGAAGCATCAGCGATTCATGCGAGAACCGCCGATAAAAACATAAAATCCTGTCTTTGCGCAATACTTGATGAGTTGTTCAATCACCTTTTATTGGCTTCATCACTTCTGTAAGCAAGTTTGTTATGAATATATCACCAAGAACAATAACTGGGGCATTGCACCCGTTGAATAAGGGGGCGTGTGACTGGTAAGTAGACAATCTGCCATAATTTCTTGTAGTCCCATTAACTAGATTTTGAGTAGTGCTTGACAAACTCGACGAATGAATGAGATGCATTCATTCATTGATCATTTCGTGTGCACGTTTCACAGAAATTAACAACACCGGTGTACTGGTTACAGCGCCCCGGGGTTACCCTTGTATGAGAGTTTCAGTATCGAGGACTAGAGTCTAGAAGGACTAAAGTTTTCAGCTATTTTTACGTGTACTTAACGTCGTACTCATGTTTGTTTCAGGGGATTGAATTTACAATTTGCAAAGGCCAAGCAAAAATGCTTGCCTAACTTAAGTAAAGAGCAACGTAAGACAGAAAGATCCGTCTGTGCGGAGGAGTCATTTTATTTTTTTGACGTTATCGCTCTCTTCCAAACCGAAAACAGACGGAAGGTTGTCCCATACCTCGCTGTATTGAAGCTCTTAACCACTGTCTCGACTATGGAGAATTGGGTGAGGTATACTTGGGTCATGGGTGACCCGCACCTGGCCATAGTTAATGTTTATGCGTATTTAAATCACATTTCGTCACTGAAATTCTATGAAATCCCATTTACAAACTGGAAAAATGCTGAAGATTCCATTGGAACCACAAATTCACTGTTCGTTACTGGAAATTTGCAGCTATCGTCCTCAAATGCGAACGATGCGAAAAAGTTGCGCGCTAAGGAAGGGGCCCGCAACTCGCCACCCGCGCTCCCAGAGACAAAGCACGTAAAAGACGTGTGCGGGTGACCGTGAAGCTCCCATAGACAAGCATGTAAAAGATGCATGCAGGTGACCGTGATGATACTTAGAACACGTATTCCCAATAAACATTTAGTTTGCTTGTTTGTGGTAACCTTGACCGAAAGATCGGTCTGTATCTGTCCGTCGGGAAATGTTCCGCGGAGACTGCGTCTGGCTTCACGGATCCCCTCCGTATACAGACTGAAGTCAATGATTGAGGCTCCTGTGTGGAGCAGTCGCGCACAGATCAAACGTTACGATAAACCAAATTTCAGACAGCTTTTTTACATTCAAACAAGTTTGACATGACATGACACATTATGCAGCAATATTTGGGATAAATTTCTCACATTGTGCAATCGAAATACTCACATAAACTCGGTTATAACACAGAAATTTTATCGATATCGCAACATCGCCGTTCGCTAGCAGTAAGTTGCCATTTTGAATCTGTAAGCCAATCACATGCGAGGTACGTGTTTTAGTAAAACACACACGTAGAAACTACCTCGCATGTGATTGGCTAAGAGATTCATAGTGTGTGTTTCTGCAGTTCGAATGTGACGACGCAACAAGCTGTGTTTTACGTTGAAAATTCTACTAAAATGTTGGATTATTCATTAATCTGGTGAGTGTAATATATTCTTAAAACGCTAATTTCACCATACACGCTTAAATTTGCCGACCTAGGGCCGTGAATTAGACGCAATCGAGAAGGGTGAGGTACCTCACCCAATTTTCCATAGAGACAATGGTTAAGAACATCCACACAGCAATGGGTACTGATACCTTCCGTCTGTCTACGGAGGACAGCATTAATGGCAAAAATATAAGAGTCCTCCGGACAGACGGATCTTTCTGTCTAGTGGTAACCCTGCCAAGTTTCAAGTTTTTTAAGGATACTGAACACAGTCCCGGGCATAAATTTTTGTTCAGTGCGCTTATAACAATTTTAAGCAGGGTGGCGGTATTCGGGCCCTTGGCGAGGTGCGGGCACCTCACTATACTGTCCTCGCCCTTGATTGCGTCTATTAAATTCACAGCCCTAGCCTGGATCGGCAAATTCGAACTTGTATGTATAGCAAAATCAAAATTTCTAGAATGCATTGCACTAACCAGGTGTTTGAAATATCCAAGATTTGATTTTAGATGATATTTTCATGGAAAAAGACACAACTACCAGTCTGTCGATACAGTCATAACAGCTCTTCAACATAACCATTAATTTACGGCGTTAGCCAATCACATGTGATGTAAGTGTTTTAAATGGCGACTTACACTCACAGCTAGTGAACGGCGATGTTGTGATATGTATACAGATTTCTGCGATCTAACCTAGGGACTGTGAGTATTTCCATTGCACAATGCGAGAAAGTTACCCCAAATATCTATTGCTGCATAATGTGTCATGTCATGTCAAACTTGTTTGAATGTAAAAAAGCTGTATGAAATTGGGTTTATGGTAACGTTTGGTCTGTGCGCAACTGCTGGCAGAGCATCAATACAGGAGCTAATAGGATAGCCTTCGGTCTGTATAGGATGGGATTCCGTGATGCCAGACGCAGTCTCCACGGAAAAAATCCCGACGACCAGATACAGACCGATCTTTCGGTCAAAGTGAAGAGAAGAGAGCGTAAGCAGACATTTATTTAAACTGTGCTTTGACCCTTGATACTTCATGACTTAGGCCTTGTCCATGTTTGTAAACCGTAAGGTATATGTAACTATATATACACAGGCTTAGATAGAATAGAACTGTAGAAGTTTCTCTAGCTAGTTAGTAAACAGTTCATGAGGATGAGTTAGTCAAATAGTTTGATGACATTTATCTTGAACACCCAGCTGAATTGAATTTACTACATATCTTAACTCTTATATTTCTAGATCAGCAATTAGCCTTCACCGAGATTTGACATCTGGTGACAAAATTCGCCCACGCGCAAAAGCATATTAGGTTTCTCCAAGTAAAATTTACTATGTAGCCGGCAGTAAAATTTTGGACGGGGTTATGGTGGAGTTATGGGTGGCTTGCTTTACAATTACAAAAACAATCATGCTATTATTAAACTAATTTCAGTAAGCAGTAACCTCTTAGTTATAACCCAAATTGATGTGGCTAGCTGATGTGGTCGACATGAGAAATGTGTGCTATCATAATCTATCTGAGCATACTAAAACTACCAATACAATGTATGGTACCGGTACATCAGTTTATGACAAAATGCAACTCTAGAATTTTTTGTTTTGAATAAATTCCACAATAACATTCATTTAGGGGAGTGAAATCCAAGTAAACATTTGATTAAGTAAAAACAGCAATATTCATCTAGTGAAACACATTGTGATCAGCAAAGTTTGAGGGAAATTTGACAGTTTGTGACAGTTATGAATTTTCAAAGTTTTGTTATAGCCACTGCTGGATGAGATGAGCAGACTACAAATATACAGTTTGTGATTTCATGTATGTACAAGGATATTAAGAAAATGTAAAGAGAATTCCACAAAATTTCTTTTTTGTGTGAAAAGTACCATAAAACCAGAATTTTGTATGTACATGACATTTTTGCAAATTTCGCAAGGAGCAAAGATTTGCAAAATTAAAATGCACGTGAAAGTTATTGTCAACACTATGCATTTAATGCCAGTGGCATGTTGCAAAGAAAGGCAGTGGGCTCCAATTCACCAAAAAAAAAAAAATTTATGCCACAAATATTTCTGGTTTTACAGTATGCATTCCCTCGTCTTGTTGCTTAATATGTTAAGGGGACTCCCCCTTCTTTCTGCAAGAGGTAGTCGAGTGGTCTCTCATTCTGCTAGAAAAATGAAAATATGTTTAATTTTTCTTTACATTTTCCATGTATCATTGTCAATATGTGACGTCACAAAATGTTGTACTTAATGTAGTCTTCTCATCCAGTGATTATCATTCATACTTGTACTACACTGGTGGTTCAGTTTCACCAACTTCTTCCAGATAACAAGTACTTTTGATGTCATTTTCCTTTCAAACTCCACAGGGGATGGCAAAATCTCTTTGCATATGGCTGCCATACATCTGTTGTTGTCGTGGATACAAGAACTATTCAGGTACAAACCTGTTAACAAGCCAGTATGGCACCCTCTCTGAACATCTGTCAATCCATGAACCATCTGCCTGTCTACAACTGTCTGTCTTATCTAATCTACATTTTCAGTTTAAATGTTTTAGTCCAGAAACAGTATTTGCTATGCAGTACTATGGTATAATGTTCATGCTTATTCAGAGTGCTTGAGTGTTGTTTTGCAAATCCTGAGACTAGTATATGCATTAAAAAAAAAATAAAAAAAAAAACTTCACTCCACAGCCTTATATTGCTTTATTGTCCCTTAGTAGTACCTTGTATTTGAGGTGATGGTTTGTTATTTGTTACACATTGCAAGTGTTTTTTGTGCACTTTGATTCTATGATTGTATATGCTTGATAAGTGTTGTGCTACAAGTTTTGATTAACATCTGTCGGTAATGAATAGATTTCTGCTAATCATACTCAATCCAAAAGTAATGCAGTTCCCTTTGTAATCTCAGTAACTAGATATACCCTTGGTCATTTTCAATGTCTTTTTCAGCTTGCATCATGAAACAGCAAAATGAATGAACATCCAAATTTGTACTCCATTACCTTTTCTGTCTGCAAAATGGAAAGCTAACTATGATATTGTGTGATATCATTTTGGCATATCTTATTTTTTCACTTCACTTTTTGGCAATCCCCAGACAATCCAAACCCTTGAAAAGCATCGCAGCCCCGTGGTTCGACTGCAGTGGGCTAGGGAGAACTACCACCACACCATCGATGCACCCTACACCCTACGATTGGCCTCGGCTGACAACAACGGTCTCATCATCGTCTGGGATGTCTGTGCAGCTACTGAGAGGGCCAGCTTCTCTGATGGCAGTAAACCAGTTCAGGGTAATGTGCCACAATCACTTTTATAGGGATGGTGCAGTTTTGGTTGAGATGGGTCCTCAGGTTTCCAACGATATTTTTAATTAGGATTTTTTTAGATAAATGAGAAACCTCGTATGAAATATGGAAGAGCATATAAAATTCTAAGAGCCATTCAAAGTCTATTGGATGAAAGTTGGTTTTGAAATGGCTGAGATATCCAAAAAAGGCAATTCTGATAAAAGGTGCGACCCAACTTTTATTAGGATTGCTTTGTGTTACTTTGTTGTTGTTGTTGTTGTTGTTTTTTTTTATATCTCAGCCATTTCAGAACTGATATTCGTCAAATACACTTTGAATTCCCCTTAGATGTGTATACTCTTTAACAGTTTATAAAGCGGTTTCTAAGTATCTCGCAAAAAGTTAAAGGCAGAATCCTCACCTCAACCAATACTATACCATCCCTTTAAAACCCTTCAAGATCCTCTCCTTGAAGTATACTGTATAGAGTGTCCTTGTAAAAAATGAATGGTCTCTGGCTACTTTTTGCCCTCGTGTTTGATATACATATAAAGTGCCTTTGCTTGAGTGTGTCACATCAATTTTCTTGATGTTAAGAGATAAGTGCGCATGTATTTTAAGTTTGTCAAAATCTTAATAGTGTTTGTTTATGGACATCTTATGTCTTTGTGGTGACCACCAGCAGAGCTAATTCACTTTACGGCTGTTCAAAAGATTCAAGTGAACTGTATTGCTGTTGCCCACAGCCGTGAAGGGCATCAGTCGAAGGCAAGATCTAAGCCATAATATTCAATGTAACTGTTAATTTGCGTCTGCTGTTTACAGTTTTGTAGTGTGCCAAGACAGCTTTGTCCATAGCTATACTTAACCCTCCATGAGCTGGTCCATTCAGCTGAAACTTGTCTAGCTAGTGTTTATTGGCATTCAATGTAATTTTCCCCAATTTTAACCAATGGGCAAGTGAGACAAACCAACTTGAGTTTAACACTTGGACAATTCTATAATATACAGCGTAGAGGTCATTTGGATCACAATGATATTTTCTATGCATTGCATCAAGGTTTCGTGCAGTATCGGCAAAGAACATATACAGACAATCCAACATGCTGATCAGTGGTAAAGGGCAGAAAGGGTAGAATCATGTGTTTTGAGCACCCTTCGATGACCGGGCCTAAAATGTCCATCTTGTGTGGTCACTTCCCACCAGACCTCCAGTGGCTGGCTACTCAGGATGCATCACATGACCTGCTGGTGGCCCTCCATCCGCCCTACAGTGTTGTCCTCTGGAACGCAGACACGGGAACCAAACTGTGGAAGAAGACCTTCACTGACACCCTCCACTGCCTTGCCTTTGACCCCTTTGACTCCTCCAACTTGACCCGTGAGTAACCCTGTATGTGCACAAGGGCGTATCCAGGAATTCCACGAAGGGGGTGGGGTGCAAAGTGAGGGGGGGGGGGAAGGGGTGTCCCTCTCCCAAGGTATGGATATTTTTATGCCTCCACCTGAAGGGTGCCGGAGGCATTATGTTTTCGTTTATATTTAGATGTTGGTCATTGTGTGTTTCAGCATACTTTTGGTATTTAAAAAAAGGACGAAAAAAAATAAAAGGGGAGTGTGCGCCCAGTGCACCCCCCACAGGATCCGCCACTGTTGCATAATGAATGTGATGATTGATTATAAATCTGTACATGAAGACATTGAATGGGCAATTATTGTTAGGATCATCAAGAAGTTGACTTCCATAGAACACTTTTATGTGATGATTATTTCGACATTATCTACAAGTTATTTTATGCCAAAGCTTTAAATGTTTCACATTATGAGCATGCCACCATTTTAAGAGCAAGATTATCCAAATTTTAGCAAAGTACACTGTAGTGTAGCCTTTGTTAGAATGTACAATGTAGCATATCAGGAAGCAACATTTTTTTTTTGTTTTTTTGTTCTCTGTGATGTGAGAGAGTGTATCTTTGTATAAATATAATAGGCTTGTGAATGCCATACTGTCATATTGATACAATACAGACAGAATGGTGACTTTACTGCAGTACTTATTTGTGCTGTGTTGAAAACCACAATGGATAGATGCTTGTAATATCGAAGATTAAACCAACATAGCCCTAAATGATATTCTTTAAAGTGAAGGGGTGGGGGGGGGGGGGTGGAGGGAGGGAAATGGGACCAACAGAGTTACATCTTGATTCGCTCTCGTACAGAGTTTGGAGTATATTCTTTGTTTCGATGCTTACCCCCTCTGTACCACAACAGTACTGGGCAATGACTGCATCCTGTTCATCAACGATTTCAGCGCAGCGAGGGCGCCGTCTAGCAACGGCAAGAAGTTTTATATCACCACACCGAGCCCGCAGGGCAGCAGCCAGACACAGGGAAGCATGGCCAGCGATAGGAGGGGGAGCAGCGCCAGCGGGGCTCGAACCGCTTTCAAGAGGGTTCGGCTTCTTGTAGGCGATAACAAAGCCAAGTGAGTTTGATGAGTTACCGTATTATATGCCATATATTTCGCGGGGATTTTATTTTTGTGAATTTTGTTAGTTGGGTGCTATTTGCGAATATATGAATGCATGCAAATATTAACTCTGACCGTGACATCCATGCAATGTGCACACATACATTTGTCCATTCATTACTACACTCTACAGTCACGAATGAAGCCACTAGTGAAACTGCAAGGAAGTCCAGATTAACAAAAAATTGGACTCGTTGAATATATGGCTGATACAGTAAGTAGCTAATTGCTATTCTACTGTACCATTTGTAGTGCATATAAATGGTCTCGTTACGTTATCACAAATTATAATATAGTGATATGTCTCCTTATGAAATGATTGACTGGTAGCTTTCACTTGACCGTTCTCTAAGTTTGCAGAAAGGCTGAAATTTACTTTTCACTGGGCATTAGTAGACTAATGACAGGTACATACAACTGCTTGTCTGCACTCGGCTGCATTATTGCCTGTGTATTACATATGCATCGCAATTGTTTGTGTGTGTGGTTTAGTCCTGTAGCTTGGAGCTGTTACTGGCTTGGAACTCTTGTGAAAATTGCTGCCAAGGAATCTAGATCATGTCACCATTTTATAAACAAATAATGCACATTACATGGTCGGGCATTATAGTGAAGTTATCTACCCTCCATAACTTTTGAATAGTCTTAAAAACATCCAGATTTGCCTGGTGTATTTCAGACTGTTCCTACATTAGTATCAAGTCGATTAAGTCGTACCAATGTCTTGTGTCATGTACATTATTTGTACTCAATGACTGCTTTACTAGTACATTAGTATCTGGCTCAGGCTACTTGTCCCTTGTATAATTGTAGTTGTTTTGTAGGTAAAGCTGTATGTTACTAAAATTGCATATTCTTTCATATATTCCCCTAATTCTCTTTATCTTTCAATTCCTCGATTGCACTGACTTTCAGGGAGTTTGTTATACAATGTTATACGCAAATTACACAATGTAGAGTATCTCTCATGGGTAAGCTCTCTCCACCCCCACCCCCCTCCCTCTATGTACATCTCTGTTCCTCCATCCATTGGACCAAGCAGACACAGGACAACGACCTCTTCCCAGGATGAAGCTGACTTCCCGGGGGTCAGCGAGTGCCTGCAGCTGTCCTACATGCGGGCCCGCCGCAACCACCTGCTGCTGGTCTACGCCCGTGAGGTCCTGATCCTTGACCTGGCCATCTATCAGACGGTCAGCGTCATCCCAATGGAGCGCAGTGGGTCCCCCTTTCAACAGGTCTGGCCCTGCAGGTCAGTGCCCTTTTTGTCGAGCCCACCGGAGGTGTGGGGAGACTAAGGGATCGCCTGCGGCGTCTGTCCGTCGACGTCCGTCTGTCCGTTGTCTGTCCGTAACGCTACAAAAACTTGAATAACTCTCTACTGAGGATTTCAATTTCAATCAAACTTGGAGGGAAGAGTGGTTATGCAAAGTTACACATTTTACCAAACATGAAGGGTACCTCAAGGTCAAAGGTTACAGGCAGAGGTCAATGAACTTTAGGGCCCAATGTTAAGTTTTTAGGGTGCGTTTCGATTGTGGCTCATAACTTTTGATCCCTATGTCCGTTTGTGACCAAATTTGGACGGTAGATGTCCCTTGGAGAATTAAAGGTCATCACAAGGTCAAAGGTCGCAGACAGGGGTCAACGAACTTTTAGAGCCCAATGTTAAGTTTTTAGGGCGCGTTTTGATTGTGGCTCATAACTTTTGATTTATCTGTCTGTTTCTGACCAAACTTAGATGGTAGATGTCCCTTGGGAAGTTGAAGGTTACCACAAGGTCAATGGTCACAGACAGGTGTCAACAAACTTTTAGGGCCCAATGTTAAGTTTTTATGGCGCGTTTTGATTATGGCTCATAACTTTTGATTCCTTTGTCCGTTTGTGACCAAACTTGGATGGTAGATGTCCCTTGGGGAGGTGAAGGTCATCAAAAGGTCAAAGGTCACAGACAGGGGTCAACAAACTTTTAGGGCCCAATGTTAAGTTTTTAGGGCGCTTTTCGATTGTGGCTCATAACTTTTGATCCCTATGTCCGTTTGTGACTTAACTTGGATGGTAAATGTCCCTTGTGGAGTTGAAGGTCACCACAAGGTCAAAGGTCATAGGCGGGTCAATGAACTTCTGGGAGTTAGAAAAATATTAATTTCTTGTACGCGAATGGGCGAGACACAATTTGGCACTTGCCTTGTTTTTTCTACTTCCTGCACTGGAGGGTATATGCCCTGATGATATTATTTGATTGTACACCATCTTCACCTAGTAGCAGATGAGTGTCTGTAATTTGTCGTTAAAATCTGCCATGGAGGTATATGGTTTTGTTGGCATTGGTTTGTTTGTCTATTTGTTTGCAAAATAACTCAAAAAGTTATGAACAGATTTGGTGAAGTTATCAGGGAAAGTTGATAATGACACAAGAGACAGATTATTCAATTTTGGTAGTAAATCTGATCACTGGATCCACAAATTTTCTCTTTTTTAAAAATTTTCTCAGAAAGATTCTTTATCATTGGGAAATAGGGCCATTTTCAGCATATGTGTATATAACTCCACAATAGATAGCCAGAGTAAACTAACAATGCAGATGTTATGAATGTAGGACTATAATATAGGTTGGAGATCACGATATTGATGAAAGTGAGCTGCTTGGTGGAGGACTGTGCTATCTCAGTGTCCTTTACTTGAAACTGATACCTTATAGATGGACAATATTTCTCCCTTCTTCAAATTCATTTGTTTCTACAGACAACGTGATGTCCTGATGTGTCTGCATGAAAATGGCAGCATTAGCGTCAGGGTAAGGAGGAGACTGGTGACCACATCTCCCAGTACGGTATCCACACCATCAGAACAGTACTATGGGAGTACAGGGGGTAAGATTCCAGTCTTACCTTATCTGGTTTTTTTTTTCAAAAATAAGTGGCCATAATATTGTGTTGTAATGTACATGTATGTTTAGAATACTGTATAGACAGGGAAGATAATGAAGTTAGAGTGCTTCATTAAGACAAATAGTAATTCAAGCGAAATATTTCTGCACAGTTATGAATTTGTGAGGATAATTTTACCGTCCTGAATAGCAGATGTTAGTGTGATTCTGACATTTTCCATGTAATAGTAAGTCTTAACCTGTTTGAGTTGAAAAAATGATATGAGCAAGATTTGTTCTTTGTTCTCCATCTAGTCAGTAATATGTAATGAAAGAACATCAGTTCCTTTTAATATTGCCTGAATATGGAAAGTTTAAAAGCATATTTTGATTACTATGGCTTTGCTATCACAGAGTGTACTTTGCAGTATGTATACAGAATGTGATTTCAAGACGAGTACCCGGTACGTGAATGTGTAAAATGCTGGCATTGTATTTCTGATTTAGCTGGAGAGATGATCCTAGAAGGTCAGGATGTGACCTATGACCTACGTTGCCAATCTGACCCCCTCCGTGTCACCAAGCACATGCGGACGTTCGGCCTGTCGTGCAGTCCGGTGACAGAGTGCCACACCGCCCTCGTGATGAGCGACGGCCGCATCCTCTTCTGGACTCTGCTGACCGTGGATCACGCGGCCGCCAGCCTCGGCAGCAACCACTCCCAGCTGGTGCTGTCCCCCCTCCACTCCCCCGGGCAAACCTTTCCACCCTCCCTCAACGGCGACTTCGAATTCCTGCCCCCGCTGCTTTCCGCCGCTAAGCCCTCCCTCGTCCCGGCTCCCAAGACGTCCATTGCCGATCTCCTCTGTCCGCCGGACGCTGTCACAGACGGCGGCATCAAGTACGGAAGGTCCGTGCTCCTGAAGTTTGTCATGACGGGCTTGTCGAGTGGCATCGCTGATGTTCCGTCGGTGATCAGGATGTGCCCGCCTTTGACAACCAAGAATGTTCACTACTACAAGCCGCACATTGCCATAGGTAAATTTAGATGGCTGTCACTGATAGTAAAGACCTTTGTTCTGAACATTTTTGTTTTCCTTCTGTATAGCACCCCACACATTCTCAGCTCTTCAGTAATCCCATCAGCTGGTTTATTCACTAGCAAATGGAAGTTAAATGTAATTTTCTCTCAAATCTTTGAAGAGATTTGCCTCAAGATAGACAACTGTACTCCTACAGTATAGAGTTGTCATCATATAACCCGACATACACTTAGATACACAGCTACTTGGGTACAATGTACCTATGTCTATGATACGAGTGATATATATAATGAACTCTGTGTTACCTCAGTCTATTCCTCATGGGAACACGGCAATTATAGAAAGCAGGCTTTCTTTTTAGAGTGAAGGAAGGAGAAGGGAAGGTTTTTATTCCTCACTTTGGAAAACATCCCTTTCCGGCAGAGTTGCTTCAGATTTATCAAAAGCTTTGAAAGGAACAGAAAATACTTGTAGACTGCATGTATGGTGTGACTTGGTTTTATTTGACTCTGTCTATCACAAAGGAACATCGACAGGACTAGTGCAAGTCTACAACCTGACGACTGGGTCTCTCTACAGGGAATACAACATTCACACTACAACTGTCAGGTAATGCTAAGTCTTTGCCTTATTTTGACATCTGTCACACGCACACACACCTTACACTTTTTTTAAGTTCTTTTTTCGAATTTCGTTCATTGCCACAAAATTCAAATTCACATTCACAAAACAAAACATTGTACAAAGACAAGCAGCATAATACACAAACATTGTACAGGAATATGTCACTCTTACATTATGACTCATTTGGCCAAAAACGAAATCTGTTTTTTTTTTAAACTCACACATATTCTCACAAAGTGCCCGCAACTGGGGACATGATAGTTTGCTCAAGGCAATTGGGCACATTTCACCAGTTGTTTCTTAAAAAACGCACACACACACAAACACAGACGCAGACACACTGATGATTTGTGTTAATAATACTGAAGGCAAGCTATTATTGGCTGCCCCACTAAGGTCTTAAAATGTGGTGTGTTGTTGTGGGTGTATGTATCTCCAGAATTGTTCTTTTCTTTTTTTCTTTTGATGTCAACAAACACTCTATGCAATTGTAGTAAGTTTATACACCATGCCAGGTTTTTTGCCTCCTCAAGTACTTGTTTTCTCCCACTCTCATGCTGTTTAAGACACATGAACTAAACTATTAATATTGTTTTATTCTTTTTTTTTAGTATCTATTCTATTTTTTATCACTAATGGCCTCTTGGTAGTATGAAGGATTGTTTTGATTCAAGGTTCAGGTCATTGCTCTGTAAGGTAGCTATGAAAATATTTTGTGTGCCAGTAGAAAAACTGGCAATAGTCTTGTCTTCATTTACCTCGAGCATTGCTATAAGACACATTCTTGTTGTTTTTGTCACTAGTATTATTGTTCTTATCATTGAGCACAGTATACTGTAAAAGTGGAAATTTTCGCGGCGTTGAAATTTTCGCGCATTTCGCGCAACCCGTAATAGCGCAAAAATAAAAGCACACGAATGTTTTTGCTTGCCATATGTTCCAGTAGTTGATGTCTTGATTACGCGAAATTAAAAACACGCGAAGCTCTTCTTTCCCCGCCGATCGTGAAAAATTAGTCGCGCAAAAATATCCACTTTTACAGTACTCCGATTATAACAAATTCCGTGGGACAGGCGGTTTTCTTTCCTTATATCAAAGTTTTGTTATAACCAAACAGTATAGTGTATAAACATATGGATGGTGATTTTGGGACTTGAATTTTGATTTCGTTGTAACAAGAATTTCATTAAAACCATGTTCATTACAACGGGAGTGCACTGTACTAGTAATATTAGTAGAAGTAGTAGTAGCACTCATGGGATTATTAGTTTTGCTGTTAATGTATTACACTCCTAAAGAGGAAATTTTAGCGTATGGAAATTTTATTGCATTTTGCACAACATGAAACTGGCTATTAAAGTGCAAAATATAAATGCATGAATATTTTTGCTTCGCAAGTTAACCTTTATTGCTATTATATTGCTTTCATTTGTTAGTACTTGTTAAATAGTCAAAAACAATTGTTATACTTTGATGCAGGCACATTGAGTGGGTTAGTCTGACCAGTTTCCTGTCCGTGAGCTACCCCAACCCGTCCAGCAGTGGAACAGTCCGCAATGAGCTACTGCTGTTAGACATGCAGACGGGCCGTACCACAGTGCTGCGGGAAAACAAGGGTGATGAACCTCCAATTGAGGCCCTGAGGGTCTCTCACCTCAAGTAGGTTGATGCAGTTGCTTGGCAACATATCATCGTTTCCTTGAGTTTTTATGGCAGTGCTGATCGTGTTTGAGTATTTGTCATGACATTTTCTCTCCAGAAATGCCTCCAGAGAATTTACTATTTGTCTTTTTATGACATGTTGATAAAATCATCATGATAATCCACAAGCCCGAATCCAGCAATTGTATTTGCATGTTGTTGAAATTTTATACTTCTGTGATGAATGATAGTACATAGGCCTATTTTGTTTGTTTGTTTGTTTGTTTTTATTAATCAATTTTGTTTTAACCCTAACTAGGCCGGGCTATTTAGGTAGTTGATAGAGCCGGGGGGGGCGCCTCCCAGGCCCCCCCTCCAGATCTCGGCCGTCGACCGCGCGATCGCGACGAAAATTGGCACACACATTGCCTATGATGTAATCTAAAATACCATGAAGTTATTTTTTCAAAAAAATTATCATTTATGCTAAATTATGCTAATTTATGCATGATGATGCATAAAATCAGACTATTTGGTATTAATTACAAAATAAAGCTCAAAACAGGCACATTTTTTGTGTAAATATCCTTTTTAGTGTGTAATGAAAAAAGATTGTGATATCAGAAAAAAATTCTTAAGTATTTTATTGTTTTTTTGAATTTCTTATGTATTTCTATGTTTTTTCGACTTTATGTTTTTCATTGTTTTTTCGATGAAATTTGTCCGGGACATCGCTCCGAACAAGAAAATATGTTATTCATTGATTTTAATCAATAAAACACCAAAATAATCATGCTTTTATGAAATTTGCCTGTAAGCACAGTTTGCATTGAAATTGTACACGAATTAACGTTTTTGAGCAATTTTTGGTCTGACATGCATGTACATATTTATGCGTAACTTCGGAACCGCGCGCCCGGGCGTCGCAAATTTGGTGTCAAAAGATGCGGGAGACTCGAAAGAAAAAAGTCATGAAACGTCGCGGCGATAGCTTTTTGTGATTGCGATACATCGCGCGGAACGTCGAGGGGGGGGGCCTCTGAGGCCCCCCCCCCCCCCCCGGCCTAGTTAGGGTTAAGGAGAAAACAGCTACTTGTACTTTTTTTCTCAACACTGGCAATGTCCTGCATCTGAATTTCAGCTTTCATTGAGCACACACTCATTTACTCTGTCCGTCAGTTGATATGTCTGTTTGTTTGTTTGTCTGTCTCCTGCTCTTCTGTATGCTCACTGATAATGATGTGTTGAGCCATCCTTTTACACACCTGTTTTCTCCTCTAATCTTTCTTCATTTGTGCAACATAATTTTCTGTCTCATTAGCTCTTTGGGTATGTTTTCTGTTCAGAGATCAATTCTCGCATGTACTTTCGGTCTGTCTGTTTGTTCAGTCGTCCATTCTTTTCATGCGTCATTTCATGTGACCGTCCGTCTGACCATATATCTGTCCGTCTGTCTGTCCCCGCCCCTCTGCAGGCAGTACCTGATCGTGATGTTCAAGGAGAAGCCGTTTGAGATCTGGGACCTGCGCACCTTGTGCCTCCTGAGGGAGATGCCCAAGCACTTCCCCATCATTACGGCTCTGGTAAGAGGTTGTCCTACTGAGAGCCCCTGCACAACCCCTTATAGGGCAATGATTTGGTTCAATCGGTAGCTTGTCTGCCTCCATATCCTAAGGACCAGGGCCCTGTTTCATAAAGCTGTTTGTAAAGTTACGAACAACTTACGAGCGACTGGTGATCAGTTCTGAAGTGCTATACTTATCAGAATTTCAATAATTCAGCACAAGAATTCATCACCAGTCGCTCGTAAGTCGTTCGTAACTTTACGAACAGCTTTATGAAACACCCCCCTGGGTTCATTTCTCGAGTCTGACTGGGCAATGTTATGTGTAATCAGGCACTCCCGTCATAACTAGTTAGAGGCAAAATACTCTGTCCCTCAGATAGGACATAAAATGGAGGTCATGTGTATGAATGAGAGAGTTCCAACTCATGCACATAAGAAATCCTGCTTCATTCAGTCATTGCAAAGAGCAGGGTGCATAACCCAGTGAATACCTCACATGTAGTTCGTTCCAGGAAGAATCACTGGATATTGTGTTTGACTTTTCACAGGAATGGTCACCTTCCCATCACAAGAAGAAGGCGGCGGCATCCTCAGCATCGGCAGACACAATGGGCAGCATGCTGACACTAGATGGCGGTGTGATGGGCAGTACCATCCACCTGGCAGGTCAGTCAGGCTTGCAATCGTGCATTGTCAAAGTGCGCTAACTCACTATAAGACTGGTGTGTCCACTCTGAATTCAACGGGGATGTTAATTGTAATGCTTGATGTTGGCTTAACAGGCTTTGTGAAATACAATGCCTTTTTTTTTTTTTTTTTGCTATTTCAGGTAACAACTTTGAAGTGCAAAATGTACTTTAAATGTATACTAGTCCTGTTTTCTTCAGTGAATTTAAGTTAACAACCAACAATGCATTATACACAGGGTTGGTCATAGAACCAGGTACCAGTAATAAGATGACTTTATATTTCTATTTTTTTGTGGTAATGATGAGAGGAGATAGAGACCTTTTTTTTCCTTTTTTGTAACAGTTCATGTCACAGATAACTAGTCCAAACTGTTCATTAGATGCAATGGAAAGTACTCATGGTTTAAACTTGTATTGAGCTGGTTTAGCATCAACTTTGAATAAGCTAACTGACTCTTACAAGCTAATGACAACTAAGAATGACATTTAACAGTGATTTCTTTGACTCGTTTCAAATTGTACAAGTGATGTGTGGGTTTGCTAGCTGTGATGACGTTTGATCCAGCAGAATCCAGCGCTGACAGCCGATCCACGCCTCCCACGGTCAGGGAGCACTTTGTCTTCGCCGAGATCAGCGGGGTGTTGCACCACTTCTGGGTGGAGGGCAGCGTGGTGCACGAGGGCGCCAAACTGCCATCAGAGAGCAGCCTCACGACCATCAGCTGCATCGCCTGGAAGGGAGAGACACTAGTCATGGCGGATTTAGACGGGAACCTCGGGGTCTGGGATCTCAAGGCTAAGATATCGAGGTGAGGTCAAGAAGCAGAGGGCAGGGGGAATGTTTATATCCTTCCATGCTTCCTGGTTACTGGTTTTTCTGTTCCCCGATCCCAGCCCCCTCCTCCCCCTCCCCCATCTCCCATCCCCCCGCCTCCACTCTGTTGGTCATCTGTACTGCACGCACGTTCCTGATTTTTTCGGGAAAAGGGATGGGGAGGGGGGGTAATTTTGCTGGTTTCCCTTCCAGAAGCCTGTGATAGAGTATCAAAATCCTACCCATTTCCATCCTTAAATGGGATATCTCTAAGAATCTTGAACAAGCAAATGTGAATGGTTGACCTGAATGGGGGGGGGGGGGGGGGGGGGTGAGGTCCCTGAGCCATCAGTCCATTCTTCTGTCTAGCCATGTTGACCATTGATTGTTACTACTATAAAACCCAAATCACTTGATGTATCCTAAGGAAACATCCCTTCATATATCTGTCCTAAAAAGGATTGTAATTTTAAAAGAGTCATGAGGTCAGAGGTCACAGAATCAAATCAAGGCCAAGATTTTTCTTGGTTAATCATCTTTCCAAGCAGAATTCAATGATCTTCAGTTTTCCTCAATACTTTTAATGAAACATTGTGAGGAAGTACACTTTGCTAAATTTTTAGAAAAGTCTGACACGAAGGTCAGATGCTGTTTTCTGGAATTGTACAATTTATAGCTTTATAACTTGTGAAGATATCTGGGGAATTTTATCAGGTTCAGAAAAATTATGAACTTTGACTGAGAGTTTCATGTCCTAGACAGTCTAAGATTTGTCTGAGGTCAAAGTTTGAAGGTCAGGTAAAACTTGTAAGTCTTGTTTTGTGATGACTTCAATACACAGTATCTAATGAATTTTTGGTTTATATGATTACAAAACAATAGTTTGTGATGTCAGTGACCATATACCGGTATGATTTAAAAAAAAGGAATGTGCATCTGACAGTGCTTTCCCTTCTTGGACAGGAATTATCCAACGCACAGATCCAACATTAAGAAGCTGAAGTTTGGTCCTGGGAAGGGGAACCTGAAGCTGATGTTCCTTTGGAATGATGGCGTAGACATCTGGGACTGCAGAGAGGTAAGAGGCCCATCACATTGTTCCTTCTAACAGCAACCTATCTCAAAATAAGTTAGGCGATGGCCACTGAGAAGAGGCAGGTGAAGTGAAGAAGGTTTCAAAGAAGAAGGAGAGACAGAAAGTGAATTGGGAGAAGAATCATATTCAAGAAAGGAGGATGTAAAAGTAAAATGCTTTACTATTTGGGTATTTTTTTTTTTTGTAGTTCTTTGCTTTGTGCTGGGTCTGGTGACACAAATGTGTTCAATTTCAATAAGTGTTGACTCTCATGGTAATGTTAAGTTACATGATGAAATCAACATGATCGAAATATCTGAGTGTGGTATCATATCTCGTGCTTTCAGAGAGCACAAGTCTTTGAAACAGTCCATACTGTGAAACATTCACTGTTGAAGGTAATGGTAAAACCGTGATCACTTGCTGAAATTTGTGACCCTTCTATGGTGGACAGTGAAAACCCGCCTATAAGTAGTTGCATGCATTGAGTTCATTTTGACTTCTGTGGCACACAAAGCTCACTTTGATTCCTGTCAGATGCTCTTATTGTGTTGTTGGAACAGTGATATGTCTTTTGTTCACAATGACTAATGTAACAGTTCGCTCCTGGACATATTACTTTAGATGACCTGAATCCACATGACTTTAGTTTGTGTGACCTTCTTCTGACTTGTGGCATTTCAAAAAAACCCTCAGATGCAGGCCCTGAGTTCGTTGAAGGGCAGTAAGGATGACCGCAAACCGGTGGACATGGACTGGGCAGCTTCGGACAAGCCCGTGATCGTCAGTGTCGATGGTTGCCTGCGCGTCTACGACGTCCACTTGAAGACATCTTGCTGGTCAATAGCGGATGCTGAGTTTGTCGGTGAGTGTAGCCTGCTTTGATAGTCTTCAACAAGCCACTCCAGTATTTATGTCGCACCTGTTTATAAAGTGATCCAGTTACTCTGGACATCCATTTGCCCTTCCGAAGTACCTTCTCAATTCAGAGTAGTCATTTGATCACTTTCATACTGTACAGTTTGTAGTTTGATAAATTTCTGTCTTATTTCATTTGTTTACTTTGTGTGAGTGTATCTTTGTGTGTGTGAAATTAGCAGCCATTCACCATATTTCCCCGCTGTGTAACTTTTCATTTTACAGTGTATGGTGATACACTTTTGAGTTTTGATGTTTGCCTCTTTTTCTGCTCCTGTCAGAACCTGTGTTCAGCCCATACCTGCTGTCACCCAAGGCAGCCCTGGCCATGAAGTACACCATGCAGCACCAGCCGTGGAACAAGACTTACTCCCTACAGCTCACCAGTGAATAGTGAGTTCCACGCTTGAGTTTAGTGTACCAATACCCTTGAAATCAAATTTGTGTACAGCCAGAATGCACAAAAGGCAGCCATAGTTCACCCGTGATAGCCCCTGAAAGTATTCATGTTTCGTTAGATCGTATCTTATCTCTATAACGATTTGGCACTTGTGCTCCATGCGTCTAAGTTCAGCTCGGTAAGTGCCAGTATGACTGATGTGCGCATCTTCTAGCTGTACACGCATGTTTTAACGAATACTATCGAGATTCCATGTTGATCGGTTAGCTGATCAGCATACATATATTGCAGGTAGGGTCAACAAACAAGGGAATTCAAGCTGCGGATATTTAAGGTTTGCAGATGCTCACTGAGCGTGCACTCAAAGTGCATCAGGAAGCAAAGGTAGAGACACTAGAGAAAGGGTTCTTTATCATTGGGAAATAGGGTCATTTTCAGCATGTGCGTATTTGTGGGTGGAAATGAGCTGCTTGGCGGAGGTCTGCGCTCTCCGAGTGTTTTTTGTTGTTGTTGTTCTTTTAAATGTTTGTTTGAATTAAAACTCTACAGCGAGACTCCGGATGATGAGAACATCATTAAATCAGTCAACCAGCAGCTGCAGATCATGCCCAGTGACGTGCGGCGCTTCCTCCCCGAGTGCCCCCACGGCACCGCCCAGCGCTGCCTCATCGCAGCCAGGCTGTTCGGGGACGAGGCGGAGGCGGAGTTCTGGAATGTCGCCCTCTACTATCTGCGTGTGGAGCGCGTCAAGAAGAGCCTGGGAAAGGTGGGCCAATCTCTGTCCATTTGGCCAGAAAAGCTCTTAAGTGTCTGTTTGTGTGTGTGTGTGTGTGTGTGTGTGTGTGTGTGTGTGTGTGTGCGTATAAATGTTAGTTAAATGGACAGACAGGTACAGCAATGTAAGTTGCAGCTACATAGTACAAACCAATTAAAGCCCATAACAGAAACAAGACAGAATCACAGAAAGCCCATATACTACTGTATATGCTATATATTTAGTGAGTCAAATATATTGCATATCAGGACTTCCTGACAATTTTGCGAGTGATTAAATTTGCGATTTTGGAGTACAGTACTGAAGGGAAAAGTGTGTGTGCACATCACACTCATTTCGGGATGAAAGTTAATATTTTTGTGTGTTTATAAATTTGAGAATAGCACCTGACCCTTGAAATTCATGAAAATACAAACTTTGTGAAATAGTCGGCGTATACAGTATTAAACAAGTGAATATGTAATAGTTAGATGATTGTTCTGACTGTGGATTGCATACTCCATAAATGCTGAGGTAGAAAAAGTACACATATAGTACAAGTAGCTGCATTCGGCTGAAAATGAAATATTCATGCAGTGCAGGTAATTTGGACTACCATTAGACATTGCTGATTTTCTTTTGCGGATGAGTGCACATCATTCTTAAGTCTTTAGATGTTTGTGTTTTTTCTACAGTCAAAGGAAGACCTTTTACAGGATGATCCCCTTGCTGAGTTTGGGGTGGAGCCACCGTATGACCCCTCCCCTTTCCATCAGACCGAGCCCCTCAAGCCAACAAACCCCGCCCTCCGGGACCTCCCCCTTGACATGTGCTACGATGTGCTCTGCGATAACAGCACATTCAAGGTGAGCGATTGTGAGGTCACACCCCCAATAACTAGAAAGGACCGATGCAAAGACAGACATAATTCACAATAAGTTTCACCCTGCACAATGGTCAGTCTTCTTTGATTGTATGTGCTCTTACTCTGTATTTTTATGTCTCAGATAACTCTCAATTTATCCAGCCAAAGTAGAATCACTCAAATGGATGGAGTCACAACCTAGGGCTAATCTATAGATGTTTTCCCAGCTTTCCAGTCATAGTATTTAGTGAGAGGAACAAAAGTGTGGAAATCATTGTGCTCAGTTAATGTGGATTTTTCCCCATATTTCTCAATGTACCTTGGCGCATTGTCAATAGCAATGTGCTGACATGTTCAGCCAGCAAAGTGGAATCCGAAGCATCATCTGCAAGAAGAAGACATTTCATTCTTTCTCTGCTTTGAACCTCAAACATGCAGAAATACCAGCTGGAGAGGATTCTGTTGCATGATGGGAAGCGGACGACGTACGAGCACACCATGAAGTGTGTGGAGAACTTCATTCTTCTCGGACAGGTACGCGTGCCTTGAGCTTCTTCCTGCGGCATGCGACTGCGACAGACTAAAGCATTGTAACATTTTCTAACCAAAACTTTCTAGACAAAATGTTACTGATATCGTGCATGTACATGTACCTTCATGGGAAATGATGCTGGTATAGATCTGAAAGTATTTTTTACCAAGTTGTTGACTTGTTGTTGACAAAGTAGTTGTAGTTAATGCAGTTAATATTGGGCTAATTTCATTATAGTCAAAAGAGTCATTACATTACCACAAGGTTAAATTATGGGATCTCGTGCATGTATATATGGACAGGCAGGTTGATGGCATGAACATACAATAATGTATCTCAGAGGTCCTACAAATTAACAAAATAAAGTTTGAAGGGATGGATTATGTTCTAGTCAACCTGATCCTGCGATGCTTTATTGAGTGTATTATGACAAGCAGTACAGAACAGGATGACACTTTAGTACATTTAATAGTAGGTGCATTCATATTTACATTGAAATACCACAGTATTTCATGCAGTAAGTTGTAATACTGTGTAACTGCAAGTACATGTACACCACAAAATGTATCATGAAATACTTTGGTATTTGGGTGGTACATAATTCAAATGTTGCATACAATGTGTGCATAGAAGATTTGAGTGTGAGTCGTGTCTCAAAATAACATTGATTGGACAGTTGTTCATTTCCCATGTAACTTGACACACTTCCCGTGTTCTTCCGGCATTCGCAATTCTTACATTGGAGAGAAGTACTTACAGGCCAGAAATACCATGGGAAATAATGAATTTGAATGTTTCGAAGTAAATTGCCACAGTATCTATGACCATGATATTTCACCAATGACAATGGTGCCAACAAATTACCACGGTATTCAATACCGTAGTATACCAACTGTGAATGCCACGTACTGGTATAACAATCACAAGCACACTCTGACCTGACTGGAATTCCGGTGTTCATCATGTTCTTCCTCACAGACTGACAGGGCCGTGCAGCTGCTCCTGGAGACGGAACCCGATAACGACAGCTACCTGCTGGACCTGATGCGGGCGTGTCTGGTTGCCACGGCGCAGGAGTCGGGCTCCTCACAGAGTACCATCAAGCTGGTGGCTACCAGCCTCATTGCCAATGGAAAACTGTCAGGTAGAGGAATACTGATATATATATCTCTTCGAGAAGATGATGGCCCTCGCAGAGCTGCAAACGAGTGTCTTTTTAACCCGTTGAGGACGAACTGATTTTGCTATAACACGCATATCCCTTAGACACCGGCCCTAGTATTCTTGGGACTCGTCTTCAACGGGTTAAAAAAAAATTATATACTAGGTTTTTTTTTCTGTCTTTTATTTGGGGGGGGGGGGGTGGGGGTTGGATCATCTGCAATAAGAAATAGGTTTTAGAAAAGAACAATATATATTGGCATTTGCTGTAATTATATTGATTTTGTTTTATTTTATTCATTTTTTTGTGTGTGTTTACTACGGAATTTTTTTTTTTTATTGTACACTTACATTATATCCAATTAGGTTGATGAACAAGTATGAAAGATATGGAGAATGTCAAAGGAAAATTTAATTTCATGCTTTCACCTGACAGGGCTACCCGGTCAGGCAAGCAATCATAATGTTCATTGTGTAATTTTTTGGATGAGATTTTGCATAAATTGCAAGAATCTTGAAAACAGATCCCTCAGTACTCACCTTTGACATGTGTCAGGAAAAATCAATTTTGTGAAAGGAGAAGAGAAAAAAAAAGCGGTCCATGTATCATTCTATGTGAGATCATATCTTTCTATGGGGGAATTGAGTCCGTGAGCATTCTGTTTGTTTGTTTGGTTTTTTTTTTATCAGCAGAAAAATCGACAACAACTAGACGACCACCATGGTGGCAATGTGCTTATAGACTCTTAGACAATAATTACATATTGTTGATAACAGTTGAGTCTTTGGCTGTTTTCTGGGATTTACACAACACATGCCAGTAAGGTCATCAACATGTTATGATCTTACACCATATCTTATCATTTGGCTCTCCAGGTAAAGAACACTGATGTAACTAACACTTGCTATAACAGTCATATTTCTCACCCCTATTTTCCCAAATATCATAGTGTTCATTGTTTTACGACCCCTGAAATGAAGAAAATGTTGACAAAACAAAGTGACTGTCACTACTCCCATAGAAGTTTTGTTTAATCAGAGTCTATAACATTACACTATTGTTTCCGTGATGTTGGATGGTGCCAGAAATAGCACTCAACATGAAAACAAAAGAGAGCCATGTTTGTTTAGACTAATTTTCTGGTTTTGTTGGATTCTGCCATCTCTTTGTTACCATGGTTACAGAGGGAGTCCAGCTACTCTGCCTCATCAACAAAGGAATTGATGCCTGCCGCTATCTCCAGACATACAGCCAGTGGTACCAGGCGGTGTGGCTGGCTAAGGTAAGCTCCGACTTCACATCAATTTTACCCATGTGCATTCTAACAGACATCATTGCAGTTCAAATATTTGCAGTCTTATCCAAATACCAAAGCAATCAGTATTTGTTTTGTTTTTTTCAATTTTGGGACAATACTAAATACTGCAAAACCAGAATTTTTTTGCATGCATGAAACTTATGCAAATTTTGCGAGGAGCCAGGATTTTTCAAATGTATGAAGGGACTTTTGTCAATCAGAGCCAGGATTCGCAAAAGTGTTTTGTCCACACGATGCATTGAATGCAGGCATGATATTCCGTAGATTCATATCTGATTTCAGATTTTTTCTCAAGTCTATACACATTTTTTTTTTCTATGCATCAAAATCACCTGGAAATTTTGATTTCCCATTTTTTCAAACAAACCTCAATATCATCCCTATGAATGCCAGTGGCAAGTTGGTTCTACAGTATTCTATTTAGACAACTTTACCAAGACCTTACTGATTTCAGGTGGTTAGCAGGCCATGCTCACATATCAGGTTCACACACAAACTGATTTTGTTGATGCGATACTTGCTGGCATTGTAATGTAATGCAAACAAATGATGTCAATTACATAATTTTACTCTGGCCTCTAGCAGCAGTCATTAAAACCAGAGCATTTCCAGACTGGGCAACCAACGAGAAGCTGCTGTTCTGAAAATGAAATGCTAACAATGATATGAACTATCTTAATAACTCTTTGTGGTAAGATATACATGCAAAGAATGAGGTGAGAGCAAATGGACATGATTGAATGATTGGACTTTGACGGAATGACATTGGGTCAGTGGCGCATGGTTTGAGGCAAAAAGTGAGCTAAAGCATAAACTTGACTGAACTATAGTGCAATTTCACACTGTTTTTATGTGGACTTTTAATAGAATAAGATTAACTGAAGAAAGTGGTAGAAATTGTATAAAACAAATAGCATAAGAATAGCATCTCTACTCATGCAATGGAACAAAATTTCACATTTTGTGAAAGATGAGGCGCACTATACGACTCCGCTTTGCCTCATTGAGCAAGAGCGCCTCATCTGTCACCTCGCGCAAAATCTTGTACCATTGCACTCGTGACCGTTTACTATTTTTATACTCAATAGATATCCATGTTGAGGTGTGAATTTTCTTCAATTTGTCTCCCTCTACAAATGATATTACATATCCATGTTCTTGGTCCTCTCCCCCCCCCCCCCCCCCTCATATCCAGGTGCGCCTCAGTGATGCCGAGTGCCAGGAGGTGATGCGGCGGTGGGTGGAGAACCTGTGCAGCCCCAGTGTCAACCAGAAGAGCCTCGCTCTCCTGGGACTCCTCTCCATGGGAAGCTTCACCAAAGTCCTCCAGATGCTTCTCAGGTAACCATGGCGATATCTCTGATGATAATTGATGATGACGATGACTGCTTTGGAAATAATAAGGATAATGATGATGTTGGTTGATGTGAAAGTGATGTTACTGAAAATTGTAAAATTATTTTTGATGATGATAGTTTGATAATGACAATAATGGTGGTGATGGTGATGATGATGATGTTGGTTAATCATATTGCAAGAAAATGAAGATGATATTGGTGGTAATGATGCTGATGGTAATGATAATGAAAATGATATTGGTGAAAATGATACAATTGGTGATAACGATGATGAAGATGGTCATGATGATGTAATAATGCCCTTTTCTCCTTCCTCTTTAGTCTTCACTACTATGACCGGGCGGCCATGTTTGCCGAGGCTTGCTTGGAATTTGTGGTCCTGCCGGAAGACGAGGAAACAAATATCCTTTTGTGGTTATTGATAATGGTATTAATCACTGTTGGGGCGACACAACTTTGTCTCTCAAATAAATCAAATGTTCAGGCATGGCAACCAAAGCATTATAAAAAATGGGATCACCTTTCCTTTGATGTGCTTTGGTGGCTTCATTTTGGGTGAAAGACAGCTAGAATTGTGGACAAGACATCACTTGACTGATTATCTGATGATTAATCTAAACAGGAGATTTTCACCAAAATTTGAGATACAAACTTTTGTCACCCCATTGATGATCTATTTGACAATGTGTAATTTATATTACTTTTGCTGTATGGAAAATACATCATTTATTGGGGGTGTAATGGTGCTCTCTATTTTCTCATGTCCAATACTGGTACTCCTGGATGAGATTGAGTATTGGATCTTGTTCTTCCAAATTGCCCTGTCCTTCCACACGATGTAGCTTGGATTCCTCATCATCTCATGAGTCTTCTTTGATATCTTCTTTGGTATCCAAGCAGCTGCGTAACTGTACCCCATCTCTTCATCAATGAATTCTGAATCTGTGAATTTGTGGGAGGGGTCAGAGTTTTGCTCTATCTCATGATAATAATTGATTTCAGTTGATTTGTTTTTCGTGGCCGCTAAGGAAGCTGTGAATGCTTGTAAGCATTCAACCATGGGACTGACAGATTCAAGTTCCCTCCAAAGGACTAGGTAATGAGGACAAAGTACCTTGCTGTGGGACACAACTGCTGCTAGGGGACTCAAACCAGGGACTTTGTGATTGAAAATCCCAGACCATATCCAATTACTATTGGCAACCCCAGACCTTATCCAGTTACTATTGGCAACCCCAGACCTCATCCAGTGAGCCACAAAAGCTCCTCAACATTGTTGACTTACTCATACGAGATGGGGAAAGAAAATTTCCGTTATTTTCTTAATTGTTTAACAACTAATAACATGGGCATTAGTATGAAGGGATGAGGAAGTGAAGTTTGCAGTGACACCATATATACAGTGTATGTTGTCCTTAGAAAGGCTCCTCAACATTGTTGACTGTTGACTTTCTGATACTAGATGGGGAAAGAAACTATCTGTTAGTTTCTTTAATTGCCTTATAGCTAATAACATGGGCAAAACTATGAAGGGATGAGGAAGTGGAGTTTGCGTTAATACCTTGTATATGTTGTGCTTGAAAGGACCGTTGTTTGGAGAAAGAAGCCCCTAGAAAGAGGAAAGTGGAGGTAAGTGACATAGGGAGAGTGTAAGGAAGGCAAATAGTGACAATCGAAGGCCAGCGGTGAGCTGGAGTTGAGGTTGCACTAATGGAAGCTCACTGCTGCCTTTGACAATCACTATTTGCCATCCTTCCACTCTCCCTATGTCACTTCCATCCTCCCTCTCCTGTTTTTCAGGTCTTCTTTCTCAAAACGACAGTCCTTTCAAGGACTACCATACACATGGTGTTACCACAAACCTCTCTTCCTCATTTACATCACCATGCAAACTTTCAAACGACACATCTGAAGAGAATGTTTAGTTGCTGTATATTGACATGTTGTATGAAGTGAATGTGAAACTGTCGAACAGTAATGATAGAAGAACTTATTCTTACTTGTGTGTGTGAGTGTGTGTGTGTGGGTGTGTGTGTGTGTGTGTGTGTGTGTGTGTGTGTGTGTGTCTTCATGGTTGCACCCCTATGATATGAAGTCATGGGGTTTTTCTGTCACTTTGTAGCATTTGGGTTTTTTAAAAAAAACTTTTAAAATATGGTACATTTTGACGAAATCTCAGCTCCAAATGCATTCAGATAATTGCCCTTGAGGCAATCTCTTTGTGTGTGAGTGCCACAATGACCAACCAAATCAAGAGGGCAGAGATTTTTCCTTGACCCCCAAGCCTGGTCATCCACAGTCGCTGCTGGAGAAGGTGTTCCTGGAGTATGCCCGCTACCTGCTGGCCCTGGGCAACAAGAAGGCCTACGGTCACTACTGCAACAAGGCCGCCGAGAAGGCGGACAAGGTCATGCAGGACCTGGAGTGGATGGAATGACCGCTTCTGTGCAGCGGCAGTGCTGGGAGGATGTTGTCGTCATGGCGATGACTGCATCTCGCTGGATAGAGGCTCAGGCAGCCTCCCTTTGGAACGCAGTTATCAGCATTTTTCTGTGTTCTAATTCAGTGATTTTGACAACTCCATGCAAGGTATACAGTGTATTTGTTGGCCAGGAGAAGCCAAATTTTGCCAAGGAACATTTAATGGGGTGGAATACAGTGGACATTTTTGCATGAGTGATTTTTTGTGCTCGGCTGAGTTAGGTGGATTTTGAGTACTTTTCATTCTGCGGAATCAAAATATAAAGTAGTATTACTTATAACGAGCAAAGAAAAATTCACATGCTTTTATTTTTGTGCTAGTTTCATGTGAAATGCAAAAAAAGTCCCAATCGTAGAAAATGTCCACTTTTACGGTAGCAGGCATGTCTGAATTTGCAAAGGTACAACATTGGAAGTGATTGTAAATGTCTGTACTATGCACTTTATCAACGTGTTATAATCTGATGATGCTGACATTAATGATGATTTACTGCTATCATGATAATGATTATTATCATAATTATTACTATTGTTATCATCATCATCATCATCATCATACTACTATCACTACTATTATTACAACTACTGATGAAGAATTTCATGATACATGCCTATGGACAAAATTTGAAGTGAAAAAGTGAAAAACAAAAATAAGTAAATACAGTAAAGGCCACCGCACACTACACGATCAGACTGGTCTTAAAGTCTTAAGCCAAGCTGGGTCTTAAGACCAGTCGTATGACCAGACACCGCACACTATACGACCCGACTGTAAAGCGCGCGCAGTGCGCACTGTGTGCGCTTGCATTTTACTGCATTGTGAATGGCTGAAAGCCTACGACCAGTCGTAGAAATTCAACATGTCAAATCTGTACTACTGGCGCTAAGACCCAGTCGTACGACTAGAAAATGGCAAGACTGTGACGTCACACTTCTAGTCTTAAGGTCTTAAGACCGTTGAATCGGGGCAAAATCGTGTAGTGTGCGGCGGGCTTAAGGGTGACACTGGCTGTGACAGACTTCGTACCATGGCTGGTAGTATTCAGGTGTGGTTCATACTATTATTGTGATTTGAAACTTGCCACAAAATATGATCAGTGCTCTAAAAGACGTTCATGTTTTGCAGCAGATGGCAGTGACGATGACCAAATTGCCATTTCATTGTATTGCTTCCACAATATTATGTCCATCAGTGCTTGAGGTTTTTGATGGGTGATGAATTTTGGTCACGTTTGAGTAAACTCAACTATGACAAGGAGTGACATCTATTATTACATCAAATCCAAGTCTAATTTATATAATTTATTGCACGAGTATGTTATACTCAGTGGAAAAAAAGAAGAAATATATATATATATCTATATTATTTTGTCATGATTCTCTGCATAACTTGCCATTGGGTTTTATATGACAGTATGTATAAATATGATTTTTAATACATATACAATTAAACTGATTACTTACTAAAGACATTGTTTAACCAAAAACCTACCTGCTGGTTGCCAGACTGTACGACTCTGATTCACAGTAGTTTCTGAGAAATAGGCTTGATTTAATCTATTTATTTGTAATCCATCTACCTGTATATGTCACACTAACAAAGCATTCCAAAGGAGTTTATTGTTGGTCAGGGTGGGATAGACCGGTGGGGGTGGAGAGGAGCACGTGTGTGTGTGTGTGTGTGTGTGTGCGCACTTACCCATGGTGTAAAACGAGGACACACATAGGCCCTACGAACTTTACATTTAAACCGAGGACACACAGAGAGCCGAGGACGTCCTCGGTACGCAGACCATTCCAAGCAGTCTGCTTTTGCATGCTTTTGTATGTAGGGGTACATGTTTGTAGGTCCTGGCTTAGCATTATTGTAACAAGTACTCGGTTGGATGGTAATATATGAATGAGTCCTCGGTTGACAAGAGTCCTACTGACACACAGGTCCTCGGTTATGTGGTAAAATTCTTATGGGTAAAACAGGTCCTCGGTTTCCACCATAGACGCATATGTGTGTGTGTGTGTGTATGTGTGTGTGTGTGTGTGTGTGTGTGTGAAAGGAAAAGAGAGAGGGAGTGGAAGAACAAGAGAGAAAGAGGGAGCATGTGTAATTGTATGTGCGTATTTGTGTGTGTGTAAGAGAAAAGACAGGAGAGGGTAGGAGAGAGATGTATTGGGAAGATAGGACAAAAGTGACAGGAGGGGGAAGAGACTTGGAAGTAACAGTTTTGGTTACAAGTTTGGCTTGTATTAAAAGTAGATCTACTTCGTTTTGTCTTTGCTTACTTTGCCTATTGTACGGCTCCGCCGTTCCTGACTGAAACTTTGGGAACTGTTTTATACATGTACCTGCATCATGTATCTGCCATTATTATAAATGTGAAATGGTCATCAGAAATTCTCAAATGCACGTTTATTTTGGCTGGATGAATAATGTAAGCAGGGTTGGCAAGATTTGAGAGGTGACGAGTGTGCCAAGCAGAAAGCCTTTCTGGTTTGTAGTTTTCATCTGAAAAGGTATGAGCTCGGAGTAAGGACTATCAGCAATATTGACAGTTTCTTGTACAGGATAAGATTTGTCGCTGGGGTGACAAGACCTTGTATCTCAAATTTTGGTAAAAATGACTTTTTTGGATTAAAAATCAGATAATCAGTTAAGTGATGTCCTGTCCAAAAGAGAGTCTATCCCACCATGTTTTTTGCTCTTATGAACATTTGACATTTTGCAGATACGAGGTCTTGTCGCCCCAGCGACGATATGTTTCTCATACATGTAAATACACTTCAAAGAAGCAACTATTATTACAGCATCAATAATGTTATGTTATATTTCACATTCGTCCATCTCTGTGGAATATCCATCAATTTTATGAATTGTGAATTTCTTTGAGACTCTGGTATACATGACAAAAACTCAGTGGATCAAAGGATTAAACCGTGACCCCCAAGATTCTGAAATTCGCAGAGTTTGCTCAGGAGCTCTCTGGTTCTGGCAGTCAGTGGTACGAGTGGGTCATTTGCTGCCACAGATCGAGGGGAATGTAGTTGTATTAAAGCTTGATTCTTTGCTTGCTAAAAAATGTAATCCCATCAAAGGGCCCTGAGCTTCGACCTTATTCCCAACATTGTAACATCTCGATGTAAACGTACATGTATAATGACGGGAGAAAGTAAAAAATGATGGCATAGTAATAAAGTTTTCGTTTTTGTTGAAACTGCCATTGGCACCCTTTAGAGCACTAAAATGCCTGAATGTGTTCAGATATCAGATAGTGCAGGATGATATTAGAGGTGAAAATCATGTTTATGTATTATGAATTGTATATAAGAGCAAAATTGGATGTTTATCATTTAGGAAATACGAATCTTATTAACTTTTGATGTATATAGCCCTATTCATGTTTAATGCACCAAGTGAAGTGTAGCAGTTCTATACATGTACTGTATCTCATTTATGTGCTCACCAGCAAATGCAGTGTCATTAATAAATCCATTTGAAAATGCCATGAAAATTGATTTTTTTTCATTTTGTCCATTGTGAATTCAATCCCTCGCTATTTTTGAGATGTAGCAATGTGTTCACAGCAAATGTACTTCAGATGTGCTGGACCAAAAATGGAGATCTGTGATGGTTTCAAAAGCTCAAGTAGTTTTGTAGAAACTTTTCTTTTCTTTCTGGTCATAATTTACCGTCTCTTCAAGCTAGACAGCGTGACTTTACACTATGAAACTCAAACATCAGTGATAAAACTTTTCTTATTTATTATTATTTTTTGATGTTGGGCTAATTTTAGTGACCTTTGCCTTTTTTTTCTTCAAATTCTGTGGACAAAAGTAATCGGTGTTCATGATTTGCCATCGGCAGAAATATCTGTATTTTACCATTCTAGTGTAGTTCAGTGGGGTGCAAAGTTCAGGAGTTTTCCATACTGCAAAATACATCTTTTGATATCATGTCTACAGTATGCTGGCATATTCAGTTATTTCATCTCTTGTGAAACATACTTCATACTTCAGCTTCTAGAAATGATAACACTTCTACCTTTAATGTGAACTTGACCGCATGAAAACAAGTTACAAGTAGCAAATTTAGTCTAAAATTTTATATAATGTATTTAAAAAAATGTATATATTCATATATATATATATTTTAACATGCAGCCACCCTGCTTTTTTCATATGTCACTATTTCTGTTTCTTCCACTAAGACTTGCTCCATACATTTTGGTCAGAGATACATGTACATGTAGGTGTATCCAATAACCAAGAGGCCGATGGCCAGAAGTTGCCATTGCCACAGAAATCATTGCAGCGCCCTCGATGTTTATAACTATTGAGGAAATTGTTATTTTTCATGTTATAAACAACTACATAGGGTCTTGTCAATAGCAGATTTCTTATGTCACCATGGGATAATCTTGACCATGGTGTGCCCCTGTAGAAATGTGAGATGAATTTACAGTCTCTCGACTTCTCAGAACAGAGCAGTACCAGTAAGTGAACTTGCATCCATACCATCCCCACTTTCCAACCACTCCATCCATGGATGTCACAGGCACACCTTACAAAAGAAAATAAAAATTATTGCAAACTTAACTTATGGCTGTCATAGGCAATTCAAATTCCCTCATATGGTCCCCTCCCCCCACAGAAAAAGGGAAATTATTATTTTTTTTTTTTTAAAGGAAGAAAATGTGGAGAAAAGTTCAATATCAGCTACACATAGACACCTAAGAGTCTGAGATTTCTTGAAAATTTCAGTTGACATTTATTCAAATGTATAAATATATACAAAATAAACCTCTTGCTTTTATGTGTAAAACTTGGAATGTTACATCGGAAATGTACAAATATATACATCACTTTATATACAGGGCATTAAAAAAAGGTAGCACAATGGTCAAGCCTCCTAGCATCATGAAAAACACAAATCATAAACATATTCATAATGAAAAGAAATAGGAAGTAGAAACAAAAGGAAAGGAAATGCTTCCATTTCTCATAATTGAAAGCATTTGCCAAGTGGACATAATCATACAAATATGACAAGCTGATATCAAACACATACTTATAAAGTAATACAGGAGGTCACAGGTCAACTGAATGACAGTGAGCAGTTACACTTATACAGGCACAAAGTTTGTTCCCTTGCCTTACATACCACTTGAAGTGGCAAACTTTTGGTTGTGGGTGGAGGGTCAACTTTCCAGTAATTTTTACGATAATCTCACCCACACAATCCTTGTATGTCAAGCACCTTACGATAGAATTAATAATTTTGTGTGACATTTCACTTTTTTTCTTTTCACTGACGAACAAACATACCCACACACTGATGCACCCACCTGCAAACAACAACGGGTGCCTGGTACATGTAGGCATTTTTTTTTTCCATATGCAGAATGAGATACATACATTTTACAATATACAGTCTGAACCTTTGAAATGGTCAGCAATGTTCAATTCACTGATCATTGATATCACACAATGAACATATAATAATCACACACACACATGGGAACACATACCACAGTCCCATCTGTTATTCTTCACGTCGCTCGCAATACTACCTTGGTACTGGTCTATGATTCAGCAATACTTCTGGAGAGGAATTTATACCACATGTGATTGGATTACAACTGATTTCCACAGGACGGATTTTGAATTGTGAAAGACAAGGTGATTTTTGTTCTCTCTCTCTTTAGTCAAGGTGGAATAGATAAAAATGATGAAAGACAGTGGAATGTTGGAGTTTTTCATGATATGACAAAGTTTCAGGCAATTTTGTCTTTTTTGCATAATGGCACTTAGTCACTGACAGAAGTACTCATTTGTTCTGGTGGCTCAATGATGAAAACCATATTTCAAAATGATTGTTCAATATACTCTGGTGTACACGTACATAACTTTTGACAGAGCCACAAATATACTGTCATGGAGGTAATTCAAAACTGTTCCATTAAATGGTTCAAGAGAACACTTAGGGGCACATTTGAAAATCAGTTAGTACTTGATAAAATGCCATGACAGCACCATAAGTCTCTGTATTTTTTTTCCTGCTACTCTAGTATAGATCTCTTTCAGCACATGATACTACTATTGATAGTATTCATTCTTTAACTGACTGAAATTTCGAACAATTTGAATTATAACTTCTTGTTATCCTCATGATTCATTTCAATCGATCCTGGACTAAAGTGGTAAATGCAAAGCTAATCTATTTCTCATTCAGCCAACTGCAAGACATCGCATTATGGACAATAACAAAGAACCCCATGGCTACATTATGATAAATGATAACGTTTTGACAAGAGTATTGCTGTGTAGTCAGCCTCGTTGCAAACAGATGAATGAAGCCTCTCAAAAAAAAAGTTTCATCAGAATGTTTTCTCTCAGCCTTATCACATATCATCTCCCTCCAACCTTGCCAATGCTCTGGCTTCGCTGAGGGACACATTGTATTGAGGAGGTGTGGTCAAATGTATGACCATAGCAGACCGCAAAGCAGTTGACATTGTGGTCCTTGTCCAGTGGTTTGCTGGTCACTTGTGGGCAGCAATATCTACACCATCAATAAACTACTGCATGGAGAGAACTCCAAGATCACCAAGGATCATTCAGTTGCCTTGTCAAAATAGACTTCTTCATTTGATTTTGAGGCTGAAAACATTGACGTAATACATGCACCTTGGAAAAAATAATCAACTTGTACTTTTTTTACCATGTTGATGTTATGCAGTGCTTCTATTGTCTATCCGGCTTCACCAAGTAGGATATAATACCAGACTAGTTAAATATGAAGGTTGACATTCAGCAGTTTCATGCTTGAGCAATAATTCCTGAGAATTGAAATTTCATAGAACTGAAATTTCACAAGTGATGTCATAAACTATACTTTCCATACTGCCACAGGATTGAACGAGCTCTGGCATAAATACAATGGTACGTAAACCCAGATTCAGACTTCTCGCAATGAGTGACATTAACCCGTTGAGGACGGACTGATTTTGCTACAACACGCATTTCCCATACACACCTGCCCGAGTATACTCGGTACTCGTCCTCAACAGGTTAATGGGAAATAAAGATAAGAGCTGAGACTGCCAGACTGGTATTGCTAAGCAGCATCCCAGTCTTGGTCAATACAAATGGTAGCTATTCTGCTGTGACTCGACGGAAAGTTATTCTCAAAAGCATATACCTAGATACATACTTCGGGGGAAAACAAAAGTAGTACCCTGTTACAGAACCGCTCCTAGGAAGACAGCATATGGGGACAAGCATAATTCAGACAGTGTCCAAGTCTCACCCAAAAAAAAAAAAAAATATATATATATATATATTCTTTTTGGAACACAAAACTGCATATCTTCAGCGACTTGTTCTTTTAATTAATTTGCCTCATTTAACATTACATGAAGAAGAAAGGTGAAAATCATGCCAAATTTATTACTTAAAAACTTTTCAACTTGATCTTAAACCTCTTAAACCTAGACTTGTGACTAGCTTGCATAATAACTAGTTATACATTTTTTTCTCTGTAGCAAAAGAAACCCCTGTAGATTGAGGAGAGTCTTTCTTCTGATGAGTACCAAAAACTGGCCTCCACATACACCTCACAACTCATGCTTGACTTGATTCACAGGGCTTGACTACTCATATATCCACATCTAGTCATTAGTCACATGTTTATGATTCTTCCTTGACAAGTCTGGTATTATAACAGCTACCACTTTTCTTATATTTTTCTTTCATCATCATAATTTCTTTTTCACAGTATTCTAAAACAGAAATTTTTGCAAAGTCCACATATGACTGCTTACACACCCTGCAATGTGACATAGTTTTAAATGTAACAAAACTTTACATTATATTAATCATTTGGCACGAGTGAGTTTAAATATCAAATTTCTGCAGCAAAATGCTGCTAAAAATTTAATAATCTTGTCAAACTATTTTTCATTTCATGCTGAGACACAACAAAATAGATGTCTATCAAAGTCATGAGTGTACACGCAGGGAATTGGTGTATATGATATTTTCTTTCCTTCAAATTCAACTCTTATTGAGTGGTAATTGATTTACCAGAACATGATTCTTTTTTAATGTAAAATATCACTGTAGTATTGCAGAATGAAGAGAGATCAAAATGAATCATTTTGACTGGACATCTCATTTGTTAAAAAAGTTAATTTGACCTTCTTAATGTTAACTTATCAAAATGAAAGGGGAGAAAAGAGATTTGTATTCCATATCAAGTGGGATTAAAAATCACAGTGTATTTGTGAGTTTCCTCTGCACAATGATTTTATGAAAATAGATCAGTGTTAGTACCACTTGACTTGCTCTTTATTCACTGCCTGCAAATGCTTTAGTAGAATCATTACGAACATACGAGACCGACTGTTTCTCAAGCCAGAACATGAGACATTTCTAACAAAATCTTGGCTGTAGCAGCATGACATTTAACATCACCTTCATAATGATTGGTAGAAGGAGCATTTTGACTGAGCAGAACGATGATAATAATAATAATAATGATAAATTGAATAAATAAATAAACAGGAGGTAGATCAAGAAATTTGTCTCTGTCCGGGAATGAGGCATTCAGTGCCTACCAACGGTCATCTTCTGGAAGGCTGAGGCCAGCTTGCGTCCCTTGTTGTCCGAGGACAGCTGGTGGTAGTTGGAGCTGTGGCGGGCAGCCAGGACGTGAATATCCTGGCTGCTGAACTCCTCCATCCGTTGCCGTAGCAACCCCTCCAGGCCTGGGTCCAGCTCAAAGGAGTACGAGTGCTCCTGGAACATGCGTATCTGGTCCACTAGCTTGGCAATAGACCTGGGATGACACATTGGCAAACATATTAAAGAGCATCACAGTCAAGTTGGGACAACAAATAACAATGTGTCCATAGAGGGAAAAAACAAAAATAATACAAATTAAAAAACTAGAATGTAGAAATGTAGGTTTACTATATCATCTACTTTCAGATTGGAACATCATAAAACACTTTAGCGATCATCTGAAGAAATCTGATTTCTTATTTCCTTTTACCTACACTCATAATGGCTTACAAATTAAAAAAAAAAAGATGATAGGCCCTAAGCCTGGAATGTTTCTCTCTTATCTCCATGATCATACAATTTGAATGTACACAATATCACTAGTGATTGGCAAATAGGTCCTAGCTCTTTAACTGCCTAGTATGTGCAATATCATTTTTTTTTTAGTTTCACTAAGTAGTTTCACTATTGATTAAAGATTTCAAAATAAAAATGCAAGGAAAACACAATCAAGTGTTCGAACATTTCCCGCTTAAAGAGAGATACGAAAAAGCAATGGCCGCATAACTGACATTGGACTGTGTACCCGCAATTGTAATAGAGGTCTAAGGATGTGGATGGATTCATATGAGGAAAGATCGAGAAAAGCTTGAGGTTTCTGAAACACGGTTGCCATGGCACCCACCTGAGTTTGGTCCACTTGCGCATGCCGTTGGTCAGCTGAAAGCCCCCAATTTCCTGCTGCTGGACGTGGAGCAGAAAGAGGAGGGTGGCTGGCAGGGTGGGGCAGGTTTTGTGCTTCTCCCCCCTCACCAGGTACTCACTGTCTCCCTGCAGGAGAATCCTGGAGGCATTGAGGTCCTCGTACACCGCCACCACCTTGGAGGGGATGTCCCGCCATGCCTGTTGTCGAGGGAGGCGAATGACAGGGAGAATATATTGAAAGCTGGTATCCTGGAGATTGCCCCGACTTGGTTTTAAAAGTTGGATCTAATTTTATCAAATTTGATCTGATCTGATCTGATTTTAACCCTTTTTCTGCCAAGGGGTTTGGCCAGTGTATACAATACTACGGGGCTTTTTGTGACAATCGGGTGCCAATCGGCTCTCAGAGCGCACAAAGTGTTAACAAACTTGGCCATGGTTTACGATTATGAAAAAATCCACTTCCACAGTCTTGGTGGAAGATGAGTAATCACTTGAAAATTTAAATACTGTGTTCTCATTATGCCTGCTTAGCACAAAACATAAACTAACCACATGAGGACACGAAGGACATACATGTATACACTCGTTAGTAGTATCTGTAGACAAGTAAAACATTCTTACAACTAGAGAAGCACTCTGAGAGCGCAGACCTCCGCCAAGCATGCAGCTCATTTCCATCACTGATCTTGTTCTTCCATAGGGATATCAGTGATTTCCACCCATACGTACTTATACTATAGCATGCTGAAAGTGTTTATAATAGTGTGCTGAAAGTCTCCCGATTTCCCAATATAGAAGCCCTTGTTACGTCATAAACCCTCAGCTGCACAGCGCGCCTCACCCTAGCAGAAACTAGAGCACGCACTTTAGTGCGCACATGCAAACCTCAAATACGCACAGCCTGAACTCCCAAGTTCATTGACCCTACCTGCCAAAATATAAAAAGTCCTTCATAAATTCCCCCAAAATTCTCAGATCACTACCAAAAGTTAATCGTTTGTTACTTGTGTCATTCTCAACCTTTCCTACAAGTTTCATCCCAATCCGTTATCTACTTTTTGAGTTATTTTGCCCACAGACAAACGAACGAACGAACGAACGAACGAACGAACGAACAGAATGAACGAACGAACAAACGAACTAACGAACAAACCAACAAACCAACGGTAACGAAAACATAACCTCCTCCCTTGGCGGAGGTGATGATACAAATATTTTACATTAACAGCAATCAAAAGTTCGCAGAGGGATGCTTGGGAAGAGGCCTCAACAATTTAGAAACAATGGTTCTGAGGACTAGATGAGGATCTATAAAATGTGTCACTCACAAACGAACTAACGAACAAACCAACAAACCAACGGTAACGAAAACATAACCTCCTCCCTTGGCGGAGGTAATGATACAAATATTTTACATTAACAGCAATCAAAAGTTCGCAGAGGGATGCTTGGGAAGAGGCCTCAACAATTTAGAAACAATGGTTCTGAGGACTAGATGGGGATCTATAAAATGTGTCACTCACAGGAACCTGTCTGACGATAACGTTATCCAGGCCATCCAGAATCTGCACACAGGTGGCAAAGTTGCGCAGTTCAAAACATGTCTTGGCTGCAGAGATGAACTTGCTCAGGATGGCAACCTGCGCCTGGAAGAAGTAAAAGATTAAATAGAAATAAATTGAGTGCCAATATCATGAAGAATTTTCTTGATGTCCCAGCAATCAAGGTGGGATTTCAAGGATGCACCAGCTGCAAATAATGCGATAATTTACATATAGAATATCTGTTTTCACTGTTTTGCATACCACTTCTTTATAAGACATGAACAACTATGGTAATGTCTAATATAAAAGAAAGCGAAAAATGTGTTACGATATGATGTATGAATAGGTAAAATGCAAGTAACAACGGGATAACAGAAAAACTGACGCGGCTTGCATGATATTACTTCGAGGGACACATAGGTCATTCACGGACAAGAAACTGACACCAAACATCAGGAGCTTTGGAGAAAATTTACCTTGGCTGAGCTGGAGGACACGACTTCTGCAGAGACCCAGTGGGACACCACCTCCCCAAGGTCAATCAGGTCCCGGATCTCCTTCCCCTCAGCCACGGTTTCTGCAAACAGGCTCTTGGTCTCCACGCCTCCCTCGCCGGACACCAGCCCATCGGTTTTGCTCCCAGTGGGAGGGGGCGAGGGCTGGACCTTGATTGAGTAGGGAGACTTTGTGGTGTCTTTGACACCGATACCCTTGCAGCGGGAGTTGAGGTAGTGGACGGGATGAACCTTGATGAACAGAGACTGGTGGGGAAATAAAAAAAGAGGAGGGGAACATACAGAATAAAGTTATGCCACAAGTTGCTCACACTCTTTAATATTCAGTTGTGTGACATAAACCAGTTTAATTGATCTTTTTGCTGATGATTTAGTACATTCCATGAAACAGAAGTTCTGGTTCAAGCCTCTCGGCAGCACAAAGAGCATGTAACCTAGGTAACATACATATTCTCACTAGTCAATCTTACAGCAATCACTTTTGTTGTTGCTTGATCTTGAAAATAGGAATCATTCTTAAGTTAGGCTAATTAATATTTAGCAAATGTTTATAGCCTCTATGCAATATCAGTGATTTTTCATTGATATTTGCACACACCGACTGAATCACAATCTCTGAATCCTTTTTGAGTGATCACAGGGTCAACGAAAGGATGCCGGGGGAAACTCCCTGTGCTCGAGGGTCAAAGTTCACCTGTTGGATGAGGGTCAAGACCTGGGCAACGGTCTGCGAGGTGTGCTCACTCAGGTGGAAGCCCTCGGACTGGCGGGGAGGGGCGGGGTTGTAGGCGGTCATCTCCTGCTGCTTGGCTGGCTTCCTAATGAAGCAAGCCATGAGGGTGGCCTTGAAGCCCCCACTACCACCACCACCTCCCTTCTCCAAGTGGGAACCGCCCCCAGCTTGCCAGGGCAGGGGCTGTTTGGATGGAGAGACAAGACAGATTCATGAGGAAGATCGTAGAACAATGCTACGGAGCATTCAGAGAGATAGAGACACACAGAATGACAGAGACAGTTAAAGTGGAAGATTAATTGATTAACAGAGGAATGAAGTATGGAAGTTAACAAAAACATAAGATAGAAAGGGAAACAGATAGATACGTGAATGCCTGCATCAATGGTCTTATTAAAAAATGAATGGGCAGATTTTTAGAAATGATACATGAAAAGATGATTACAGACTTTACAAGATAGACAGAGGCAGCACAGACGACTAGGCAGATAGACATGTAAACAGAGTGATAGGTGTTACAAGAGTCAGCTTTGTTAAGAGATCAATTGCAAATGCAAAATTTCAGCCAATTAAAAAGCTGATTTATATTCTTAACCCAAAATGTCAAGTCATTGCAAGATTGGTGGTGCTAAGACATTCAGACTACTCTACAGCTGCCTTTTTATTCCATGCAGATTTTGTCAGCCCAAAGCAGTGAAGGGCTCTCAATCTAGAATCGACAGACAGGATAAAATCCCTTCTCACAGTGAATGCAACAACACTTTGGCTGTCACCTTTGGGCCAGGCTTACCATGGTCTTATTTGTGCTGGGTAGCCCTGAGGCGTTTTCGGAGTTCTGAACCCTGGCGGCGACGGAAGTCAGACCGTTAAGGGCCTCCTGCTGTCTTCTCTCAAGGAGCTGGACCAGGAACTTACTCTGGGGCTCCATGGGGACAATCTAGAAAAGGACAGGGAGGAACAACCATTGTCTCAAGTCAGATCATGACAACATATTTGCTCACTGATTCCAGTCCACGAAGAACCAGAGCACAAAATCAACATATCAATTTAAGTTACAAGCAGGATTTTTTCTTTCTTTCTTTTGTTTCCACTCTGTTGCCATTGTCACCATCAATACCACGATGAAGGCTTGACAGTGTTGATTTATAAACATTTTAAGGGTTTTGAATTCACTTGGAACTAGTTTTCACCTCTTGTGAACTTCAGCTTACCTTTTCTGTGACGAATAGGACCAGGTCCTGCAGTAGACCGGAGTCTGGTCGGAAATCTATGTCGAAGAAGCCCTCCACCCATACATGCAAGATGTCCAAGGTCCGGGCTATGATGGCCGTAGAGAAATCACTCTCCCCATACAGTGTCCTCATGCTGCAAAATGAATAGAGACATGGTCACTGATACATATCTATGCAGTTTCATCATTTATGATGAAGAAATTCATTGGCTCTGATGATATCTACAGACTAGTTACAAGTCAGACATCAAAGGAGTGCTAAACCATTACATATGAGCGCTGGGTGTGCCATGCACAAACCCTCTTAACCCGTTGAGGACGAGTCCAGAGTATACTCGGGCAGGTGTCTATGGGAAATGCGTGTTGCAGCAAAATCAAACCGTCCTCAACGGGTTAAGAATAACAATATCTTGGCAATTTAAAGTTTTATGTGTCAAACTTTAAGCAAACACTGCAGCCTCTAGTGTTCTTCATTACAAAACAATAAAAACCAATAAAAGCAAAAAACAGGCGTAGGAGAGCAAGAACAATAGTCTTACCTGCACGCAACCATAAACCTGCTGGTGAGGAAGTTTAGCAGTTCCCGACAGGTGGCAAAGTAGTGGTAGGTATAGAAGAAATGAGGCAAGTATCCATCCAACAGTGCTTGCCTGGATTAGGGTATGAGAGAGAAAGAAGAAAGAAGTTGTGAGACATCCGTTCATCATCCTTTCATTTTCATACCTATATGATAATATATCTATATAACTAACAAGTGTCAGGTCAGGAACTGATATTCTGGGAGCAAGTTTCATTTTGAACCCATAAACATATTCTCACAATTTATGACGTTTCTTTTAAAGATGAACTGAATCACTGCCATTTCTATCTCAGTGATTTACAGTGTCACACAATAAGTTTCAACTTCAAACAGTTTGGGTTGTACATATCCTTGGTGTTGTTCTTGTTGACAATGTGTGACAATGTGTTTTGCTATTTCCTGATTTTTCAGTTATATTAAGTTGACATCAATATGCTAAGAATATGAATCACAGCTGTAGAATCATTCCGATCACTTTCGTCAGTTTCATCGTCTTAACCAGAATCATCATCATCATCACCGTCATCATCATCACTGTAATCACCATCGTCGTCATCATCATCATCGTCATCATCACTGCAATCCCCACTCCTTCACTGACACAAATAGTTATTGCTGGCACCATCAGTGACACCCACTACCACTACCACCACCACTATCAAAATCACTTTCATTGGTATCACCACCACTATGATCACCATTGTTGCCAACACCATAAGCATCCACATGACCAATCACCTTCATCATTATCTTTGCAATTATCATCATCTACATGTCACCAAAATTAGTATCACATGCCGATGACTTCCTTTAACTCAATTTCATATTTGTGAGAGATCACTACTAGTTTACCTTGCGTAAAGATAGGAGAAAAGTCCCTTGGTTTCTCCGGCCTGCAGCGTGGTGGTCACTCTCATGGTGTGGATGGTCAGCAGAGGGTTATCGGGCCTCCTGGTCAACATCTCACCCACAGATCTGTTATAGAAAAAAATGGTGCAAACATTATGAACATACTGATGTATATACACAAAAGTGTTTCACATGTTGTACCATAATGCTACCACAACCAAGACGGTTGTTATTTTGACAACAGATGTTGCATCACACTCCATAACAATATAAAATACCACAATATGTGTTCATAAAGATCCAGAACGGCAGAGGAAGTTGATTTTTCTTTTTTCTTTAATTGTCAAGAAGTTATATGTTGGCCAAGGAAGTAAATGATTGGATTTCTACACACAATATTCACAAACACAGTACCGGTATGTGTCTTGATGACATGTTACATATTTCTTGGCCCTAGAAATTTCCTTCTCAGCATAATGTTCACCATACTGGTCTTTAACATGAAATTAATACGTCCAGAAATCATAGGAAACTTCATAACTTAAATGTTTCTCTTGTGATGAAAGAGAATGTCCGCTGATTTGTAGAAACTGTTAGCTGCCTTGCCAAATTCTTTGAACTCACACACTCCCTCTAAATTGCTGCACAAATTGTACTTACCACTCAAATACTTTATCTTGTCTTAAAAGTGAGCCCAATATGGCATGTACTTTCAAGAGCCACACCTGCTTAAGTGTAATTATAGATATGTCCCTGATTTGATAACTATTTGCCAAGGCATACATTAAAAGAAATAGATATTATTAAACATCACATTCAATGTAATTAGCCAATGGACAAAAGAGCCGCTAACAAACCATAGAGTGCCCTGTTTTATGATATTCCATCTTTCAAACAGTTGCATATTTCTCTGAAGTTTCATGTTCAAATTTCATTTAGATCTGCCAATCTGCAGCCTTAGCCAGGCAGATGTCTTTCATTACAACAACTCTTTGAGGGTAAATTCTCCCTCTCATCACTCACATGGTGGCCAGGGAGTAGAGCAGGCTGAACTCCAGCCCCCACTGCTCAGCAAAGAGCATCTCCAGGTGCCGCTTGGCGGACTCCAGGAACTCGATCTTCTGGGTGGTCTCCGCCAGGTCCTGGCCCACCTTGGAGACCATGGCCTTGTCGGAGGAACCCTTCTCCTGCAGCTTGCGGTAGAACTTGGCCGTCTTGTTGCGCGACCGCTTCTCGAGGGTCAGCTGCTGGTCCACTTCCTGCAAGGCCAGATTGGAAGATGGAAAGGATTTCAAGAGAGATGGCATATCAATTTCAGGGGCAGAGAAAATCACAATGAAAACATTAATGGTGATGATGCGGGAAATTGCATTTCAAACCACATATGCATCACATGTAAACAAGAAAATATTCCTAGAATCAGAAAAGCATTTCCAACTTTTCCCCATCATTCCACAATTTTACCAACCTCATAATGTACACTCTCTGATTAGATTACATAAAATTAGTGTTCAATGATTCAAGATCACCAATACTTTATACTTGTAAAATTTTTCCCAGTGATTAGAAAAAGTCAACAATATTGTTTGCGCACTAGCAACCTAAAGGTGCAATGACAGACATGCATACTTGAAATGATAAAACTACTGATGATGAAACTGCATAGGGTACAACATGGCACTGATGAAAGGACTCTCACCAATATCTTGCTCTCTATGGTGTTCTGGGTGTCCCCAAAGCCAGTCAGATTCTGGGCATACTCCGCTACTGATGGGTCCACCCGATCCCCACACCACATGACGCCACCGGGTACCACCAGTCTGCCCTCCTCCATCGACGTTTCCATCATGGAGGACGAGTCTGCTATGGAGCTGCTCATATGGCTCTGCTGGGTCCTTGAGGACGTTCCCGACGAGGTGCTGCTGAAGGAAGCAATGCTGTCCCGACGACCTGCACTACTGAGGGGTGCTTGCTGACTGCCTTTGGGTGTCACACTGGACTGCACAAGCCTGGACTGGTTCAATTCACACTTGGTGATGGGGAGAGTTGAGTTGAGGTTGGGCGTGGACGTGCTGGGCGGGCTCGTCGGTGGTGATAATGGGAGGCTGGCGGAGAGGTCACTTGTGCTTGACATCATGCTCTCCTCCAGCTTCCCTGCGGTGGAGTCCTGGCTTGCCTGGCTGAGCAGAGACCGGTCCATGTATAGAGAGTCCTTTGAAGAGGAGAGCAGGGACTCCCTCGACTGCACCATGCTGTTCTGAGAAGGAGCCCGCTCCTGTACAGAAGGTGTCGCCCCTTTTGCTTTGGCACCCGCTTGAGTTGTAAGTGAGGCGTCTGGGACCTCCTGTTCATCCACCTTAGGCAGTGTCTCCCTGCTCCCAGCTTTCCTGGCTTGCCTGCTTGATCTTCCCTCCCGGGGTTCTCTCCCTTCCCTGCTTCCCTTTTTGTCTTTGCCTACTCCATGACCCTTCCCATCGCTTGCGGCCACATCTTGGGTTCCCGTCTTCTCACGGTGTGTACGCCTCTCCTTCTCCTGTTCTTGTGTCTTCTCTTTGCTTGTCCGATGCCTTGTGGCCCTCGGTGACCCAGGCGGTACCTTGGCCACAGCACCGCTGAGTTGTTTCTCCGTTGATTCAAATCTCTTGTGCTTCTGATCTCCAGATTTCTGAGAGGGAGAAGTGACCCTTTCCTCAGATTCATGGTTACCCCTCTGCAATGATCTATCCCGCTTTGACGATGAAGACGACGGCCGCGGTGTCTCAGTTGAAGAAGACGATATCCTCCTTTCCTTGCTCCCATCTTCCTTTGATGACTTTTTCCGCCTGTCTTTCTCTGCTGCTGCTGCTGTTTTCCTCTCTGCAGGAGTTTTCTTTGCACTGTCGGGCTGTTCTTCCTTGAGACTTTCTGGTCGTTTTGACTTTGGCTCCTCTGACCGTTTACCACTGCTTTTACTGCCACTGCCTGTCTTTCTCTCCACAGATGCACTCTTGCCTTCAGTCCGATCCTTTGATTTTGAGGTAGTCCTGCTGCCTTCCTTGCTAGATTTCTCGGCTGAGGAGGAGGGCTTCTGTCTTCCTTGCTCAGATACATTTTCTTTGGACTTTCTTCTTCCCACACTAGGTTTTGTTTGGGATGATGGTGTTTTCCTGCAATACACAGACAGTCAAATATCAAGTCAATCATAACTACTATTAAATTGCATCATTTTTTGCTTTCAATTGTAGTGTACAATGTAAACTCTTCTTTGCAATGTAGTGACAAATGAACAAGAGTTTGGCTCTTTCGACAAGATTTGTTTTATACCAAGTGAGCTTTTGAGACATGCAGGATGATCACAAATTATACTGTTGTACTACCATAAGCATTGTACAAAAAAAATAGACACATGTCAGACATATTTCCTTATGATGCCATTAAGACACAATGTCAAAATATGTGACAGAAAAAAAAAGCGACTTAACAACCAGCCCCCCCCCCCCCCAAAAAAAAAAAAAACAACAACAACAACAACCAAACTGAAACTGTCCCTTTAAGCATGACCTTTGACTGGTGTGGTAGAGTGAACTTACAAAGTAGCAGGTTTCACTGGCTTCTGGCCGTTGACAGCTTCATACAGCCCTTCCAGTAAGTCCTCCTCCCAGTAGAGGTCGCAGAATTTCTCTGTTACGGCGCTGGCAAACGTGACCCATGTGACACTGGCCAGTGATGCGATGTACTCGGCTACATGAAGATACATTTGTACATTTGGACATTAGTAGTCAAGAAACTGGACCAATACCACAGGTAGGGTAATACTCATTTAATCTGCATTGGTCTGGGCTTGTATAACCAAATCATCTGACATGTATCTTCAGTGTATTTACAATATGCACTGAACAGGGCTGGAAATTTGTCCCCCTGTACAATAGCAATGAATGATAACATTCTTAGGACAATCTGACAGGTTAACATAGATGGCTTGTAACTGCAACCCCCTCCCCTCACCTCAAAAAACAGAAAAGGACAAAAATATCAGCCCAGTCATTTCACCTACGTAACTTGTATACATAAACCTGATGTAAAATGTGCAATTTCTTCTTTTATGTTTTTGGTTGAGTAAAAAAAAACAAGAAAGGAAAATGAGTGAATATTTGGGTCAAACAATACAAATATATGACTTGATGTGAATAATAATATCTTCTCTTTAAGTTTCGTTTCAAAACAGGTAATTTAGTGAATGGCTGTGTGCTAGTTACAAGGAGAATTGCGGACCATGCTATTATCAGTCCACATAATATGCACATGTGACTATTGAATAAAAAAGGAAACTTTTATGGAAATATGTGAAGCACATTCTGTAAACTTAAATACTAGTATAAAGTCAGATGAGGAATTCTCCACCTATTTGCTTCTTACTCTACAAATCCAGTATAAGTCAACCATGGTGTGACATTTCACCTTATCTTTGAGAAGCATGGAGAGTACATAATCTATGAAACATTCCATCAGCATGCTAGACAGCAGTGATGCTAGCAACACACAATGTGTCCTCGGTCTGTTTCAGCCGAATCCAAGGCATCAGACACCCGCCCGTGCCACTTGTCTTTTGTTTCATTGAGAGCTGGTTTGTGGGCTCCTAATCAATACTGACCATCCAAATCTTGTCTTCTATTTGTCTGACAATTGTCTTTATTGCAGTATTGATTGTCTCCCAGGTAAGCTATTTCACATTCTTTCTGTCATGTTTAGAATGGATTTTCTTCTACTTCATGGTCAAAACAGACGTGTGCTTGTAAGGGAATACAATTGGCCAGTTTGCCTACACAGGTGTGTTTGAAGTTATGAATATACCTCCCAGACGACCTGACAATGAGTTGTTCAATTCATTTCAATTCTAGGTATCTACTTTACATGCACTGTTTGTTGCTTTGCAAGGCAAGCCTCAAGTCAGTTTTCTAGATGCCCAGAGTGACTTTTTTGAATTATGACATGCAAGGTGGTTCCCAAGTAATGAGTTGTTGCATATTCATGTGGAAGAAATGAAATATTGTGCCAAACATATCCAGGTTCAATTATCCACAGTGTGAAGCTGAGTTTGTTTACTAGGTACTCGATATTCATGCACATGACTTTCACATCAATGTGACAGTTTAAAGCTAGTAGCACTAGAAAAAAAAAGCCTCCCCACACAACGACACTTTATAAAACTTGATTTCATCCTTCACCTCATGGACATTGATTATGGGAGCATATCTTTTACTTTCTTTACAGAGCTCTGTTACTTTATCACACATGTATCTCTATGCTAAAGTGCTCCTGAAGTAATCTTGATACCATTAATGAAAGTAAACTTTTCATGAATCCATGAAAAGTATCATTCAGCAGATGTCTGAATTATAGATTTCAAGACGGTCTTATGTACAATACGATAAACTATTTCTTTTATTATCAGCTTCATGATTCTTTTTCGCATAGCATTTATTGTTTTTCTGTAAGCATTTGTGCAATTTAGTGTGAATTCTTGGCAAGTGCCATGCAGGAAACCTTTTACCTCAGTTTGGTAGCAAACATTTCTTTAAATATTCATATCCTTCACTCAAATAAGCATATATGCTGCTTGACTGATGACACTTACGATGCAGATAATAAAAACAATATCAGAGATCATAATCATATGAAAGTAGCTCATACATATATTCCTTATTCCTGATACATTCATAGTGTGTATGTACAGTGGTTTCTTCTCTAACCTTGCTATCGAGAATCTCTTGGTAGAATGTATTGATTCTTTAATATATTGCGAGTGCACTCAAGCAGAATACACATAATGACGCTGCGTTCTGTGAAAGCAGACACAGGACCCTATGAGATAAATGGCTCGTGGGGCGAGGGTTATAGAAATTTGCTGCCTCATCAAGTCTTAAATTGTAAATTGGCCACAGGAATCAATAAATGTCAGCTACAGTTTTCAAAACGTTGCCACCCTGTACACTCTTGTGACAGAGTGCTGCTCTTCCTGCAGCCAAAGACCTTAACTCCCTCCACTCATAAATCAATGTCACTTTATAGATTAAAGATCGTATAGTCATACTGACAACCCTGTGTGTAGTGACTGCTAAAGACAAACACAAAAAAAGATGACCTTTGTAGACAAGTGGCCACTATAGAAAGATTGGTGGCTAAGACAGGTGGCCACTATAGAAAGAATGGTGGCTAATTCTGATTACATCACATAGTACTGCTACTGACTGCGAGCCAGTAAGAATAAAAGTTCGAGAGCAATGTAACACGTACCCATGTGCAAGTCTTCTACTCCATTCTCGAGGTATCCATCGAATGCGAAGGCCTGCCTGATCTGGCGGATCACCTTCTTGAGGTGCGCATTGCCTTGCAGGGCATCGGCAAGCTGGACCTCCTGGACGGTTGGCAGGTCCTCCCCACTGGACGTCGCGTAGCGCAGGTTGACCCCACTATCCCTGGAGGGCGATGACATGGATACGGACATGGGCGAGCTTGGCATCTGGGTGGCCTGGATCGGCCGAGTGTCGTCCATGTCGTCCGTCAGCTGGCCGAGCTGGGACTGACCTTGGACGCCCACCTGAAGAGTGGTCATTCCAGTCTTGGTCAGGGCAGAAGACACTGCTTGCCTGCTTCTGTCGCGGGACTTGCTCTGTGATCTGGCGTGGGATCGGTTCCCTTCCACCCTCAATCTCTCTACCCTTGGTGATCTGGAACCGTTTGCTGTCAGTTTTTTAAGAGAAAAAACATTACCCAAACAAATGATAGGTCTTCTTGCACATGAAATCAGTACACACACAAAAAAAAAAAATCATTGGAGCATAAATCAGTAAGAGAAAAAAACATCATTGAGCATCTCAAAAGGCTACCTTCTAGTAAGAACAACACTGCATCAACTTTACACATCACATTTCTGCACTGGCAAACACAAGCTCTGTACTTGACCCTGAGCTGCACCACTGCACTTTCTCCTTACTCTTCATTTTTCAAGTATTCATGCTCTTAAGCTCAGCATTGGCTCTTTGCATGTCTGAAGCCTAAATAGAGTTTACCACGCAATTAAAACTTTCTGTTCAAATCGCTAAATCTTTATTTATATACTGTATATCATTTCATATTACTTACATTGTTCTCGGTGCCTTTCTTTCCTAGAGTCAGAATCACCATGTGAAGAACTGGCTGAGGATGCCTTTGTGGGTTTCCTCCGATGAGGCTTGGTTTGGCCTTTCTCCAGAACCCCATTTGGGGCAGGACTGGAAAATGAGGATTCACTGCTCTCAGAGTCGGTGGTGAGATGACTGGTTGCAAGCTTGCCCAAAGCCTTCTTGTGTGGAGACACGGCGTACTTTGACCTCTCTGCCCTCTTCTTGGTATGGTCTCTCTTTCGGTCTGTCAGACTACGATGCTGCCTCTGTGGCAAGAGGGAGGAGTCTGGGTCACTGCTGGTGTCTGCATGTTTCTTTTTCCTGGGTACTGTCCTGACAGGCGTCGGCTTGCCATCGCTGACTGGGGTGGATGTTCCAAGATAGAATGTAGGGCTAGGGGTTTGGGCCTGCACGGGAGATAAGACGGCATCGCTACCACCGCCTACTGACTGCCCGGAAGACACGGTCTGGGGTGATCCAATCTGCAAGGGAAGTCCCTGCAGGGGAATGCCAACTGGTACAACCCTGAACAAGCCTGTTTGAGGATCTTGCTGCAGCTGTACCTGAATGGGAAAGTTCAACCCCTGACCATTGCCAGCATTCAGAGTTAATGAACTTGCATCGAAGCCTGAAGAGGGATCCAAAGTGAGAACAGTTCCTTGCTGTAGAGAGGACTGTGCAGCTGTGCTCCCATGGGCAGTCACTGGCAATGACGTTCCCTCTACAAGACTGACAGCACCATTTTCTGATTGCACCTTGGCCTCATGCACATGGTTGACACTGGCCACTGGGGCTGATGTCTCAATAGCAGGCTTTGATAATGATTCCATCTTATTCTCATCCTGGGCAATCTCAGACAATTTCATTTGTCCCTGAGGGCCCAAATCTAGTGTCTCTTGCTTATTACGTTGACTGGCGATGATCTGTTTGTTGACATTTTCATGGTTATCATTGACGCTTTCTTTGGTAGCTAATGAAAGACTCTTTGAAGCAATTCCTTTGCTCTCTGACAAGATTTCTGGCTTATCTTCCACACCTGGAATTTGAACAGGAGAAAAACTGGCGGCAGTGGTAAGAGGGGAATGCTGAACTACTGTCACTGACCTCATCTTGAATACTGGTGAACCACAAGATGTACTTTCCACAACATCATGGTCACTTTGTCGAAGGACGCCCGTTACAGGGTGGATAATACTCTGATCCTTTGGCAATTTGCGCTCACTCAGGTCCTTCTCTTGAGCATGTGGCATACTTGTTGCCAGTGATGACATTCCATGGTTTTCTGAGATGGCTTTGGAAGATGAGATATCTGCCAGCTCTGATGGAATGGCTACTTTGGGTACAGGGTTGGGAGAGGGGTAGGGCGATGGTTTGGGGGAACCCAAGCCATGTTTATGAAATAAAAGCTTTAATTTCTGATCACTTGAAAGTTCTTCACCCAGAAGCTTGTTTGATTCCTCTGACTTCTTTGGAGTTGTTTCAGTGTCCTTGCTTTTTTCATGTTCATGGATATTCTGTACTGGATTGTCACTCGCTTCAGATGACAAAAAATCAGCTGCATCATTTTCTATATCTTGAAGCATTGTAGGGGGTGGCTTCTCTTTTCTTGGTGCCTTAAGATCAAGTTTGATGAGTTCCATTGCTTTCTTTGCCTTTATTTTGGCCTCATCCACAATGGGAGATTTTACAGGCCTGTCCAATATTGTAGCTGTATTGTTGTCCAGAACAATTGGAGTGAAGAGCTTGGCATCTCTCTCAAGATGTGGGTTTGCTCTGGAGGTACCAGTATGACTTATACTCCTATGCCTCATTAGTGCAAGGTCCTTGATGTTAGAGTATGATGAATCTTGCTTTTGGTCCTCCTCCTTTATTTCAGCAATGTTTGAGAGGCTGGATTTCCTGCTGCCACCTGATTTCATCTGTGGCGCACGAAATGCTGACGACTTTGAACTGAAAGTATGGCACGTGGCAATGCTATTGGATCGTATCCTGGACAAGATGCTGCTGTCTCCTTCATTCTCGGACTCCGTCTCAAACCAGGGGTCATCCAAGATGTACAAGTCTGCATCGGTCATGTGCCCACTTGAAAATTCATCATCTGTTCCTCCCGATGAAAAGGAGCGTTCTCCGCTCCCATGTAGCACACCTTGATGTCCTCTCGGATCATTCTGACCACCAAACGTCCTTTCGTCAGGTTTGCTGACAGCACCTACAATCTGTCTGGACTTCATGAACTTTGTCAACGCATTCGATACCTTATTCGCTGTCACACTGGACTGCAATGAATTCCTCTGTTCCTCTGGAAGAGCTTCAAAGGAAGCACGAGACACTTTGATGACAGGTGGATCAGGTGTGATGTTTATTCCCTCAATCTTGTTTGGGTCGTCAGAATCTGCACTCTTTGATCGTTCACTTGAGCCATGACTTCCAAGGCTATTCCTTCCTGTGAAGTATTCCTCCTGCAAGCTCAAGCTTCGTGGCAGCACAAAGGCATCAGTGGTAGATCCTAATGAATTCCTCTTGGTCTGCTGGTACTTGTTCTCACTGCCACCAGGGAAACTTCCAGAGGAAAACCCGTCCCCAGTGGATTTGAACAAGTCTGAATCTGACCCCAATTTTGATGTCCCTTTGTTCTCGTACACAGGAGTGTTGTCCCCTGAGTAGATTTTCTTCAAAATCTCCTGAGCACGCTCTGACAGGTTCCCAAAGGCGTCGAGACTTGGTGGTCGGAGGGGACCGCCACCTCCCGATGCCATCTTGGCATGAGTTGCCCTGTTCAAGGCAGCTCGTTTCTGTAAGGCAGACCCAACTTGCGACGACTTGACAAAGTGAGGGACTGTTACCACCGGCCTGCCCCTGATTGGAACTGGCTTCAGAAGAGCAGAATCTGGGATGGATTGCTGGATGAAGGCATTCCTGATGCGCACCGGGCCTTGTGATTCTGGATTGAGCGTGGATTCTGAATCTGCCTGAGGTTGTGGGCTTACAGATGGCTGGCTTGTGCTGGTCACATGCTCTGCTGCATCAGTCTCCTTAGAGTTCTCTTCTTCCTGTTCCCCTACATCATTAATTCCTTCCTTCTCTGGGTCAGCATCTGAAACAAGAAGTTTTGGAAAATGTATGCCCCATAAGAACGCAATTACATATGCCCCTTCATACATACAAACTTCAGATTTCCATTAAAAGGAATGAAATAAAATGTTTCTAGAGCAACTATTCTTAACATGGCTTGTTCTAATGTGTTGACTTCATCTTGAATAATGTATTATCATGAAAAGGCTAGAGCCTTGTCATGATAAAAATTGTCAACAAAGTAGATTGTCAGAGCAGAACACACTCACGATAAAGGAACAAGATAAAATAGAATATAGAAACAAGAAGGCCGTCTACGGTCTTACAATACTCAGTTTAACTCAGATTTTCAGATTTTAACATGCTCATTGATATGAAAATTTGTTGATTTCACTTGAACATTTCTTTATAAATACTTTCATTCCACTGCTTCAGCTTCAACTGATTTCCTTTCAAGTGCTTTTGTCATTCATAATGTGGAATAATAAGGACATGCTTTATGTGCTTCACACTCCTCTTGCTATTGTCTGGTTAACACAATATTCAAATATTGACTAATCATTATGCAGTGCACTCCCATTAATAATGAACATGACTATAAAAAATTCTTAATACAATGAAGGAAAAATTCAGGTCCCAAAATTACCACCTGATCTCTATATCTTTATATACTTTATCATTTGGCCATGATGAAATTCTACTTTAATAAAAGAAAACTGCTGGTCTAGGGCATTTTGGTACAACAGGAGTCACCTACATAGTCCCAGACACACATACACACAAAATAGACAGTAAATTGACAAAATTTTGCAGCAGTCAGCAATCAAATGGTTTGCAGGTTTCTCTCAGAATACTTACCATCGTTTTGATGATTACTAGAGGAACTGTATAGTGCGAGTTGTACCGAGTTTGCGTTCAGCTGTTCATTGCATAGCTTGCTGATCTCCCCGAGTGTGGGCCTACAGTTGGGGTTATCTGAGGTGAGCCGTTGGAGGAAGTTTCGGAGGGTGCTCCCACTGGTCTGATCAGACTCTGAGGTATCTATGAGTTGGAGTAGAGTCTTTCCGATGGAGTACACATGAGCCTGCATCAAAGGACAATAACAACATGAACATGGGCACATTAGGCAACGTGCTGCTTTATGCAATAGAACTTCAGTATTATATAATGAGGTCGGACATAGCAAAACCCTCTTATAACAAGGCACCTTTGCAGGTTCCACCCCTCTATACTTTGTATTTGTTTTTGTAGCCTGAGACAGTAAGAAACCTAAAGCAAGGTATCCATAATTGTCACGGTTTCTAGGCCCTTGTTTTAACAAAGTTCATCTGTATCATCAAAACATGTAAAAAATGGAAATAAATAACTCCCATGTAAACTTTCCACCACAGCTGATCATTTCAAGCAAGACTTCTTGAGTAAAACCAGTTGAACGAATTTGCATAATTTTGTGTCACTTTTTGAGAGCTCCTTCTCAAATATACTGGAAATGATCATATACCTGTACATTCAACCATTCAGTTTTAAGTCTTCATGCTCCTTGAAACTTGCAAAAGGCCCAGACACACGTACATCATGTTTGTTCTAGGTAGCACTGGTCACGCATAATGGTATCCCTGGGGCTTCACCATGTTAAACCTTAATGTACAATAAACAACAAGGCCACTTGAAAGTGATGTACAATGGAGCCAAACATTAATGGGTCAGGCCATGGTTTGTGGAACATACAATCTGCAGGACATACAATCAGCTTGTTGCCAGCATTGACAACCTTAGTCTGGGATTTCCAAATGGGCATGGCACCATACACTGACCTCTCTTTGGCAATGCTAGCACCATTGTGATCAATTTTGCTACACACCATCCGAGGTGTATAGGTATCAATTCTCTGGGGTTCCCTCTCTCTTGCAGTTAAGCAACAGAGGCACAATGCAAAGATCACTTGGAAGGTTCTTGAAGAAGACCCAAAACACACAATACCAGCTCAATGAATGGAAAACCAATAGACATTGTTTGGAAAAGGTGATTCACCTCATATCAATGAAAGCAACTGGCCTGGCTGAGCACCAATTTTACAAATCCTAGACTGTTTGATATAAATTATGAACATCATCACAACCTGAAAACAACCACCACATCAACACAGCAAGTAAAAGCAACTGAAAGATTGAAAACATTTTGTACATTGTAGATCTGTTCCATCTGTCAAATTGAAGCACCCTACATGCCATCCAGAACTGACAAACTGGGTATGAAATCATGCATACAATGTACTCATCACTTTCACAATTGAGTTTTAAGCTTAAATCACTTGATACCAACATTGCATGGCAGATGCTGCCAAGTGTTCTAAATGTTCACATTTTGTATGCACAACATTTTTGCAAGTTGCCTTTAACAATCAATACATATTGTAAACAAGAAGTTTCATATGCATTCTAATATCATGAAATTTGGCTCCCAAAGATTAAAATGCATGCAAACATACCTCATTTCTCAATATTTGTGAATCTATCTTATTGTGTGCTGCCCATTACCAGGAAAAAAAAGCAGTACGTCTGCACTGTATTCAGCATGCTGTATACATGTACGCCATACATATTCAGCAAGTCTAATTTTTTCGCGAATCAGGACTTCAACTGTTTTGTGACTTGTTAAATTCATGAGTGGTTACATTTGCAAAAAAAAACTGTGGAGTACAGAAACAGAGAAATGTATGCCAGCACGTTGCATTCATGTCAGGATCAAAGTGAATATTTTGGGGCGTTTTTTAAAGTTTGTGAATGGTATCCAGCTTCAAATTGCGAGAAATAAAAACCTTGCGATATTTGGCGTACACAGTAGATGCTAACACAGCACGAGGGTAGTAGACAAAATCATGGTTCTTAGATTGAAACTCCTAATTGTTTGTGAGATAAATTTGTTTGAGATGATGTACCTCAAATGCAGTACTTACATGCATGAACATGCTTGTCCAGGATGAGACACATTTTGTCTATGGTATCTATATCTCTGCCTTTCCATTTGCTCATGGCATATCTGTCTCCATGATTCTTTTCTAGTCATTTGCATAATTATATTCAAATTTGTTTTCTTCATTAAGGTACATTACACTGAACATTTCTTAGCACATTATGAAGAATTACAGGACACCTTCAGACCACAAAGAAATAGACTAGAGCAGACTTCTTTTTTTTATTGGTGGTGGTAGTGGTTTCATGAAGTACAGGTATAGGTGTCATAATAATTGCAGACATATATTCAGAACTTGTTTTCCAGCTGTAGTAAACATTCTTGCTTCTTCAACATGAAATGAATAAAAAGCAAAATTAATCATTACCTGGGCATTCATTGAGACTGCTCAAATCATTTAACATAAATTTCTATTGCATAACAAGCATTTGATGACTTTTTGAGTGCCAGTTTGTCACAACATGCAGAAACCACAAAATGTAATCAATAGAGAGTTCAAATATTCCAAGTTTGATTGCCAGTTGAAAGCATACACTTGTATATTCCAAGTTTGATCGCCAGTTGAAAGCTTTTTGACAGATGAGTCATTTAGGTACAAAAACATCAAGGATATAACATCGTCAACATGACACACTAAGATTTGCTGGCTTTGTAATCTTGCAAGTCATCATATTTGTGTGATTGTAGTGAACCCTATAGATGTTATTACTTCTACCAGAGAAAATACAAAGCACAGTTGCTCCTTCCACAATTTTAACAGATGAGTTTAGCTGAGCTATTGAGGTAGCCTTGAAAATGTTCCGAGACAGTAGCAAATATCCAACCGCAAAGTACATTGAGAATACACTCAATGTGAATACGAACGACCTGCTTGAGCGATCATATCATGGAATCAATCTACTGAACAAATGCATTGTGGTAACATTCATTTCACAATGGCAAATACTCAAGAGAAGCTTGTAATCCATGCATGCGTGCTGAAATCCTAAAGATCGTTTCAGCGCAGGATCAATGCCCCGAGGAACATAAAACTGCCGAGTTTCCTTTGCAATTATCTCTGTCCAGCGATGTGTAACAGAGGGTATCAAAATAAACTGTTTCCAATTCACAGCAATTGACAGAAGTGGCTGGGCATGATGTTTCCAAGCAACGACAAATTCTGTTTAAATTTGCACTAATATGAAAAGAAAAAAAAATTAAATGGGAAGAACCAATTTACTCCAGTGAACCACAATGCAGAATAGAGGTCTATGATGCGACAGGTGGGTATATACTTCAACACTACTGCTCAAATACAACCATGATGATGATGACGATGACGACGACGACAACAACAATGATGCAGGGATGCAGACCTTTTGAACTGCACTGAAATATTCTGAGGGCTGAAAAGGCATACTTTTGATGAAAACAAATTTGTCCTTTTCCTGCAAATAGACGTAATAGTGATTTCAAAAAGTAGCATTTTCTTTACAAACTTCAGTATTAATGGCAAAAATACCTCAAAACAACAGTACAAAATACTGCCATAAAGTAACAGTTTGCATCTCAGATGATATCCAAATGATCAAATTACCTGTACTGCATGATTACACCATGAAGAATGCCAAAACTGATGTTTGCAAATCTACATCACCACTTCCAGAATAATGCCATTACCAGTTTCCGCAAGTTACAGCAAGTTTCAGCAAGTCACCTTCTTTTCCTGAACAAGGCACCTTGGGTGAGTTTCAAAACGTTGCTTTCTCACCTTTTTATTCGGCAATAAGTGGAGTGCCTACACGAGTCTAGAGAGACCCTGTCTGCTTGCAGTGCAATGCCACAGGTAGGCATTTGTATCTTTCACTATGTTCATTTCATACTGTACGCCAAATTAATTTCCATTGGTTTTACTGTACACCAAATTAATTTCCATTGGTTTTGATGAATACAGCAGAATCAGGTGAACTGAATGATAGAGGTTTCAGTATTCAAATGCTATGTGTCCTCTGTTCACAAAAGATCACCCAAAGGGCCTATCATCGCCGTGACTAGTGCGACTCGAAAGACCAAAACATGGCACAAGCTCTCACTGTTAAAGGTGACGCCAGGGCGACGCATGTGACATCTTCAAACAAGGTGACAGCTTATTCCCTCGGAAGTGGTGGAGACGTTGCCGCAACATTGCCAAGAAGTCTCTGAAGTCTTCTCAATCACGGAGATGTCTCCACAAAGTCTTCGGCAGGTCACCAATGGGTCTCTGCAAGGTCTTGAGACTTGTACATAGAATTAATCACAGCAACTTGGCCGCTACTGAGGAGATATTGCGGAGACATCGCGGAATATCTGAGACCAGCTGAGGCCTGGAAAAAGTCTCCAAAAATATTGAACTCTTTCCATTTTCTTGCAACTTTCTGGATACCAGGTTAATCTGCAGTAGATGTCAAAGTCTGCAACCATTCCATGACCAGTGGGACTTGAGTCTCCACCAGATCGCCACCTAGTCTCTGAGTCTACGAGATGCCAACTTGAATAACGACAAAGCTTAAAGAGGTTTGCCGTACCTAGCAACAACTGATGAACGCTATGTGAATTCTCAACTATGAAACTTACTTGGAGAGAACATTTGAATAAAATGGTTCATAGTACTATAGGCTGTAGGAAAACACAAGTTCATGAAATTTAATGCACAACAGAAACAGTTTAATGAGCAAATATCAGAGATACAATGCCCTCGGACTAGACAGCATATCTTGATCTTTTGCATCTGAAACACATAAAGGACTGCTTTCCCGAGAGTGAATAACGGAAAGTAAAGAGAGTATACCACTGCATCACAAACCATGGCAGAAGCCCTAGCTAAATGAACTGCTTCTCTCCAATTACAAGTGCCCCTTTCTCTCATGCTTCCGTTATTCCAGGTAGCGCAAAATAATAAAATCAAGCCCCCTTTGTGTCATAAAAGATCCATGGCTACCTCCTCTCACCATAAGCAAGGCTCTTACCTCAGTCTTCATAATTAGTATCACTTGCATGAAACTTCAAAGACTCCATTGCATCATAGTCAAGTAGGCTCAGAGTATTGATCACTCCTCCCAGCACGCTTAATCTCCCCCTTTAAAATAGGAGCCACCTACGTGGACACGCATTCTTCAGGCCTTTCCAATCACACATGATTTGAATTCCAAATAAAGACTCATTCATCCTAATTACTTCTATAATAAAGGTTAAACAAACAACGCTTGCAGATGCATTTTTGAAAAAGGTGTAGAGGTTCGAACTGTGTCAGATAATTCGCAGAAATAGCTATTCCATGCTGTCACAAGGTGAACACGACAAGTTCAATTAAGTGTCAAAGGAATGCCGCAATTGATTTCCTTTCCTTTGTATCTTTTCCCTCAGTGACTGCTGCAGAGGTCGCTATTGTTGAATGTGCTTTTGTCAAGGTGTTTGTACTGAACGTTTGTATACTGGCAAATTCTGGAAAATCCACACGCTAGTTAAAGCTATACAGAAAGCATGATCACGGTTTAAATTGTTGCCAAAGAACAAGAATTAATGGCTTTTCTTTCTTCCACTTACCTGGATCCTGATACCTGCACAGTTTCGCAAGAAGATTACACTTTGTATAATATCAGACAAAGGACTTTCTTGTAAAAGTCGATTTTAGGGGGAACATACTTTACATGTACATGTATGTATAAAGGACATCCGTGAAGGCATCCGTGAGGGCATCCGGAAAGGAAAAAGATGGTTGGTGTCATGTAAATCCTTGGTACAGGTGTAAAGTACATGCATGTTAAAAATATTTATGCTGTATTTGGTTTCATGTAACTTCACTGATATGATGCTGGCCTCACTTAAAGTAGCAAATTCTCACAAATACTGTATATATGTATATGCCATATATTTCACCAGTCTAAATATTTCGCTAATCAAGACTTCCCGACAATTTCGCGAGTGGTTAAATTCGCGATTATGGAGTCCAGTACTGAACAGAGAAATATAATACACGAACGTCACATTCACATATGGATCAGAGTTACTATTTCCATGTGTCTTTAATTCCGTGAATAACAGCTGACTCGCAAAATTCACGGAAATAAAAACCTTGCAAAATATTCGGCATATAAAGTACATTAGATTTGACTGCACACAGAAATAGATAAATACACTCAAATACCTCATTTGGACTGAGATTTGAGTTGTTTGTATGCAACATACAATCTGTACAAGTATATTGTAATTATGTAGGTATTTTGTATTTCTAACTTCCACTGTTGTATTTCTATATTAAAAAATTCTTATCATTCATTTGCTATGCATTTCACTTTTGATGATTCTGAACATTGATAAAAAATACTCAAAACATAATGTCTTGCTATGCTGTTAACTTTTCTATTCTAAGAAGCTATTTTGCCGGTATTTGGGTAGAGATTTTCCAAATACAGTTTTATTCATAACAAGATATTCCCATCACTTTGCAACAACAAAAAAAATGTTTCACAAACAAATAAACAAACACCATATGGCTACTTGCAATATTTGATCTCATTCTGCATAGTAAGGTTGCAACTAAATGCCTGCCCAGGAAATGTACACATTCAAACTGTATTTTACACACCATTAAAAGGACAGTATATTATAGTTTTGATTGAGATGTGGATTCAGTTTTTAACTTTTTGTGAAATAATTAGAAACCACTTTTATATGAAATATTAATGGGCGTACAATGCTATGAGGAATTAAAATTTAATTTGATGAAAATGGCTGAGATATAGTATCCAAAAACAAAGAGGTCCTAATAGATAGTGGATCCCACCTTTTATTGAGACGACTTTGTTTTGCTTTATATTTTAATATCTTAGTCATTTCAAAACTGATTTTCATCAATTAAACTTTTGATTTCTATTTGAATTGCATGCTCTTTAATATTTCATATCAGCGGTTTCTAATTACCTCGCAAAAGTTAAAAACTTAATCCTCACCTGAATAAAAACTATACCATCTCTTTAATGCAATGTACACACGCAGCATTCATCTCTTTACTTGTGCCAATTAGAGGTTACTGCAAGCATTATACACAAAGACTTAATTACAGCTCTCTGTCCACCACAGGGCATGGGACATAGAGTTGTATGAAGTGAGTCCATTTCTTAAATGTCATAATAGCTCTGCTTGAGCTCCTTTAATTAGAGGGTTACGTAAGTTGGTAACTTGTCTCTTCGCTTGACACAGATGGGTGATCTTATTGGTATACAGTGTATATACTCCATCAATGACCTTTAAATAAAAATTTTTGGTCACAATCAATCCTAAGTGGTTACTAGAACTTCCACTAAAGATGCCTTTTAACATCAGTTGGGCTCAATTCTAAACATACATTGTAGGGCTAATTCTCATCGTGATACAGTGTAATGACATTCTACAATTCTGCCTTTTCGTTTTCACAGAGCATCCAAAACTCAAAGTATTATAGGAGTGGAGAAAAATTGCATGTTTTTGCTCCCCTAAATGCATATGCGCAACTACAATGTAGCTCGCAATGTATGCTGAATTCTATTTCAGTAATGTTCTGTAGCCTGACCCGCTAGCAACACCATAAAGTGGTAGCTGCGGGGAGTAATCTAAACATTGAACGAAAGTCATGTGATAAGCAATGTGATGGTTCATATTGGAAACCAAGACAGCAAACTGTATGTGACATTAGACTATTCAAACTCTGTTGTACAAGTTTTCTAGCACTGTTTAAGGCTTTTGGTACAGGTGGATTTTGGTACAGTTGCCCACTTTCACTGCAATGGCACAATTTTTTTGAATCTTGCCATTTTTACCATCAGCATGAATGGCCCTATTACTTTGCGGACTGAGCTGTAAAATGTTGATTAAATCGATTCAAAGCAATCAAGCATGCAAAAACTTGTTGCAAAAATGTTGTCAGCATCTACAGATACTGTATATTACAAGCAAATATCGCCATGTCAGTAAACTATTTGGAATGGTGTAAATTATGACACTTTAATTGTCTGTAGGACAAATTGAATAAGGTAAATTTAGTCATTCACAGATTGTTCATATGATTTGAGAGCACAACTTAGAGCGTGTTTCTACTGAGAGCACCTCACATCCCTGGCATCGCCACGAATTTTGTCCAACGCAGCACCTCGTATTTTACGACCACTCGAGCTGTTTCTACTGAGCGATAAAATACGAGGTGATGCAAAGGTGACGTGCAAATGCGGCGATTCCGGAAGTCAGGTATTTTTAAGTCACAGATTTGGGTCACGCGCGCACTGCCTGTTAATACGATCCGAACCCTGCCTGCTTTGCTACAACTGCGTCGGCTATTTTTTGATTAGCCATTTCTCTTCGTCTTCCCATCCAATATACCCCGAACTAACATACTGGTATCCTGCCACTGACTGATGAGAAATCTTTGGAGATCGAGGGTCCAGTTGAGATTTTCTCAAGGCTGCGACACACTAATATGGTACTCTCGCGATTAGAGACAATATAAAATGAAATAACGCGGTGCAAAATCAAGTAAGTGATGAGGGCTTAGTAATGCAATAAGTTAGGCTGTTAATCACGCGAACAATAGGCGATGAATGCCACAATTCACATGTAACGTAACGTATAGGGCCTGTAACACATACACAAGCGAGTTGGTACCAACAAAGCATGATGCGAACACGGTCGCTGTGTGTACACACGTATTTTGTACACATGTGTGCGATGAACCGATTGAAAAGCGCGGGGAGAAATTCTAGACGTCCGATACACCTCGAATTTCGCTACCCGGTGTGTTTCTACTGAGAATCGTCCTTCGCGTCACCACGCATCGACCACCTCAATAGATGGACGACGGAGCACCTCGCATCAGCCGGCATCGGCCACTACCAGATCTGTTTCTACTGAGGAAAAATTCGAGGTGTCACCACGCATCGGCCGGTATCGGCCGGCATCGGCCGGTATCACCACACATCAGCGGGCGTCACCTCGAATTTTCGTCGCTCAGTAGAAACACGCTCTTAGTTCCACTCAAAATTCATCTTCAAACATTTGGAATTTGCTTGGACTACATCAAAAGAGTCTACCTAGAAACTTGTCTGGCTGACGCAATTTGACAAGATATGTGTTGTCTTGAAGTACTTATTTCAAAAGATTAAAATGATTTCTGAGTATGCAAAGGAATCTAATTGTTGATGAAGAGCCCTCCTGTTCAGTAGTGGGTATGGATAGTGTTATTTGATAGTCGATGCATGCGATTCACTCTCACACGGAAGACCAATGGATACTGCTATAGCCTGATTGTCTATAAAACATTATGTAGCAAACCATGGTCAGATATGTTCTCAGACTGCCATACTGTTGTCATACCTTTCTGGCTAATATTTCACATTTCCGTTGTTACTCAACTAGAATCATGTTATCACAACCGGTCTTTTTTTTAAATAAATCAGTATTTCATGTGTCTAATTAAGTCCTAATTCGCCACACAGGAAGGTTGAATGATACAAAGTAGTTTATAAAAGCATTATTTGACCCAAAAAAAATATATATCTTCAACTCTGAATAGGTAGATCTGTTTTGTTTTGCTTTGGTTTGTTTTTGAAATCATTTTTTTTTTTTTTGCAATAGGATTTCATGAATATAATGAATAAAGTTGGTTGGATGATTTTGATGGGAAAAACATCAAAACAGAATGAACAGGACAACATCCCTCTGATTTTATAGATGAACGATTGACTCAAAAACTTTGCTGATATTCATAAAATCTGTCCAATTTTGTTCATGTGCACATGGTTTTATTGCTTCTATATTTACTAGTTCCATTCAAACAGTTTCATCTTCATGGAATACATTCTAATACAGCTAAAATAAACCACCCTCATGTTTTGAACCACACAGTTGATAGCAATATGTCCTTCTGTATTAGGGTTATTGCATTAGCATGCAATGCTTTGTGCACTTTTGAACTGATGTAAAATCGGAAGGAAACTATTTACTGTGCTACATGCTGCCATGTAATTCATCCATTTTACCATTTCACAAAAATTGCACATTCATGCACTCTTGTTCTTTCTCTCATGCCAAATCATTTCATGTACTGGAATGTACACTGTACAATGTATAGTTTGTACATCTGATACACAGTTTGTAGGTCCTATACTGTATACAAGGACCAATCAATAATACTACTAGCATACACCATGTATATGTACTTCGCCGGGGTGCCACATGAATACAAACATACAGATTGTAAGCATATGACATGTCGGCTATACGGCTAAACGTGCAAAGAGCAGCGGGTGGGAATGCAATCCCCATCTTGGTACAAGCATTCAAAGTTCACTACCAATATAAAACTCAACTGAATCATCACTAAAATAATAAAAGTGATCGAATCTTTGTTTCATGTATATTTTTTCCAAGCTACCAGGTGAAAGAATTTCATGATACAGGAAAAATATACCTGGTACTCAAAAGTTTTAGCTTTCTGACAAGTTACTCGTAGTAGGAACTTTCTGACAAACCATGCAACATAAACCTATGCAGTATATATTGAACCTTGAAGAATATGCAATCCCGATAGCAGCTTATCCATGAAGTATGTAAATTGGGATGGGTGTGCGACAGTCGGTGACAGTGTTAGTAATGCTACAAACAGTAGGCCTACTTACCTCAGAAAAAGAATTAAAAGATCACTTGTTATTCCTTTTGCTATAAATCCATGCTATATCTTCTCACGATCACTGATATTCTCGAACAATGTTTACAGTAATCTTTCCAAAGTGCTAGTCCACACTTGGCCACTTCCTGCCACAGCAGTTGTGATGTTCTCCAACTTTCTCCGCTTTACAAAGTTGGACTTTGCCAGTTCATGTCACTGCTCACAAATCACTCCTCAACTTCCAAACTAAACTCTACAAAGCAGCCATGATGGCCGCGATTTGGGGCAGAAAACATCTCGAGCCCACAACTCAGTTCCACTACCAGCGTCACATCCTTCATTCCTAATTCTGCGAGTGAATGCCCACGCAACGCACCCCCATCGTCACAAGAAAGCCTATTCAGTGGCGTGAGTGGGGGAGTCCTCTTCCTTTATTCTCGTTGTACCTTCCCCTGTCTCATTACCCATATCTCTGTGAAACGAGGACGGTCGACTAACTACCACTTGTTGACTGAACCAGCCTACCTACTGACAGGCAGACATTCAAAAGTGGGGGGGGGGGGGGGGGGGTGATGGGAAAGGGGGAATGGGATTTTGTGTGATGTGAGCCCATTGGGGGAGGTTGAATAGTGGAATCACCCAAGCATAGAGGTGAATACATCTGATGAGAAAGGATGAGACAAGTTGTGGATTCAAATAGTCTTGACTTCTAGACTGTGTTCTTTGGATACCAGCCAAGATATCAAAAAAGGGAGACAACAGATAGGTGGAGGCTGAACAGTCACCAGCATATTTTCTGAGCTTGAGTGAGGGGGCCTCTTCAAATCTCACAAGAGTCTTTTGATCTTTTAACAGCTTTCGTTGTCATATGATTTCAGGTCAAATAACTTCAAATCACAATGCAAATGCTTATAACTTTTGTGCTATCTGTTCCACATTAGATGACAGTGATTCTAATCTGTCATACAATATCTGATGCTCCACTCTCATTTTCAGGCAACTTTTTCTTTGCACAACACTATCCAACACACTGCTGCATGGAATATTACAAAAGATTAATGGGAAAGTCACGAGAAAACAGTATAATGCACAGCATGACCAGAGAACAACGAAACAAAACAATACCTATTGAGAAGACTAAACCAAAAATATGCGACTAAGGACTAGGACAGAAGAGACTAGTAAAGCGAAAGAAGCTCATCTGCATAACCATGCTGGGAGCATTTCATCCCCTGGCCACTAATACCAACAATAATGGAGATTGTTGTGCACAACAGGTGGATAAAAGGTTGTAACAAATAGTGCAGCCTTGATACTGATGTACTCCTTAGAGCATGCCACAGTATTTAATAGGTACAGGTTTATGGACTGGTATAGAGGTAATGATAACTTTCAGTTCTATAGCTAACATTCTGAAAGTATAAGCTCAAACTGAGGTACAGTATACATTTAGTCACAGCTCTTCAGAGTATTTAAAACTACAGTGTACGAGCATTCATATGATTGTACCTATGTGTATCTTCACCAAAATGTCAGATGCCATAAGTGGAAGTGTACAGTAAACATTAAGTCACAGCTCTTCAGTGTAAACTACAGTGTACATGTAGCAAAAAAAAAAAATGCATTTATATGTAAAATCAGGTCACTGAGGAAGAAAATGCAACTCCTATGTCAAAATGTTACATCGTGCTGTGCAATTTCCAAACCCACATACACATGGAATACAAAAAGAGAAGTTAAAAGAAATGGTAATATGATACATAGAGGATCAAATGATATTTCATTGAAACTGAAACGATGAAAAAATAATTACTCATTGCCAGTCAATTTCATTAGTCACTGACCAGGCACGCTAACCTGGAAACATTTAACTGCACACTGCTTGAATATGAGACCATTCTGAAGCAAATAATTTTCACACAACAATCAATATATAATGTACTCTTAAATGAATCCCACAATGATTGGAACAATCATCCTCCAGCATTCCCACTGATTCCCACTGATCAGTTACTAGCCTTCCCCTTTAATTTTTACCAAAGTTAAAATTACCAACATTGAAATAAAACAAAAACAAACAAATAAACAAGTAGCACACTGTACTTTGGTATAATGCTTGGGACATAATGGTAAAGTCCGGATGATTTGTATCATTTCTGACAATTCATTTCTATTTAAAAAAAAAAAGAACAGAGACCTGATGAGACAATGATATGCTTTAAGATTATCCCCTAAAACCTTCTTAAATACCAACTTAATTTCTCATTTAGCCTGCCACATCTTACATGGTAAATACAAACACCACTGCCCCCCCCCCCTTCCTGCAAATGTTGAATAGTAAGATTAGAAGCTACACAGTTACTAATACAGTTCTAAGCAGATTTACACTAGTTCAGACAGAAACATGTGCAAATGCGTGATACGCTGTACCAGGTACTTCAATTCTCATAGTATAAATCATTTGACTCATGCATCAAGATGACAGCCACAGGGAAATGGATCCATACAACCCCTCCCCTCCCCCCCCCCCCCCCCCCCCACAAAAAAACAACAAAAAAACAAACAAAAAACAAAAACAAAAACAAACAAACAAGTACAATACAGATTTTTTTTTTTTTTTTTTAAAGTGAAACACAGATACAACTTCTGAGTATTATTATCAATGGTAGAAAATGGCTTGCCATACCGATATCTACAATAGAGTTGAAAAGAACACAGGTTCATTTCATTTCACTCTGTTGGTAATAATTCATAATGTCATTTATCACTTTAACTTTGTGCTGCCCAAACACTGGAGACAGGAAAAAGTATTTAGGTAATCCTAATCTGATTTTGCAGTCTACAGGATAGGATGAACTAACCATTTCTTTGCATGTGGATTATTTGTGAGAGGCAACATTTGCAAAACAAGTCCAAGATCAAGTCACCCTTCCCAATCCCCTCACAACGAATCTATTTACACTGTAAGTACCTACAGTAAGAAACATTTCTTGAGTAGATTTAGGGGATCTTGTTGGATTATCCCCTTGGGCTTATCTGTAAATTGGTGCAAAGGAGATGAAACACACTGATGCACTGCCAAAAAAAAAGAAAAAAGGACTAAACCAGAACCACTTGAAAGCTTGCTTTAAATAGCAACAGCTCCAAAATTTCCTGGACAGCTTAACAGGATGATTCCATGTAGTGGTTGAATGTTTCTGAAACTGGGCTTGAAACTTGGCAAAGTTGGCAAGTGTCAAATTTATACAAACTGCAGAAATGTTAGTGAATTGTCATTGCTCCCTTACGACTAACACAGGTCCACAAGTGTGAAGTGACTAAACACATGTAGACATTTTTGACCAAATGTATCCTAAAGTTTGTGAGTGTTCAAAGTCTCCAGCACAAGAATTAAGGGTGAGCTAGAGTCACAACTATTCAAATCATGACTGTCACTGATGTAGACAGGCTATATTATACAAGATAAGCAGAGAGAGAGAAAAAAAAAAATCTGAACTGACATACACTGTAATGCTTCATTTGAAGACATGACTGTGCTCTAGTCATAAGTTAAGTGACAATATAAGATCTTGGTAATTTGCTTATAAAATGTGGCTTTTTGTTTATTTCTTTTTTCACAAATACTGCAACAATTGTATGTGATGCAGCGTGCTATCATACAATTATCACACTATGTATAGGTGGGCCATGTTCAGCTATTAATCTCTATAGGAACAGCATGAACCATTTTAGCTTTTTAACTTCATGAAATTTGCCTTTGTGGCAATGATTCTCTACTCTGTATTACGACATGCTGACTACCAACGAACAAGTGACAGAATAGTCTGTGGGGTCAGGCATCATCGAGCTATAGATTTCATGGATACACCTGAACACTTCTCCTTACTAACACAACTCCCGGGATTAAACTGAGCAGAACATAAAAAATCAATTACGTGACAAAGAGCAGCAAGAGCACATATATCAAGACACGGCTCTGTTGACCAACTGTCTACTTCCGCACTTGAAGTACCAGTGTAAAGAATAGTAAATATATTTGGCCTTGTGATGGCACGCTGACTGTACAATGCATTCTTCTCAGATTTCATCACAACCACAGCCAACATGAGTATAGTATTCTGCGAAGAGAAAGGAGGGGTTAAAGTACTTCTTTGACACTTGGTTCACTACTAAATGATAGAAATAAGTGATTCTTTTCAATCTTCCAGTTCCACTTACGGCATAGGTATGAATGCTGCATTTTGGGCCTCCTCAACAGAATTTAGAATTGAGACACATGAACTGAACAGTACACTCAGGATACAGTTATCTATACACATTCTAATTTCTATACATTATGAATGTTATGTCAACAAACTGCAACATTATATGAGCAAATCACAACTTTAAAAAAAAAAATCAATTTTCACTTCATTAATTCAGGTGTTCTTTTTTTAATGATAAACTTTGTATTTAGATACATGTATCTTTCGATATCACACAATAGACTAGTCAAAGATGATCACACAGATTATATCCAGCAAAGTCCTTGAATGTCTTTCATTTTTACATTCTGAAATATTAGAATAGACTTGGACAAATAACACCACGAATAGCAGATCAGTGTCATATTTTCAAATGGTAGCCATCATTTTTGGCTGCATTTCAGAAGTGATATTTGCTTGCACGACATTCAAGAACTGTCTTGTGCAATGCACACTAATAATTCACAGTCTGAAGTATCACTTTTAAGATTTTATTACATACTGCATGTCTGAAGCAAGAATGTGAGCCAGCTTGCACAAAGAACATGTTTCTTCACATAACTTTCTACCTCATTACTAATTGATGGGAGAGTCATTTTGGGTCGATGGTCAAAACATCTACCAATTCCTGGGTGAAAAGAGTGGGAAAACAAGGGAAAGATGCAAAGGGATTAGACTTTATAGCACAGCAGAACTTTGTTGTGTTTTGATCCATTTGTGTGGCTGGGCGCAATACAATGGACAAGACGAAGTGACGCGGGTCCTTGCAGATCAATAGCGCAGCGCTGGATGGCAGTGGCAAAACTCGCTGGTATTGTGCCCGGGATGAATCGGGGACATAGCCGAGTGATCATAAGGTTTCCCTTAACGTGGATCGATGCCCAGTTCCAGGTGAGATGACGGCCCATGCCAACTCCGTTGCTATATATAATCATTGTGTGGGTGTGTGTGTGCGTGTGTCAACAGCACAGCAAGAGGGCGCTACAACAGTTTTTAATTCCACCAATTATTGAGTGCCATGACAGATGTAAGCCCATCCTCTAATTTACCGCTATCCAAGATAATGTAAACTGAAAACGTGGCCAACATACATCGCCAGTTTCAGAGGCAGAAGGGCACTAAAAACAACCATTATGCGGACTCAATGCTGTTCAATGCCCTTTTGCTACTAAACTTGATGATATCAAATTCATAAAAATACGCTCACAGCTTGCCACACAATTAACCATAAAGACTATCAGAAGTCAAAGGTCCCCCATCTGATTTAGCCCATGTTTGTTACATGCTTTCCTCTCTTTCTTTCATGAAAATACAAACTGGGAAAGTTTGTAATCAACGAATGAGACAAGTCATGAGATATATCATGCATCAAACTAGTCAGAATATAAATGATCATACAACCTAGTTGCTATACATTCTTGCTGAACTGTGCAGTGCACAGCAAGACCCACATTTGGCCAATTGTAATACAAACTGAAAGAACTCATTGCTCTGCCATATCTCAAAGTTGGGTTCTACTGTACTTTCCAGTCACTTTACATAATTTGTACAACAGCATCAAGCCAAAGAGTAAATGTTCTCACCTTTTCTGACATGCCCTGGGCTGCTACTTCAGGTGCTTGGTACTGAGCCCCAATGTGGTTGTCTGCAAAATTGTACCAAGTAAAAACAAGACAGTTTAGCACTCACAGACACATATGCACACAAAGAAGAAACAATATATTAATAGCTGACAGTATTTAGAAATACCACCCTTGGTTAATTGTACTACCACCACTCAGTGGCGTATCTAGGGAAAACGGCGCCCGGGGCAAGCGCGAAAATTGCGATCCTAATTTCTGAAAAAGTGTTCAACCCAACCCCATCCCAGTAGGGACTTTAAACCAAGTGCACATGATATGCTTTTTCAAGCACTTAAAAGGGGTCTTTTGAGAGTGATTTAAATGTAATGAATTTTGATAAATTTTGGCGAGCGAGCGCAGCGAGCGAGCCGAAAATTTTTGTATTTCAGCTTACAAAACATGGAATTCTTGTCATTTTTTTGCTTATCAAATCTTACAATTCTAATCAAGATATAGTGACGGCCTGATAGATAACGATTTATACGTACAAACTGAGGACTTTAAAAAATACTCTAAATTAGTACGCGCGAGTGAGCCGAATTTGTATATTTCTGCGTCATCATCACGTTTTGTTCTTATCACTTTTTTATATATAAATTTTGGCGAGCGAGCCGAAAATTGTTGTATTTCATCTTACAAAACATGGAACTCTTGTCATTTTTTGCTTATTAAATCTTACAATTCTAATCAAGATATAGTGACGACCTTATAGATAACGATTTACTGTATACCAACGAACAGAGGATTTGAAAAAATACTTTATTTTATAGTACGAGCGAGTGAGCCGAAATTTGTACATTTCCGCGTCATGATTACGTTTTGTTCTTATCTTTTTTGACTTTTTTGCGCCCCCCCCCCCTGCATGTTCGAAACCATTTGGCGTCCTCTTGATCCAATCGTTTCAGAACGAATGAAATTGCAGCTGCTGCTCCGAGTAACATTTTTCCTGCTAAATATAAAATGATATGTGTGAACACAATAGACATTGTCATTTTGTCCGCGTCATCGTCACGGGGTTTTTCTTTTGTTTTGTTTTGTTTTTTTTGATAAATTTTGGCGAGCGAGCGCAGCGAGCGAGCCGAAAATTTTTGTATTTCATCTTACAAAACATGGAACTCTTGTCATTTTTTGCTTATTAAATCTTACAATTCTAATCAAGATATGGTGACGGCCGTATAGACAACGATTTATACCAACAAACTGAGGACTTGAAAAAATACTCTAAATCGTACGAGCGAGTGAGCCGAAATTTGTATATTTCCGCGTCATCATTACGTTTTGTTCTTATCTTGTTTGATTTGTTGTTGTTTTTTGCGCCCCTCCCGTTGGCGCCTTCTTTTGATCCAATTGGCGATCGCTTCAGAACTAAAGATATTGCATTCGCTGCTCCGTGAAACATTTTGCCTGCTAAATATAAAATGACATGTGTGATCACAATAGACATTGTCATTTTGTCCGTGTCATCATCACGTTTTGTTCTTACCTTCTTTTTTATATAAATTTTGGCTATCGAGCCGAAAATTTTGTATTTCAGCTTACAGAACAGGGAATTCTTGTGTGAACACAATAAACATGGTCATTTTGTCCGCGTCATCATGTTTTGTTTTTATCTTGTTTGATTTGGTTTTCTGCCCCCCCCCCCCCCTTTCCGGGCGATTTTCTTCTTCTTCTTCTTCTTCTTCTTCTTCTTCTTCTTCTTCTTTTCTGTTTTCTTTTTTTTCCCCTTCTTTTTCTTCGTTTTTTCTTTTTTTTCTTCTTCTTCTTTCTTTTTTTTTCGTTTTTTGCGCCCCCTAGGAGTGGCGCCCGGGGCACGTGCCCCCCTTGCCCCCCTCTAGATACGCCACTGCCACCACTTCTACTTGCATCACTTCTACTATTACCATTTCTAATACTACTTCTACTATCTTCAGTTATCTCTTTCAGACGCTTTCCTTGAGTGGTCCAATACAGACCACTGTTTTCCACTTTAATCGCTCATGTGCACCCTCCTAGAGATATTTAATGTCACCCTTAATCACCTTCTGGTCTTCTCTAACCACTTCCATAAATCTCATCTTTGGCCCTCCCAGCTCTCTTTCTGTCACCCAACCATGTTAGGTTACACCATGGACCCTATTAGGTCCATGGTTACACTAATACCTTCGAGGGTTTCAGGTGGTATTTTGAAACTTTGGGTATCTATTCAAACTCATTATACCTCTCCTTTGAAATAAAAACCCATGATTCATGAAGACTTCAGGATGTAGTTTGTCTTAGGCCTAGCTGTCAATCACATCAAGACATTTCCATTCATGCATAAAATGTTGCTGCAATGTGTGGATTTGATTTACTCAAAAAAATAAACACATGCTGGAAATTGCAATTCATGTTACAGTCATTCTTTCATGAGTCTCACAGTCAATCCTCAGCTCAAAGTTTTATTCACTACATCTGATGTTGCTTGTCTGATTTCAATCAGTGAATGCTGAATCTTGCATTATATGTGTGAGAGTGTGGGTATACTTTGTGTATGCTCACAAGTATACTATACCCATGTTGACTATGCACAAACTGGTTCTATTCATCAGATGTGTACACTTGGTTCCTGGATCAATAACTCCACATTTTCTTGTAATTTGCAGCCCCTGGATACCTCAGTGGGAGGCAAAAGATTCACTTTGTCCCTCAATTATCGAAGCAGCCATGGTGTAACATTCCAATTGATAGACTGGTTGCTTCACTCATGCGGTAATGAGGATCTTTTTTGGCAGGGCAGCCGGGCATAGACAGTGTAATGAAAATGCGTTTTCATGTGTTGAGATAAGCATCATAGAGAAATGCAGTCAAGAGCTATGGTTTGCTCTACTGTTCATGTTCCTTCTCCCCCCCCCCCCCCCCCACTTCACTCGCTAGTCTAGTTATTTTTCTATTCAAATGTTGTAGCTATATAGTGATTTATGTTTATTGATGTTTTGTTGGATAGCGCATCAATTTAGTGTACAAAATGCACAAGATTTTTTTTTCTACTCATATGCAGAGAAGTTCTGAATGATTATTAAATCAGCTATCATTTCTAAGCACTCATAGAAGATGTACTTTTAAAATCAATTGAGGTGATATAATGTTTACAGGACAAGGTATTCTGTTTTCTCTTAAAACAACATATTTCATATGGTATCCAATTATAAACAAAAATACCACTTCACAATGATATTCCATGATGTAGGTACCTATGTTGTTCTTCAGTGCAAGATTGAGACAATTCTTGTCTTCAGGAGCAGATGCTGAGACTGTTGTGATGAGAGGATAGCATTTTTAGCAAGTTCATTTCTAGAGTATTCTTCTTTCTTGGGTGCCAATACTGCAAAATTCTCATGGGCTATTAAACATGACTCTTGGGGTGACACAGCAGCAAGCATTCCCATTTGAATCAGGCTGATCATAAAAGTGGGGGGGGTTTTTTGCCATGTATTCTTCGTTTACTGTAAGTACCATTATAACAAAAGATGTGATATTATTACAAAAATACATGAGTATACTTTTAAGATAATGATAAAAAAAGCCTTTTTGTTTTGTTTTGTTTTTTAGCCATTCAGCTGTGAATGCTATCTTTCTCAGCATCGCCACCTCAGAAGAGAGCTACATCAAAATAACCCAATGCTGCACACCGGTAGTGGTCCGATAGTCCCTGACCAGTAAAAATCACTTGTCAGACCAGTAACTTTTTCAGAAATGGACTAGCACAAAAAATGGAAAAACTGAGTCCTACAGGTCTGACAGACAGGTTGGACCAGTAGAAAAAATGGGTTTAATAGTGTGCAACCCTGCATAACCTAAATCTTAATTTGCACATTTGATCATCACCAATAAGACTATCATGAAAACATGTGGAACTTACACCATATTAAGACTTTATCCCATTTCTGTTTCATTTCCATTACTGCTGTTGGAGTTTCATCCCTTTCACTGAAGTTGACTTAAAGGTATAGCCTAAGTTGTCTTCCCTTATTTAAATGAATGAAGAACAAATCAACTTTCTCTTTTGAAAAAAAAAAAATCCTAAGTACAAAACTGGAAAATATGGGGCTTATACATACAGTAATTCTAAACAACCTTGCTACCATCCTAAATCCCTTTCCTCTAAAACTTAGTCTCTGGGTTCCTAATCTTTCTTTCTTTTTTTTTTCTTTTTTTTTTTGGGGGGGGGGGGGGACTTTAAAGAGAGTTCTGTTTCACATTCAAGTGGTTAACAAAGGCATTCAAGGTCCTTCTCCTCCTATTGTCTTAACTCACTCCCCCCATCCCCAACCTTCCCGATCCTTACTCATTCTGGGAGAGGTTAGAACTCATGCTCATTGATTTCTTTACATTTCAAATCAATTTGACAATCATTTAAGACGGGAGAGCTGGCATTCTGTGTCTGCTACTAATGCTAACTGTAATCTCCTCCTTTCACTGAACAAGGCATTAACTGGGAACAAAGACGCCCGGAGGGATTGGGTCTGCTCTGCCTTTACAGCTCCTAAAAGACGAACAAAATGTTCTCCTACATGCCTCAAAGGCGACTGAAGATTGACTGGTCAGATATTGATTTCCTTTGTCGTGAACACTGGCCAAGTCTGGATTAAATGCAAGGCTGTGGTTATTGTACCACATGGAGACCTCAGGATATTTGGTAGCATTGTCAGAACTTGTTTATACAATTGTAGATATGCCCGCATGTATTACACAACAAACATGATTTTTGCAAAGGAACTTTGAAATAACCGTTTGAGCTATTACTGAAAACACAGGGAAGACATACAGTGCACTTGTCACTGTGCTTTATTTACGAATTTAAAGGGGATGGCTAGTAACCGATCAGTGGGAATCAGTGGGAATGCTGAGGGATGATTGTTCCAATCTTTGTGGGATTCATTTAAGAGTACATTATATATCTATTGTTGTGTGAAAATTATTTGCTTCAGAACGGTCTCATATTCAAGTAATGTGCAGATTAATGCCCTGTCACTGACCAGGCACGCTAACCTAGAAACATAAAACTGCACATTACCTGAATATGAGACCATTCTGAAGCAAATAATTTTCACACAACAATAGATATATAATGTACTCTTAAATGAATCCCAAAGGGATTGCAACAATCATCCTCCAGCATTCCCACTGATTCCCTCTGATCAGTAACTAGCCATCCCCTTTAAGAATAATACACTTTGTATCTATTCAACACTGTCTCATTTTTGTTGGTAAATTAAACATTATAACAAACTGGTCACACAAATGAATAAACATTTTTTGCACAGGTTTGTACATATTTCACCTTTGCAATTAGAGATATGAAACTATTCCTATCCTACACTGTACAATTTCCACTTAATATCCAGTAGTAAACAAGTATCCCCTGCTCTCCTTTTACAAAGTTTTGGTAATCTTTACAACTTGTTTTGTTTTGCAGAGCTTTGTTCCCCTTCCTTTCCATTGTGCTGTTTGGTCTACTCTAGTCTGCATTCAATTTGAATATTGCACATTATAAAACTGCACAAAGGTAACATTGGTTTTCAGAGGCCTCGAAAGTCATCTTCCATCATTTGGAATTTGCCTGCAATACATCGTCACAGGGTCTACCAAGAATCCTGTCTGGCTTACAATATTTGCCAGGATAATGAGTTGTTCTGGAGTATTCCGAGATCAGAAGTAAATCATAATCATGGCCGGTGTATCCAACTTTTATTCTTGAGTAGATGGAATGTTATGTGATGACTCATCGTGCCCTACAAGATAGCAATTGTATTTCCCATGATTTTTATTTCGTATTTTCTCAGATTGCGATACTGGCAGCATATCTTTATGGCAAGTATACTTCACATATTTGTTCTTAACCCATTGAGGACAGACTGATTTTGCTACAACATGCATTTTCCCACAGACACCTGCTTGAGTATACTCGGGCCTCGTCCTCAACGGGTTAATCCACTGAAATCATGTTATTCCAGCATTATTTTACACAAGCCTATTTCCTTTTCTTCTCTTTTTTTTTTTTTTGGGGGGGGGGGGAGGGGGGCTTTTTATATGGGAGGGGTGAGCTAAAAGTCATCATTTGCTTTACGATGTCTGTGAATTTGCTACATTTCCTATGAATGGGTAATTTTCAATTCAAAGCAATATCATTCAATATGGAATTTAAATTGATATTTCATCACAAGAAATTCAGAAATAATTTCATAAAATTGCCTTTCTCGATGAGAAATGTGATATCAATTCTAAATGTTGACCAATGCAGTGCTGCATTTTACGCAAGCTCGACATATAATTTCTGCATATCGCCAAGAGAAGGAAATCCTATACTCAATATGAGTGAGAAATTTGATTGCGTCTGACATACGGAGTCAAAGGTCATGAGGCAACACGCATAGCATCACGTTCACTGTCAACTTGGAAGTTATCAATGTAAGGTGTGTTGATATCCCAATGGAGGTTTAGTGCTGAATAGCTAGCGTGCTGGGGGTCGGTCAGGTCACGAAATATAGATATTTGCAAAAATTCCATGGAGACAGGCAAATTTCCAGTTGTTTTGATATATGGCTCTAATTTAGTAAACTTTTTTTTTCTAGTATAGTATAGAGGGCAATGACGATTCCATTTTACATTAAGTATTTCTGTCCAAGCTGTTTCTAATCTTTGGGTTGTATTGAAAAGTTTGTATCAATATTAGCATTGCGTCCCCTTGGAGGAAAAAAATTACCAAGTACTGTAATTACAAGAATAAATCATTTGCACACTCTGAAAGCTTTGGAATCATTCTTTAACCTAAATGTTAAACATCTGCATAATTTTGCAAATTCACCATTTTTTTTTTTAATTAAAAGACAATACAGAGAGACATCAAAATATGTTTTGGCACTTGAAAACTACAAATTATAATAGAAAATTTAGTTTTTCCGGGATCTCTTTGTTAGTGGGGATTTATAGCACCTATGTGTAAATGCATCAATGTTCAGGTATTTCCATACTAGGACATCTTTCAATCACTTGGAATACTGTAATCTAGGACTCTATGAACATACACTGTAATTAGAGCCTCTGGCAAGAAGATTTTGTGATCTAGATGGTGAAACTCACAACAAAAAGCAGGCAACCATATCATGCCTGAAAAGATACATTAACTCAACATATGCTAGCAGATCAATTAAATAAACCTCGGAATGAAAAAAAAAAACTGTTATATTACACAAAAGTCTACAAAGTTTTAAATTAACAAAAAAAAAAAAAACCCACATATTTCTAGAGAGCATGTAGACTCATAAAATTCCCATTTCCCTTAAAGGAGAAATGTGCATTATTCCTTACTATACAACAAACAATGACCATTTCAAACTGCTTTAACCTTGAGATTTTTCACTCTAGAAATTTACTTAGATGGGATAATTAGTATATATGTACTTGCAGTTTGGGCTGGTAAATTTCCTTCATGCACACATTAAAAGTTTCTTACCAAAATCTATCAGATTCGGGCAAGCCTTATGCAACGCTGCACACTGGCACTGGTCTGACGGTCCCTGACCAGTAACTTTTTCAGGAACGGACCAGAAAAACATGGGAAAACTGGGTACCCACTGGTCCGATAGACAGGTCGGACCAGTAGAAAAAAAAATGGGTAAGTGTGCAGCCCTGCCTCATGATTACTCTTAACTATGTGTGTACATGAGAATGTATAGGCATATTAGGTAGATATAACATTCCAAACTTGGGCCTCCTGCTCATGCATTGCTCAGTGTAGAAATTATGATTTAAAGGCATTGTTTACCACTGGGAGCAGTGATTAAAGAAATGTGTGAGTTATCACATTTGATGCATATATCTGTGTAGGTCATTTGTATCACAAAACATCCTAACATACAAACATTTTGCAATAAACCCTAAAATATATTAAGATTATCAATATTTTTCTCAATAAACCATAACATAAACGGTTTAGTCAAGAATCAATTCTATTAATCATTTTTCACATTTTGTTTATTAACCACTATCTAACACTGATTATAGACTTACTGATCAACATTTTTACATTGGTTGTTTCTATCCCTACAATGTAAAATGTAACTCACATTTACGTAAGAACTATTTTGAAGCACTAAAGATGGGTTTTAGATTCATCTGCAATTGGTAATGCCTTTAAGATAGCTTTTTAGATGAAAAATTTGTGAAAATTTCATTTGAAGCAATGACAACCACTTTGTCACGTAACCTCGTGAATAGTAATATGAGAAATAGACTCTTGCTGAGTCGCCAATCCACCAAATTACGAAAATCCAACGATGACTATAATCGCTTGCCCTCCTCAGAATGCTCCCCCCCCCCCACCAACTTTCTCCTACCAGCTACTAGTCACATACACATGTTTGTGATTTAAGTACAAATAACAGCTAAGTAATAAAACATCTACAAGGTACTAAAAATGGATTTCATAAATCCATTTAAATCTATTATTCAGGAGTCAAGCTTCCACATGAAATCAATCATCCATGTGTACCTTCCCAAATTATTTCACCCATGTGAATTCTCACTGTAAAGAAAATGGCCATAAAAAAGTCATAAGTTTAATGTTCAATTGTATGAGTCAAAACCATTTTTGTTGCTGTTTTAACAGCTGATTAACCAGCACTGCCAATATTACAGTATGTTAGGTTGAGATTCTTTTTTATTATTATTATTCACCAGTATGCACCAATTTGGAGCATTCTAATACACACCAGTCTGACAATTTTGGTAAACCACAATCTTTAGCACGGAATCCTGAGTAAATTGCTTCATAAAAAACACAACAAATTTCTATTATGAAACCCCCTCTGAGACACAAATCCAATCCATACTACAGTTAGTTTTGATATCAAAAGTAAAATTAAAAATTGGGGATGGTTTCATCAAAACATAATACAAAAATAAAAAATTAACAGAATTTGAAGTTTCATATTTTTTATGAGACAGATAAGTTAGTTGTAGAAAAAAATATGCAAATTTGATGACATGTAATCACCTCACAAGTCTTCTCCTAACCTGCACAAAAATCTTCTTTAAAGGACAAGTTCACCTTCATAAACATAAGGATTGAGAGAATGTAGCAATATTAGTAGAACACATCATTGAAAGTTTGAGGAAAATCAGACAATCCGTTCGAAAATTATGAATTTTTGAAGTTTTTGTGCAGTCACTGCTGGATGAGAAGACTACTGCAGCGTATCACGTCACATGAGTACAACAATATAAGGAAAATATAAAGAGAATTTCACAAAATTTCATCTTTTGAAAAAAGTACACATTCCCTTGACTCGTTACTGACATGTTATGGGTAATATTAGAGGCAAGTCAAGTGCTCTTTTATTATGCGAAAAAAGTGAAAATATGTCGAATTTTCTTTACATTTTCTTTATACTGTTGTACGCATGGACATCACAAGCTGTAGTAGTCTCCTCAACCAGCAGTTCCAACACAAACATTTCAAAAATTCATAACTTTTGCATCGATTGTCTCATTCTCCTCAAACTTTCACTGATGTGTTCTACTAATATTGCTGCATCCTCTCAATCCTTAAATGTTTATGAAGGTGAACTTGTCCTTTAACCATGATAGTGGTCTTTCTTTTGAAAAATGAAACAAAATAAAGTCATTGTGTCATTGAATCAATGTGTGCAAAAATCTTTCAATAAGGATTTTTAGTAGTTTTCTGTTTTCTGTAGTACTAATTCTGAAGCATTTGTGTGTGTGTGTGTGTGTGTGTGTGTGTGTGTGTGTGTGTGCAAACCAAGAAAAGAGGATTGAAATGTTGAAATTACAATTATGAAACCAACATTATTGTGCAAGAAATGTATGTAGACACTAATCTGCAAATTTCTAAACTTTTTTGTCATATTTTCACATCTCACTTTTACGATCAACTTGTACTATTCCATTGGTCTGATCTTTAATCATTTACTAGTACAGTCAATCCAAACATGAAAGCAGCATTGCATTTAAAATGCAGTGCCTTTCTTTTTCACCAACAATTCAGATCACATAGCTAGTGATTAACACAATGTATTGCCTCCCCCCTCCCCCCCCCCCCCCCCCCAAAAAAAAAGAGGTACACAAATTGTCATTCCTTATAACAGGCTCACACAATCCAACACACACTGAAGCACAAATAGACTGGAAGAGTGGAAGAAGCGACTATCTTCAATAAACGGCAGGCCTTTTTAGTGATGCCATTGTGAAGGGATTTAACCTCTTGTTCCCTCACTCCTGAAAAAGCATAGGTTCTGAGTTTTCCAAATATGCAGGAACAAAATGTCAGTTCCCCACTTTGATTGGAAACTTCCCTGTGATTTGTACGTTGGGTGGACAAACACCGGTCTATGTCTGGTGGGAGGGACCTCATGGGACTTATAATCCTCATTCATTTGGGTTGTGTGTCAAAGAGATTACAAAATACTCTCTGAGTACAGGGTCTGGTTTATTAGACTCTCTCCTCTCTACCAATGATCCACATCGGTTACACCAGGTGCACTTACCAAACACTTTACAAAAACTTTGCTGAGCCCTGTAAGCATTTAAATGCCGTGCACATTATTGTCCTGGACTGATAATATTCATCAAGTTCATCCATTATTTATCAAAATAGTAGGTTACTTTCTATTCAAAGGTATTCACTATTGGGGCTTCCAATTCCAAATGTGCCTGTGGGTACAAACTCCCAGTTTTGTTTACAATGGTTGCCATAGGAACATCATTCTCCCCTTTCCAACCTCGGTTTCAGAATTGTGTGAGTGCATGGCCTGCAGCACAATACAGCGCCACTGTGTGGTCTGGACAAGATACACAGATCACACAGTAGGGACGCTGCATGCAGGAGCATTTTGGTTCAGTGTCAGGGGAAAGATATGACCCCCTTGACAATGATTTACAATATCTTGGCCATGATCACTTTGATTTTTGTGCTTTCTGGATAGCTCTATGAACGACGTTCAAGGTTTACTGCCAACTTATTGGAGAACTGTTCAACTCAGGTGTTTGGATCATACACTTTATGGTCAGAAACATTTGCAGAATATGTACTCAATGAACACAACATGTGTACACAACCATACAAACTGTAGTATACCATGTAGAAAACTCAAGGTTCTATGTGAAAATTTAAAAAAACAAACCTTCACTTCTGTCAATGGAGTAATTTGGTCATTTATTTATATATTCAATACAGATTTATCTCACAGAGAGCTACAGAAGTTTCATTATAAGCATTTTTAAGAAGGCAAAAGCTAAGAGTGTGAAACATACACCATCATGTAGGGGCAGTATACAAAGCTGCATTCACATCACAGACAAAATTAGTGGGATAACAATTTTGCAATCCAAATCTCAGGATTTACTGCACCCATTACTACAGATAGACAGAAATATTTCGCTTATTTGCCAATCACGATACAACTGTAATTTGTCAACCAAACTGTGCATGTCCAAAAAATCTACCCAAGTGGTGACATTTTGTAGAAGTGCCTTGCTTTTGTACACTGTTTAATTTATGTGTGTTTTAAATGAAGGGATACATAACTAATCTCGAGATCTTTTTGCTCCAGCCTTCAAACACTTCTCGCAGTGTGAATTATTGCACTGTTTCTCAAATTATCATGGTAATTCCAAAATAATTGCAAGATTTCTTGGAATTTGGATCACACTATTTAATAGTGGGATTTTTGTGTTCATATCTCAAAGGCAAAAATCTACAGATTTGGATCATGATAAAAATCTTGAGATGTGTATCCCTCTACAGCAATTCGCATCAGTGTGAATTCCACTAATAACACTTCTCCTATTAGGCTATTCATATGACGAGCATTTGGACAAAGGTCCCATACTTTGTACTGGTTTAAAGCACATGTTTGTTAGTCGCCCTATACTTAAAGCAAGGTGGTTTGCAGCACCCCGCCATGGTATTCACAATCAGAACTATGACAAGATAATTACAACAGAATCATCTTTCTGACAAGTAGAGACTCCAGCTCTTCTGCTTAGAACTGCAATTTTCACAAAATTGTTCACAAAATTTCCCACTCTCCTGCTTTAATTTGAATTTTGCCTGCTTTAATTTGAATTTTGCCAGCTCTAATACAAATGTAGAGCTTGTATGTCTCCTGCTTAAAGTTAGCTTTCTTCCACCCAAGTTTAGTTTTGTCATACAGGTACATGTTCCCAAATAAGGCTATTAAGAGAGCACCAGAGAGCATATAAACCTGAGCTAGACCCCAGGGCAGGGTGTAAAACCCAGTGAAGTTGTCCTGCCTCACATTCAACTGGATCCCATGGAAGACCAACTCATATAGCTGATTCATGGGCTATCCAAACATCTTCCCAGATGGAAAATGACACAAAGCAAAACAGGCTCACAAGAGCTGTATCCTTTTTACAGGACTTCAAATAATCTTTGAAGTGAATGAACGATGTCATTTGAAATCACATCACATCTTCTGAGTGTTTAATCACAGTGCAATGATGTTGTTGTTGTTGTTTTTTTGCCTGTATTTGTTTCAGTACACATAGGAGGGTATTTTCCATGGTTCCTTCCTTGTTGAGTGTCAATCAACAAAAGCTCTTCATCCATGACATGCTGGCTGGCTGGCTGACAGAATTATGACATGTTTGAAACCACTCAGCTAACACTTTGATTGGAGTGGGTACCAATGTCTTGTGATTGTGATGAGCATAATAGAAGGGTGTCCTAACTGTCACAAGACCTGGGAATAATGGCATGGTGTGTTTGCTCATCTTTACACATGTACAGAACATTCTCACACAGCTTTGAGAATGCAAACATTTACCGGTACAAACTCCCACCACAGCCAGTTATCCTCAGTGCAAGGAGATTCTGCTATAAACAGATGAAGCATGTCACCTTTTTCTTACAATGCTTGGTTGTAGTCTCAGAGTTTTGAGTGATTCTATATCTTATCTAAAACTGTGGCTTATGCATGGATCATGTTTGTGATTGTGAATAAGAATATACTGCATCTGATTCTATTGAACCCAAAAAAAATCAATAGGCTACGGTTAAATGGTCATTTATAAAGTGATGACAGGGGCTTTATTTGGGCAGAGTGACAACAAACTACTGAAATGATGCTTATAATATTACATCAGAATATACAGTCACTAGAAAACATTAAATCATTAACTCTCTCTCTCTCTCTTTCATTCCTGTTATTTGTGTGTGTCTGTTTTTGTTTTTGTTTTTTGCTTTCTAAAGCTGGAGTCTTGTATGGTCTTGTATAGTGAAATGAACTATGGGAAGTGATATCTAATTCATTCCTACAAGTGGCATGATTTCAATTATCATTACAAAATAATGGCATTATGAGGGTTAAAGCAGTTTGAATGAAGGTAAATTTGAAGAAGGTGAGAAAATAAATACCTCAACTTTCCTTGCTCTCATTTTATACAATCCCATGTAGATCACTACAAAATGATGTACTTGTCAGCTAACAAGTACAAGTACAAGTACAAGTACGATAAGCACAAGTACAAGTACGAGCACAAGTACGATAATACGCCAACGGCGGTCTGTACTTTACTGGAAGAAGAAGAAGAAGAAGAAGTAAAAAAAAAAAAAAAGGTCCTCAGCTCATCTCTCCCCTTCAACTTCCATGTTTCTTCAGCTGATAAGCAAAAAAAAAAAAAAAAAAAAAAAAAAAAAAAAAAGGTCTTCAGCGCAAAAACATCACCTTAGGCTCACACTTTAAAATCTCAATCTATTTATTTTTGGTCCACTTACATGTATGTACATTGTACTTCCGGGTAAAAAAAGTGGGGGGGGGGGGGGGCCAAAGTGATGACACCTTATGTATTCCTTTGTATGGTGCACAAAAAGTGGCCAGGGCTGACCCCCCCCCAGTTCCGCCAGCCATGCTTGTAGGAATCATATTAGGCGTTTTTACATCAGCCCGATAAAAATCCAAGCTCGAGATATTTTTCGCGATTGCGCATTAGTGCGCTATTTCATCACCTATTCACATCAGCCCAAAGAGAATTAGCCCGAACTTTTTTCGAGCTAATTCGACAGCTGAGCATGTGCAAACAGCATCAGTAATGTGTGCACTTTCAAAAATTCCTCATGAGTTGTGTGCAGTTTCCCTCGATCGATCAGGTCACACACGCTATGCATGATGGGATGCATCGCGCTAATTTCTTGAGGCATTTTCACATGATCAAATAGCGCGCTAGTTCGCCAATTATCCCGCTATTTCAGAAATTTCCCGAGTTGGACTCGAGAAATTTTCTCGATCAGAGCGATACAATTAGCGCGCTAATTTGTGTTCACATTATGAAATAGTGCGCTATTTCGCGATCGGGTTAATTTCCCCAAGTCAGAAAATAGCGCGCTATTTCGTAACATCGGGCTGATGTGAAAACGCCTATTGTTTCAATAAATGAAGACAATACTTTTATGCGTAGGTGCAGGAAAGCAACAATGCATTGGGTTATATCATACCTAGGGCACAAGGAAACGTACTATTAAAGTAGTCCCCTTTGACATTATCAATTGGTTTCACATTATTCTACTTTCTTACAATGACAGCTGTGCAGGTATTTCCCTAATACTGCACAGAGCAGGCAGATATTTTGAGACAAAATACTCATTCCTGTCTTGAACTATGAGGGCTAGAGTAATTCAAAAAGAGTTTATTAGTCTGTACATTAAAATACTACTTTGACAGGCTATGTCAAATGAGTTGTCTCAAAAAACAGCACACTAGATTCACCTTAACTGATTACAATCACAGCACACGAGATTTAACTCAATTGTTACAATCACATTTGCTCTGCACAACTCCTGTATCCCAGTACTGAGCAGCACAAGCTTTTGTTGAACACATTTAAGTAATTCTTCCTTGTTGAATACCCACGAAGTCTTGGTACTACAATGAATAATACGAGCCTGACAGACACTCTAGATACTGCTGATGCAAGAATGACCTTAAAGAAAAGTCAATTGGGATTCCCTTTCACTCTCACACTGGATTAAGCTGTGTAATCAATTTTGCCAAAGAATTCCAAATAAGAGGGATTGACCTTCAGTGAAGATTTTTAAATACCGATCAATACCTAACTATTAAAAACGAGAGATATCTTTTGGAATAGAAATCTTTACTGCTTCCTGAATATAACATTATGGCTGCCACTTAGATACTTAAAGGGATGGTACAGTTTTGAATTAGATGTCGATTATAGGGCTGCAGGTTTCCAACTTTTTGTGTGTGCATGATGTGTATAGAATTTGTGAGATAATGAGAAACCTCTTACAAAATCTGAAAGAACATACCAATGTACAATGTATGTAATTCTTAGAGGAATTCACAGTTTATTTGATGAAAGTAGGTCTTGAAATGGCTGAGCTGTCCAAAAAGCGATCCTAATAAAATGCGACGGGCCAAGACTTTTAGGAGGTACAATGTAAAACAAAGAGATCTCAGTCATTTCAAACCGATTTTTATCAAATAAATTTTAAATATCCCTTAAAATTGTGTGCTTTTTAACATTTCATTGAGTGCTTTGCTTTCTAAATATCTCGCAAAAATGTTAAAAGCTGAATCCTCACCTCAACCAATACTATACCACCCCTGTAAGTTTGGAGGATGTTGTAGCCATTCATTACCATGGAAACTGGTTCTAAACAATTTCATCTGGCCCGGTTCATGAACGCACACTACTTGCCAACCATGCTCACACCTGGTTCCAACCCAAAGGCACAATAACAAAAGACTTGCAAAGATCACTTGAGTAATTACTCAATGAAATATTTGGGCCTACTTTTGTAGACCACATTGCCACTTTACATTTTCTGTGTAATCTTGAATTCTCTCTGTCATCAGTATCCCTTTAAACAGATCTATATACCCATCTTTGAAATAATTAATATCATTTATGACATCATTGGAAAGAGTCTCTAAAATACTAACTGAAGTCACCTTCTTGTTGAAAGTTTATGCGCAATGCTTTGCAATAGTACATAAAGCTGTGACCATACACTTCTGGTATTCAATAGCAAAGATGATACTATCTGTCTGTTAACTAATGCCACCAATTTCTTTCTTCTCTATATTTTTTTCTGTACAGACAAGCATTTCCAATGTTTTGAATAATTGAAGTTCCTAGTGTTTCTTTGATCCTCGTTATATTTTGTTTACTGTTTTTTTTTCATTTCATTTCATTTCATTTATTTCCACAACTTGCACAACTAGTAAAAAAGAATGAACGATACAGTGTTGTAATAGTGGACCAGATTCAATGATGAACAGAGGACATAGTTGTTTAACGATAAAATGAACAACTTTAATCCACTATCACAAACTAGCGTCATGTAATGACTGCTGCTCTGACCGTGTCACTCAAATATAGAATACATGGAATATGCGTACACTTGTGATAAATGTAGTGCGCTCATATAACACAACATACAGGATATGTCAATCATAAATATGCAATACAGAGTGTGGAGGAGAAGCAAAGGCCATTGACCTTTCAAGGTTTTTCATATAACTATGGCGATAAATAATTTTCTCTTTTCATAAGTCCAAGTGCTGAAGTAGATCTGTCTTTTATTTACGTGCAGCTACAGCCTGTATGATTCATTCGTGGAAAAAGAAAATCGAAATCAAATCAAATCTTCTACAGCACTCAGCACTTACAGCAGGCCTACAACTGTACCTTTCTTGTACTACTACTAGCTATCTGGCACACTAACAGTGGTATATTACAAAGCTTGTGAGAGACGATACTGTGCTACGATTCTTTTTCAACTTGTTAGTTAATTCAAGATTTTGATAGAGTGTGGACAGATGCCTGAGTCTGACCTGTGTTAATTTGACAATTATATAAATGGCCATGGGTCTACATGTACCTGATTTGACAATGGATATGTTTCCATTTGCATTGAAGACCATGGCTTCGGGACACAGTCGCATTTGTTTCATTCCCGTCCAAGACGACATAGGGAGGGACTGCAGAGCTGAACAGCATTCTTTGCAAATAGCCCAGATCTCGTCGTCCGAGAAGTGACGCTTCCCGTGCTCCGTGGACGCGAGCTTCGCCAGGGACACGGGCACTTCGTCCCCGCCAGATCCGGAGCCAAGAGGAGATGCTTCCGCCATACCGGGTTAGTTTGCTCGATCAACATATCAGAGGAGATCGTTTCGAATTGCAATCGATGTCGGCCACAACATCTTGGGATGGGGGTATTCCTGGTATAAATCCTAAATTTGTCATGTCACTGACAAAGAAACCGACAACATGTAAGCAATGGATGTCATCGATGCAGACATACACGCGTGACGAACACCTGTTTTTGGAGCTCTCAGTTCACTGCACTGACTTGAGCATGCAATACTGTATCGTCGTCGCCACTTGCTAACGGTTAGTGTTCTACTTTCTTCAAAACAATTTGTCCGTCCATCGGTTCAAACGATTCCTTTCCGCATCAATCAAACAGCCAAATGAAAAACAAACAAACAAACCTTCTAACTTACAATAGGATGCCCAGAAAAGATGAATTTTAAAAACTCCACGAGAAGAAGAGTGCCGAGTGACTCTTTTATCTGCGTGCCTCTGCCAAGGCGGATTCACGATTCGATGGGCTTCTTCTTTTCTGCGGACTTCATCAGAGGCTCCGCTTCCCATTGTAACGTGTACAATAACACCGTCACGTCCGTGGGAGCTTTGCTTGTCACGGTTGAGTAGCTCGCGAAGGTTTGTCTGCGGCTTGCACCCCCACACCTACAAACTGTACCAGTCAGCAGGTATAAAATGCTCTCTTTGCAACGGGGCTTGGGTCGAGGGGAAAGATTCACGAATGCATCAACCAGGGAGGTGGCCCATCTCCCTGCATCAACCTTCCTCAAACGCTTGTCACAAAGGAGCAATTTAAGCGAGCAAGGTAGCGTGGAGGGAAATACAATCACCACTCAGGGCATGATTCTCCGGTCCTAAAGACATGATCAATAATTTGTGCGTAATCCTATTATCAAATCTGACTACAGAATGTACATAACCTCGGTAACGCACAAAAGAAAATAGGAAGTTGCGACAACGCCGTTTCAGTGGGGATGGAGGTGGGGGAAGGGAGGGGTACTCATAGGGCTTGAGGCGCCAAGCAGACTGCTGGGGGGGGGGGTGAAATTGACTACGTCATGTACTTTTGTTTCATTCCTGAAATGTGGCAGTGATTCTAGGCGATTTCGGATTTAAGTACTGCCCTGGCACCTACAGGTAAAGTCAGTTACACGTGCATTTCTTCCTCAATTTCTGATGACAAAGATTGAGTGTGTATGTCGGCCCTATAATATGATTCAGCGACTGGAGGTAGGAAGATCGATGGCTGGAAAAGTGGGAAACGTAAAAATGATACCAGTACACCCCCCCCCCCCTAAACACACACAAAAGAAAATAAAAAAAGAAAGAAAGAAAAAGAAAAGAAAAATGGGGATGGGGCGCGTCTTCCCCCTTCCTCGAATTCCTAGATCAGCCCCGGACCACACCCCGTCCTTTGAGCAAAATGTAGGCCAACGGAGCTGTCATGACGACGCAGTACATTATTTTACGATCGCACGAAGTGAGAGGAAAAATGATAGTCCTATTTAGAATTTTCCACAACAAAAAAGAAACAGTACGATCCACTTATTTTCAACTTCAAGCGAAACTCGTGTGTAAGTGCAGCTCAGGGGCGGATCCAGGATTTTGAAAAGGAGGGGGCGCGGCGAGGGAGCGAAGCGACCGAGCGGTTTAAAAAAAAAAAAAAAAAAAAAAAAAATCATGTTCGAAAGTCACAGTTTGAGAGCACTTTAAGAAGGAAAACGCTTGACTAGGCCTTCATAGTATTAATCCTGTGAAAATATCCACGTTAAAAAAAAAAGCCCGGCGAAAATACGAGGGGGTGGGGGCGCCCGGGAGCCCCCCCCCCCCCCCCCCCCCCCCACCATGGATCCGCTACTGGTTTGTGCGACGTTGTGCGAAACTTGTATGATTGACATGTCAGCGAGTAAGTGCAAAACAGCAACAAACAACAAAAGCATATCATGAGATCCACAACCAGTCAGCACCGTCATATTACTTGGCAACTGCAGTAGTGGTATAACGATGATATCAATCTAAATCATAAAGCGCAAAACCTATATGTAGGTCTACTGATCATGCTATATATGGTGTGCTTTTGATGATACGAAGTATGCTCGCCAATAATGCACAGTTAAATGAAAAGTGTGATTTGAGTCTTGATTTAAAGACTGGAAGACTCGTCTATTATGTGACAGGTTAGCTTCCCGTGCATGGTTCCTTTTTCCGACATGTTTAATAAATCACATATCAGGAGTTGAGATCATACTAATTTCATTTGTAGAGGGAGAAAAACTTGAAGAAAAATCACACCTCAACCTTCACCCCCCTGCTTTATTATTCTCTTGCTTTCAAAATCATATTCATCATCATGACTCTACTCATCAAGTGTTAAAGATTAGAGGAATAGCCAGTCATACAAATCACGTAAACACCGCCGGCGCCACGTTTTCAAAAGTGTGTGTGTGTGTGGGGGGGGGGGGGGGCACTTCCGGGTTTCATGAGCTAGCAAGCTAAAAAAAAGGGGGGGCCTTCAGCGCAACTTCTGGTGCCACTCCCGGGTTTCTTCAGCTGACTTATAGCAAAAAGAAGAAGAAGAAAAAAAAAAAGGGGGGGGGGGGGGTCTTCAGCTCATTCAGCTCATCTTTCTTTCACACTTCCGGTCCGGGTTTCTTCAGCTGACAAGCAAAAAAAAAAAAAAAAAAAAAAAAACCGAACAAAAACAAAACAGAATAAAAAAGGTCTTCACCGCAAAACAAAGCCTATACCGCGCTCACACTGAAGGTTTCGATCTATTTCTTTCTAGTGTCCCTAACGCACTTCCGGGGTAAAAAAAAAAAAAAAAGTGGGGGCCCAATTCAGTGGTGACACCTTATGTATCCCTTTGTATGGTGCAAAAAGAAAGTGGGGGGGGGGGTGCGAGCCCACCACCCGGTTCCGCCGGCCATGGTAAATTTATTAATTCGCATTCCCTACAAATGAGTTTTATCATCATCCCCGGTCCCTGCAGTGAATGACACTATATGGGTGTGATTTCACGAAGCATGCGAACGATTTGCGAAGGACGCGAATGGCAAAATCCAGCATTCGTATTTCAGTCTGCAAAAGATCGCCAAACGAACGTGAGGGTTCGGAAGCGTCGTCAATTGTTCGCGAATGTCGTTTTTACTTCGGCGAGAATTTCAAAAAAGTTTGATTTTTTTTAGCGAACGCAACCTTTTCCGCACACTTGGTCGTGATTTGCTCGTGAATTGTTCTCGAAAGTGTCTTTAAAGCCTCGTATGCGCAAGACCTTCGCAAGACACGCGCGATGTTCGCAAAATGTTCGTGAAACCTCAAACAGGCTCCGAAACTTTGGAGAATGTCTCGCGTATGTTACGCGAAATCTGCGAAGTTTTTCCGATCATTTTACGACGTAATCGCAAACTGCTAGCGTACCTTTTGAGACATTCTCGCGAACGTTTTCTACAAATAAAAATCGTAGCATACATCTAAACATCAAACAATTATTAACAACTATAGTAACAAAAGAAATTTAAGACTAGCAAAGAGAAAGAAATGTTTGATATACAAAAAAAACCGCAGAATACACTTAAAATTAATCTAAAGTATGTAAAATTTCATTTGAACTATAGTGATTATGTGTTGGAGGAACTGCAAAAAAAAAATCAAATGCTTTACTAGTTGAGAGGGGTCCTAGGGAAAAAATGTAGGCAAGCACACGATAGAGAAATGAGCGAAAAGGAAAGAAGAAATAGAGGAAAGAAAAAAAATCAACTCAAGACCGTTTCCACCTCTCCTTGGGTACATTTTCTCCCATGACTATTGAAAAATTTTCGTTGATCGCATTTCCGTCGCGTGTTCTTCGTGTACGTAACATGCTGTATACTTTAAGGCCCGGTCCCACTGGCCGATGGACACAAAACGTATGTAGAAAGGACACAGCGGACGAGCAAAATTTCGGGGGTGGCTCCATCCGCTTTCATCCGCTCCAGAAATTGGCGAAAATTTGCGAAAACAAAACGGAAAAGAACCGACGTGGGTAGTATGTAGCGGGGATGTTAAACGGATGTTCATCGCAAGCCTAGCGGATAAAAGCGGATGGAAGTGGATGACAGCTCCGAAGGGGTTACCGGTGATAATTGCGAAGCGGATGCATAGCGGAAAGAACGGATGAAGCGGATGCATCACGTACGCGTAACGGAAACAAACGCTTTGTCCGTTTTAAATACTTTATGTACGAGATGCATACGCTTGCATCCTTTCTATTTCCGTGCTACTAACGATGTACAGACGTTCCAATGTACCTTATCTTTCCTCCCTTTTTCCGTTTTCAGCTGCAGCAGTTGTGGGTTGCGAGGATGCCCAGAGGATGCAAAGAGGACACAGCGGACGTTTAAGGGATGATAACGGACATACAACGTTCGTTGCTCGTATATATCGCGGATTTACAGCGTACACGGCGGAAAGTTCATCCGTTCTAAAGTTTTAAGCAGCTTAAAACTTTTTGCGCGGATGAAATCACCATGGACGGATGCTCGGTGGATAGAGCGTATGAAACACATATGCGATGAGTACACAGCGGATGCGTAGCGTTTTCCAACGGATGGCAAGATCTTTTTTACGTTTTACATCCTCTTTGCATCCGTAAGTGCAGTGGGACCGGGCCTTTAGCAATGACACACACAACATTCGCACATACGTCGTGGAAACTTCGCACAAATTGCGCAAGAATAATTTTCGGCTTCATTGTCGGAACACATTCGGAGAAAAACTTTTCCGAATGTTGGATTTTGTCATTCGCGTCCTTCGCAAATCGTTCGCGTGCTCCGTGAAACCCAAAAGGAAAACACGATACTTCGTACATGTGAGACACTGAGGGCGCCCTAAGGATTTCTCCAGCAGTGCCGAATGAGAGCACGTTCACTGTTCTCCAGAACCGAAGGTCAGTTTCTTCCTGGTTTATCGGACTGCCAGTGACTGTAACAGGATATTACATTACGACGCACTGACAAGATGTTACCGTGCGTATTCAGTGCAAAATGTTTTTCATTATGATCAAGAAATTCTCATTACACATGCTGTAAACGTACCTGAACCATAGATGTCATTTTAACCATCAAAAATTATTCATTTTCTCATTACATGCTTCATCCATGAAATACAGCATCAGTTGAGCAAGAAGTTCAACTCACTCCCATATCAAGACATCTTTAATCTTTTGAGTGAAAACCGATGATATTTTGGCTGCAGCTGTAGATATCGATTATCAATTCCACAAATCGATCTGGTTATCAGCAAACTTTCGTATTCTCTCCCAATATCTGTATTCCTATGTTATTTCTATATGCATGTTCTGTTTATTTGTCATGTATTTATTCGTTTATTTATTCATTCATTTATTTAGGTATTTATTCATTTATTTATTAATTCATTCATTTATTTAGGTATTTATTCATTTATTTATTAATTCATCAATTTATTAATTTACTCAGTATGTCAGCATTTTAAACATATTCTAATGTCTTTCACATGTCAATTTCAGTAGGTCTTTCGTCCTTACTCGAAGTACATCACGCGAAAGAGAGCGATCGCGATATCGATGATTTGCCATGGGTTGTCATTCTTCGTCTCCATTATCAATGTCAGTTTGCAACAAACTACAAGCATCAGATAGTTTTTCCGGGCAATTGTAGGTGGTATTCGGGCAATACAATTCCAGTTGGGGCAATAAATGTCGTATCCCCCTCATCTAGATCAAGGCCAGTTCATATTATATTAATGTTTCTTTTTATGCCTCCGGTTATGCCAAACTTTCAAACATGTCATTTATTCATTTCATTTTTTTTTTCGCCAGTCATGTGAATCTGTCTTCTCGCTGCCGACTGCCCTAACCCAAAGATCGATGGGTAACTATGATAAAGACAAACTATTTTGTTACAGCTATTATACGGCGGTCAAGTGCATTATGACGATTGTCATATACTACCATACTTGGAAAGGCAAAGGCACTTTCAAGTAGACATGAGTATGGGGGGGGGGGGGGGGTCAGCCTAATTCAGAGTCAAGGCTGTCAACTCCAGAAGCAAGAGTCAGGTTTGCTAATCGGCAACGGAGAAGACATCGATGACCCTTGTGAGTATCTGCAAGACAACATCCACTGCGACAGCCTTCAAGGAGATTTCGACCATGCACGGAGATGGCCATAGTATAGTATAGTCGATGGTAAACCTCAAATCAACTTTTCGACAAAGGACATCGTGCACGTTTTAATTCGGGCATAATACTTCACTAAAACGATCATCTGGTCATAATCGGCTATACCGCCAGTAATAACTCAACATTACCATGCAGAATATCAGCAAAAGAAAAAAGACTGCGTATTTGTTATAACAACATTGTCGCCGCAGTGGAAGTCGCCTCGAATCCAATTTTACTCGCTGAAACTAGAGTGACTACAATGATGCTGGTAACTTTAATGATAGTAATAATATAGGTTTTCCCGGTCAAGTGAATTTCATACTTACGTCATTCAAGTTCCTATTCCGAGCATTCAATTTCACGCATTCCACGCTCGCAGCACTGAATGAGCGATCAAAATCAAAATCTGGTCATTCAAATTCGCTATTGGGGCATTTAAATTCACTTCGGAGCATTCAAATTTAAGAGAGGAGCACGCATTTCAGCAATAAGCATTCAAATTCATCTCAAGCTGGTGGCTGAATCTCGTCGGTCATTCAAATTCGTGAATAGGCAACCATGTCCCAAATAACTGCATTCAGTTTAAAAGAAGTCCTAAATTTAGTTAGTTTGGGGCCGTGTATTAATTTTGTGTCTTATTCATAAGATGTGTGTGGTTATTCATAAGGGGTGTGGTGTGACGAGAGTGTGCCAGGCCCGGGGGGGGGGGGGGGGGGTGGTGTGACGAGAGTGTGCGAGGCCCAGGGGGTGTGGTGTGACGAGAGTATGTCAGACCCAGGGGGTGTGGTGTGACGAGAGTGTGCCAGACCTAGGGGGGAGGGTGTGGTGTGACTAGAGTGTGTCAGGCCCAGGGGGTGTGGTGTGACGAGAGTGTGCCAGGCCCAGGGGGTGTGGTGTGACGAGAGCGTGCCAGGCCCAGGGGGTGTGGTGTGAAAAGAGTGTGCCAGACCCAGGGGTGTGGTGTGACGAGAGTGTGCCAGGCCCAGGGGGTGTGGTGTGACGAGAGTGTGTCAGGCCCAGTGGGGTGTGGTGTGACGAGAGTATGTCAGACCCAGGGGGTGTGGTGTGACGAGAGTGTGCCAGACCTGGGGGGGGGGGGGGAGGGTGTGGTGTGACGAGAGTGTGCCAGGCCCAGGGGGTGGTGTGACGAGAGTGTGCCAGGCCCAGGGGGTGTGGTGTGACGAGAGCGTGCCAGGCCCAGGGGGTGTGGTGTAACGAGAGTGTGCCAGGTCCAGGGGGGTGTGGTGTGACGAGAGTGTGCCAGGCCCAAGGGGTGTGTGGTGTGACGAGGGTATGCCAGGCCCAGGGTTTGTGGTGTGACGAGAGTGTGCCAGGCCCAGGGGGTGTGGTGTGACGAGAGTGTGCCAGGCCCAGGGGGCGTGGTGTGACGAGAGTGTGCCAGACCCAGGGGGTTATGGTGTGACGAGAGTGTGCCAGGCCCAGGGGGGTGTGGTGTGACGAGAGTGTGCCAGGCCCAGGAGGGGGGGGGGGTGTGGTGTGACGAGAGTGTGCCAGGCCCAGGGGGGGGGGGGGGGGGGGTGTGGTGTGACGAGAGTGTGCCAGGCCCAGGGGGGTGTGGTGTGACGAGAGTGTGCCAAGCCCAGGGGGGTGTGGTGTGACAAGAGTGTGCCAGGCCCAGGGGGTGTGGTATGACGAGAGTGTGCCAGGCCCAGGGGGTTGTGGTGTGACGAGAGTGTGCCAGGCCCAGGGGGGGGGGGGGGGGTGTGTGACGAGAGTGTACCAGGCCCAGGGGGTGTGGTGTGACGAGAGTGTGCCAGGCCCAGGGGGTGTGGTGTAACGAGAGTGTGCCAGGTCCAGGGGGGTGTGGTGTGACGAGAGTGTGCCAGGCCCAAGGGGTGTGTGGTGTGACGAGGGTATGCCAGGCCCAGGGTTTGTGGTGTGACGAGAGTGTGCCAGGCCCAGGGGGGGGGGGGGGGGGGTGTGACGAGAGTGTACCAGGCCCAGGGGGTGTGGTGTGACGAGAGTGTGCCAGGTCCAGGGGTGTGTGGTGTGACGAGAGTGTGCCAGGCTCAGGGGGCATGGTGTGACGAGAGTTTGGCAGGCCCAGGGGGTGTGGTGTGACGAGAGTGTGCCAGGCCCAGGGGGGGGGGGGGGTGTGACGAGAGTGTACCAGGCTCAGGGGGTGTGGTGTGACGAGAGTGTGCCAGGCCCAGGGGGTTGTGGTGTGACGAGAGTGTGCCAGGCCCAAGGGGGTGTGGTGTGACGAGAGTGTGCCAGGCTCAGGGGGCGTGGTGTGACGAGAGTTTGGCAGGCCCAGGGGGTGTGGTGTGACGAGAGTGTGCCAGGTCCAGGGGTGTGTGGTGTGACGAGAGTGTGCCAGGCCCAAGGGGGGGGGGCGGGTGTTGTATGACGAGAGTGTGCCAGGCCCAGGGGGGGGGGGGTGTGGTGTGACGAGAGTGTGCCAGGCCCAGCGGGGTGTGGTGTGACGAGAATGTGCCGGGGGGGGGGGGGGGGGGGTGTGACGAGAGTGTGCCAGGCGCAGGGGGGTGTGGTGTGACGAGAGTGTGCCAGGCTCAGGGGGCATGGTGTGACGAGAGTTTGGCAGGCCCAGGGGGTGTGGTGTGACGAGAGTGTGCCAGGTCCAGGGGTGTGTGGTGTGACGAGAGTGTGCCAGGCCCAAGGGGGGGGGGGGGGGGGGGGTGTTGTATGACGAGAGTGTGCCAGGCCCAGGGGGGGGGGGGGTGTGGTGTGACGAGAGTGTGCCAGGCCCAGCGGGGTGTGGTGTGACGAGAATGTGCCGGGGGGGGGGGGGGGGTGTGACGAGAGTGTACCAGGCCCAGGGGGTGTGGTGTGACGAGAGTGTGCCAGGTCCAGGGGTGTGTGGTGTGACGAGAGTGTGCCAGGCTCAGGGGGCATGGTGTGACAAGAGTTTGGCAGGCCCAGGGGGGTGTGGTGTGACGAGAGTGTGCCTGGCCCAGGGGGGGGGGGGGGGTGTGACGAGAGTGTACCAGGCCCAGGGGGTGTGGTGTGACAAGAGTGTGCCAGGCCCAGGGGGTTGTGGTGTGACGAGAGTGTGCCAGGCCCAAGGGGGTGTGGT